>NC_141874.1:220304078-220607109 GCF_056163025.1 Triticum urartu | reverse complement strand
CTTGGATCTCTTATCGAGTATCACATCGTCCCTATTCACCATGGAGCGCAGCGCAGTCAGTTCCTCAGCCGCTAGGGCTTCGGATAATGCCTCGAGGGCCAGTGCGGCTGTCTTGTTTTCGGCGCGGAGTGCTGTGTCCGGATCACTAGCAAGAGTGATAATTCCGTTGGGCCCAGGCATTTTGAGCTTCACGTACCCGTAATGGGGTATGGCTTGGAAGATTGTGAACGCCTCCCACCCTAACAGGGCGTTCTAACCGCTACTGAACGGGGCCACTTGGAACGTAATCTCTTCGGACCTATAATTCTCCGGCGTGCCGAACACCACATCTAGTGTGATTTTGCCTGTACAGCGCGCTTCCTAACTGGGGATTATTCCTCTAAAGGTTGTGCTGCTTCGCTCGATGCAGTTCCAGTCTATTTCCATTTTTTGAAGGGTTTCCTCATAGATGAGGTTTAATCCGCTGCCGCCGTCCATGATTACCTTGGTGAGTCGAAGGCCGTCCACAATTGGACTGAGGACCAATGCGGCTGGTGCTCGGACTGTTCGGAATTTAGGCTCGTCACTGGCATTGAAAGTAATAGTTGTGTCACTCCATGGGTTTATTGTCGCCACATGGTAGATTTCGGCAAGGCTGCGGAGTGTTTGCTTTCACCTATTATTTGATGCGAAGGTCTCGAAGACCGTTAATACCGTACTGGTATATCTGGGATGGTGCTCTATGGATTCTGGAATTAGGAGATCCTCGCCACTTTTGGCTACCTGCCGGAGTATCCAACATGCTCTAAGGCTATGTGTTGGTATGGCGCCCTCTGTACTGTGAATTTTACATGGTCCATTGAGCCATCCCTCTAGTACGGTTCCATGCCCTATATAGGGTTTTTTGCTTTTTGGTAGTTGACCCGGGTGTCTTTTGATAGTGCACCCTTTTATTTCGGACTGGGTTCGTATTTAGGGCCGAATTATCCCAAAAGTTTGTTTCGGTTTTCCAGGCACTTTCCATCGCACAGTACTTTCGTACTATGGACGCCAAGTCAGCGAAGCGTGATATCTCACAGCGATTTATGGCGTTAAGGATTCCCTTGTCCATGCAATTATTACAGAAAAATAAGATTGCGTCTTCCTCGCGACAGTCCTTAACCTTGTTCATCGCAAGGAGGAATCTGGCCCAATAGTGATGTACTGTTTCCTGGGACTCTTCCCTGATGTGGGAAAGATCGCTTATGTTTGGGTGGGTGGGTGTAATTGAATCCGAACCCTTACCCGATTTGGGATCCAGGGGCAGAGGAATTTCTAATTTTGGAAATTCTGGTTCCGGGGTGTTGCCCGATAATCCTGGCCCGCCGCCTGACTCTAAGTTCAGGGATTGGATGTTGTCCTCCCGCGAACGGGTATCCGGCTCGGAGAGCTCAGGAATCCGGACATAGTTGGTCCTCAATATGGAGGAGAGGTCACCGCATTGTTCCTCCACCACTGCAATATGATGGGTGACCGGCAGAGAGTTAATCTCCCTTTGATCGGGTTTAAGCCCAATCCGATCATAGTCCGTAGCGACTCCCAGGGCGGCGATGCGATCCAAGAGCTCATTTAGGGAGGCGAGCTCCATTGGATCCATCTGTTCGGCGAGTGCCGATTTGACGTGGAGGCTGTTTTTGATGACCCGAGAAGTCATCGTCGGCGCGGTGGGCGAACAGGCGGTCATGATGAAACTGCCTAGCCGGAGAGTTTGGCCGACAGCCAAAGCTCCCCCGACAGTAGTACCGTCTTTAAAGACGAGACGAGACATCCTTCCTTCTGGTGACGGCACAGTGGAACTCTCAATGAAAGCACCAATGTCGGTGTCAAAACCGGCGGATCTCGGGTAGGGGGTCCCGAACTGTGCGTCAAGGCGGATGGTAACAGGAGACAAGGGACACGATGTTTTTACCCAGGTTTGGGCCCTCTCGATGGAGGTAAAACCCTACTCCTGCTTGATTAATATTGATGATATGGGTAGTACAAGAGTAGATCTACCACGAGATCAGAGAGGCTAAACCCTAGAAGCTAGCCTATGGTATGATTGTTCTTGTCCTACGGACTAAACCCTCCGGTTTATATAGACACCGGAGGGGGCTAGGGTTACAAAGAGTCGGTTACAATGGGAGGAGATCTACATATCCGTATTTTCAAGCTTGCCTTCCACGCC
Organism: Triticum urartu; assembly: GCF_056163025.1. NCBI lineage: Eukaryota > Viridiplantae > Streptophyta > Magnoliopsida > Poales > Poaceae > Triticum > Triticum urartu. The sequence continues at coordinate 220,604,924 of NC_141874.1, read as the reverse complement.
AAGGAAAGTCTCATCCGGACACGAGACGAAATCTTCAATCTTGTATCTTCATAGTCCAACAGTCCGGCCAAAGGTTATAGTCCGGCTGTCCGGACACCCCCTAATCCAAGACTCCCTCACCAAGCCTTATAACCATGCGAGTACTTAGTGGACAGGTGGGGCATGCTGAGTTGCATCAACGCCATAATCTTTTTCAAACTAAGTTTGTTGTCAAAGGACATTCAGTTCGTGTGATCATTGATGGTGGAAGTTGCAGTAATTTGGCGAGTAAGAGATGGCAGAGAAGTTTTGCCTCACAACTACGAGACACCCCCGTCCATATTACATCCAATGGTTCAACAACTGTGGTAAGTTGAAGGTAACACGTCATGTGAGAGTACAATTTACACTTGGTCAATATCATGATTACGTTGACTGTGATGTCGTACCTATGCAAGCTTGTTCGTTATTGTTAGGTTGACCTTGGCAATATGATAATAGTGTTACTCATCATGGTAGAGCAAATTCGTATGCTCTTGTGTTTGAAAGAAAAACCATTAACTTGCTTTCTATGACCCCCGATGAAATAATACATAATGAAAAAGCTAAATCAACTGATCATAATATGCATAGTATGCTTGCTATCAATACTGAAATTTATCCGTCGAGTGTTCCAACTTCTGATCTGGACGTTCTGTGTGTTCAGATAGTTCATTTGCACTCCCATAATTCATATATAGACTTTGTGAGGCATAAAATTTATCATGATATTCATAATGGTGCTATTATAAAAATTTCACACCCTCATGAGCTAACGCGAAATGCCTATATATGTTGCTTCTATTTTTGCGTTGCTCTATAATGTGTTCCAGATAAATGAAAGCCGAGGACGGCTTTGTTTTTAAGAAAGGGAGGATGATGTGGGCATATTACATGAGACATTTTTCAGGTAATTTTTGTTGATAATTCTATAATGTTATATTATATTATCAGGGGTAAATATACTACACAATTTTATTTCCTTTGTAGAATTATGCGAAATAAATATGAAGATGAGAGATAGTGTTGAAGATTACATGATGCATACAAGTGCACACGTCCCTTCATATGCATGTTGGCACACGTACAATCAACTAAGGCCCTATGTACAAGGCATCGGGAAGGAGGAGGCTGCCTTTGCTAGCTTCAATCACACATGTGTACTCCCTCCGTTCCAAATTACTCGTCGTAGAAATGGATATATCTAGAAGCCCGTCATACGGTACAAGGAGGCAGCAATACAAAATCAATTAGTGCCCCCGTACACAGTTGGGCCTCGTATTGTCAACAACCGAAGCACGTCACGTCTTTCTGAGTCGTGGAGTATCCAGCCTCTGGACGACTAGCGTCCGTCAACCAGCGCAAGGCCGCCGCCGCTCTTAATAAATAGTTAGCTAAAATTAGGGTTTAGACTCGGGTTTTGTTTAGAGAAGTTTAGCCATTGCTACTTTTATTTGTCTTTGCTCATAGCGACTAGTGCGACCGTCAAGACATTCTATCGGAACCTCAACTTGTGAGATTTATTCATCTAGCATATCCGCAATTTTGAGATTGCTTGGCTATTATTTTTTGCATGTTTTTCGATTTGCTTGCAGGAAAAATCTTTCGTTGATAGGTCGATCGCGCCGTTGGCTCGGTCGATAACACCGTGGAGTTGGTTCAGCGATTGCCGTGGATATCAGTCGTGTACGGTTCTCCCTGTACGGTTGGTAGCCGAATCGTGAGGGTCAAGTCCCATAAAAATCGTAGTTATCTCCCTCTCATCGAAAGATTGGGTCCCTAGTTCACATCACTGAGCCACCCACAAAGTGCCACGGGTAGTCCCAGAAATCATACTACGACAAGTCAACAACACATATGATACTTATCGTTCAACTTTTATGCTTAGAGTACCCCCAATGTCACCTCAGGTATCTACAAGTTAATTACTAGACATGCATCATGTAATATCAAATCCAAAGTATTCAATCCAACATAAATAAACTTCAAAGAGCAAGACTCAATTGACCACAAAAAGGATAGAGGGAGATGGAGTTCATAAGATCCAACTATATTAATAAAGCTCATGATACATCAAGATCGAATCCATCAAAAACATGAGAGAGAGAGAGAGAGAGATTTACACATAGCTACTATTACATACGATCAGCCTCGAGGATGAACTAGTCATGCATCACCATGAGAATGGGGGAGAAGTTGTTGGTGATGGTCGCCATGAAGATGTCCCCGGCGGCGCCCCGACGCCACCGGAGAAGAGAGGGAAGGTGCCCCCTCCTTCTTCCTTGGCCCTCCTGGGAGAGAGGGAGCTCTCCCCTAGATTGGATATCTCTTTTGTCCTCTATTTTTGTCTACCATTTCTGAGGCCGAGCACCGTTTCTTAAATAGCCGAAGATCCGTAACTCTGATAGGGTGAAATTTGTACATGATTTACCCCTAATATTAGCTTTCTTGTGGCCAAAGAAGAGCTCCAACCGACCTATAGTCTCTCCACAAGGACACATGGTGCGACTTGAGCGTGGCCGCGCCACCTATTCTCGTGGGGCCCTCAGGCACCGCCTTGTGTTGATTCTTCTGCCAAAAATCAGATATGTTCTAGAAAAATCCACAAAAATAAATTAGTTCATTCCGTCTCCATGAATTTTTCACCTAAAAACCCCTAAAACAATAGAAAATAGTAACTGGCCATTGGCACAGGATTAATAGGTTAGTACAAATAAATATTGTGCCAAAAACATAGATAAATGATGTAAATATAGCATGAAAACTTCATAAATTATAGATACATTGGAGACGTATCACACTCTTATGGATATGAAACCTCATAGAACATTGTTGAACGCGCCATATCATAACCCAAGTGTGGTGTTAAATTGGAAAGGGTCGGGCAGTCACCCCCTTGGTGGAACCTTGTATCTTAATCTGGATACAGTGATAAGTGAGCAACAATCAACTCATTGCATCCTTAGTGATGAGCTACATTGACACCCGCGTGTAGTGAAAAAATGAGCAAGGGTCTTGGCATTTGACTCGATGAGTGCGAAGAGTGAGGAAGCTAGTCGGTCCAAGTAGAATCTGCTTAGATAGCTGGAATATAGGATCCCTGACTGGTAAGTACATGAGTTAGTTGATACAGTGGTGAGGAGGCATGTTGATATCGTATGCATCCAAGAGACCAAATGGAGCGGACAAAAGGCAAAGGAGGTGGAGGATATTGACTTTAAGTTGTGGTATATGGGGGCAACTACAAACAGTAATAGAGTAGGCATCTTGATAAAAAAGAACCTCAAGTATGGGGTCATAGATGTCAAGAGGCAAGGGTACCAAATTATCCTAGTCAAGTTGGTCATTGGTGGACTTAGTTCCCAATGTTATCAGCGTGTATGCCCCAAAAGTAGGCCACAATGAGAGCACCAAAAGGGGGTTTAGGGAAAGACTGGAGGACTTGGTTAGGAGTGTACCTATTGGTGAGAAGCTCTTCATAGGAGGGATCTCAATGACCACGTGTGTACATCTAACACTGGTTTTGAAGGGGTGCATTGGGGATTTGGATATGGTCATAGGAATCAATAAGGAGATGACGTCTTAAGCTTCGCTTTAGCCTATGACATGATTTTAGGTAGAATCCGACCTAGTGACTTAACAGTGGTCAACACTCTAGCAGGTTGATTTTGTTCTCTCTAGAAGGGAAGACATGCATGCTTGACTATATTGTAAGGTGATACATGGAGAGAGTGTTGTCCCTCAACATAATCTTGTGGTGCCTGACTTCCGCTATCGGATTCGTGTCCAGTGGGATAAGCGTGCCAAACTTGTTAGAACGAAGTGGTGGAATCTCAAGGGAGGGGGGACAACTCAGCCTTTCAAGGAGAAGGTTATTAAGGAGGGATCTTGGGAGGAGGGCAGCGATGCAAACAATATATTGATAGAGATGACGACTTTCATTCAGAAGGTGGCTCCAGAGGGGTTTAGGGTGACCAGGGGAAGCAAAGCTAAAGATACTTGGGGTGGAATGATGATGTCTAGAAGGCTATTAAGAAGAACAATTGTTTCAAACGCCTTCATCTCGATAGGAGTGCAACCAACATAGATAAGTACAAGGTGGCAAAGAAGGCCGCAAAGCGAGTTGTGAGTTAAGTAAGGGGTCGGGCGTATGAGGACCTCTACCAACGTTTAAACACGAAGGAAGTCGAAAGGGACATATATAAGGTGGTCAAGATCCAGGAGAGGAAGACGAGGGATGTCAACAAAGTCAAATGCATCAAGGATGGAGCAGATCAACTTTTGGTGAAGGACAAGGAGATCAAGCATAGATGGCGAGAGTACTTCCACAAACTGTTTAATAGAGAGAATGAGAGCTATACGATTGAGCTAGAAGACTCCTTTGATGATACCAACCGACACTTTGTGCGACATATTTAGTAGTCTAAGGTCAGGGAGGCATTAAAAAGGATGAAAGGAGGCAAGGCGATGGGCCATGATGATATCCCCATTGAGGTGTGGAGAGACATTGGAGACATAGTGATAGTATGGATAACTAAGCTTTTCAACCTCATCTTTCGGTCAAACAAGATGCCCGAAGAATGGAGGCGGAGTATATTAGTATCAATCTTCAAGAAAAAGGGGGGTGTTCAAAGTTGTACTAATTACCATGGAATTAAGCTGGTAAGCGATACAATGAAGCTATGTGATAGAGTCATTGAGGGCCGCTCAATAAGAAGTTTCATGCCTGGGAGGACGACCATGGAAGCTATTTTCTTGGTATGACAACTAATGGAGAGACACAAGGAGCAAAAGAAAGACTTGCATATGGTGTTTATTGACTTGAAGAAAGCCAATGATAAAATAGCACGAAATATATGTGGTGGGCCTTGGAGAAACACAAAGTCCCAACAAAGTAGATTGTCCCTCGTCAAGGATATGTATGATAAAGTTGTGGAAGTGTTCAAATAAGTGATGGCGACACCGACAATTTTCCAATTAAAATAAGACTACACCATGGGTCAGCTTTGAGTCCTTATCTTTTCTTACTTGGTGATGAATGAGGTCATAAGGGATAGACAAGAAGATATTCCATGGTGCATGCTCTTTGCGGATGATGTGGTGCTAGTCGATGATGGCCGGACGGGGGTTAATAGAAAGTTAGAGATGTGGAGGCGGACTTCGTAATCAAAAAGTTTTAGACTTGGTAGAACTAAAACTAAGTACATGAGATGTGGTTTTAGTACTACTAGGCACAATGAGGAGGTTAGCCTGGATGGGCAGGTGGTACCTTAGAAGGACATCTTTCAATATTTGGGGTCAATCCTGGAGAAGGATGCTGACATCGATGAAGATGTGATCCATCGAATCAAAGCTGGATGAGTGAAGTAGCACTAGCTTGCGTCCTGCGTGACAAGTGTCACAAAAGCTAAAAGAGGCGTGTTCTATAGGACAACAGTCCGACTTGTGTTGTTGTATGTCGCGGAATGTTGGCCAACCAAGAGGCGACATACCAGCAGTTAGGTGTAGCAGAGATGCACATGTTAAGACGATATGTGGCTAACATGAAAGGATTAGGTCAAATGATAATATACATTAGAGAGTTGGGGTGGCACCGATCAAAGTGAAGGTTGTCCAACATCATCTAAGATATTTTGAGCATATACAACTCAGACCTCCAAAAGCTCTCGTGCATAGTGGATGAATGAAACGTGCTCATAATATCAAAGAGGAGCAGGGTAGACCAAACTTTGACATGAAAGAAGCACTGATAATGTAAAAAAGGGTCAGGGTAGACCAATCTTTAGTATGGAAGAAGTCCGTTAAAAGAGATCCGTAGGACAAAAATATCACCAAAGAACTAATCATGGACAGAGGTGTGTGTAAATTAGCTATCCACGTACCAAATCCATGACTTAGGTTCAATATCTTATCTTATCGGTTTGGATTCTAGCCTAGACCAACATGTTTGGGATTGAAAGGCCTTGTTTTTGTTTTTGTTGTTGCTGTTGTGTCTTCTTGTCCTCCCAACTATCATTTTCCTTGATAATTATCAAATACTAGTATAAGATACCTTTTGCTGTCTTTTCTAAAAGAAAATCATTTACAGAATGTGACAGAAATTTCTTGGAAATTAGGCTTCTTTCCTGCAAATTATGTTCCTAATGCCATTTGCCTGGCAACACTGGGATTTAAATATGCACATTTGACGTGCAAAAATACTCTTTTATTAGATGTACTTGCAAAAACCAACTTACAGAAGAAAGTAGGTCCAAAACACTTGAGGAACAACATGCACGAGCAAAAGGCCACAAGATATACACAATCATCTCAACAACGCCAAAGAGAACTTCTCATCCGTGCAGCAGAGAAAAAAAAGGAACCAAGAACAGTTGCTAATGGTACACCATTTCTACAAGGAAGGACTACTTGAGCCTTATTGGCTGCTGCATCCCTCCTCTCATCATAGCGCAGAATTCCTCGTAGTTAATCCTCCCATCCTGTAAATTGCCACAAGAGCGCCATCAAGAAAATGGAAGGAACAAACAGGTTGTAGTCAGAAAATACTGCCAATACGCAGACTTACATTATCTGTGTCGACTTCTGATATGATGTCCTTTATGGTATCCGCGTCGCCCATTTCATGCTCAATCAAAGCAGTCTCCAGTTCATCTCTTGTAATGAAGCTGCATTAAAGCAAGGTAATCCTTTGTCAAATCAAGCCATGTGGTTCATCTCTTTTGTGCAGGTGCATTATACAACTATCGTTTGGTCCACACTAACATTAATGAAGTGTGAACCTGTGAATATCATGTCTCACTGGTAAGGTTTGATGAAAAAAACAACACTATCAGTTGTAGGAATTGACAGTTCAGATTAGAATACTCACCCACTGTTGTCTTTGTCAAAGTACTGGAACGCCTTGAACAAATGCTCGTCTCTTTCGAGCTTGTGTCTATGCATGGTTGCTGTTATGAACTCAACGTAGTCAATTGATCCATTGCCATCCACATCAGCCTGGAATGGATCAAGAGGTAGGTATACAATGTCAAAAATATCATGGTTGGAAAAAAAATACTGTAATACTACTCTGACCCATAATGTAAGACGTTTTTGAACTGCAAAAACGTCATATATTATGGGACGGAGGGAGTAGTTCAGAAGAGTTGTGTACCGCATCCATCAACTGCTTTACTTCAGCTTCTGAGAGCTTCGATCCAAGTTTGGCTAGTCCTGCTTTGAGTTCCTCATATGTGATTGTCCCACTGTTGTCTGTGTCCATGTTCATAAACATTTGCTTCAGGCCCTTGATCTCTTCCTCGTTAAGATTTGAAGCTATAACCTGCATACACACTTGCTTATAAGCACCAGAGAAAAAGGCATTCAGTTATGAGCATGAAGATAATAATAACCTTTAGAGCCATCTTTTTCAGTTTATTCATTGCTCTGAATTGCTTCATCCTAGAAAGAACAGCACTGTCAATAGGTTTATCTGATGCTTCTCCTTCCCTGAGCCATGGATGTTCTGATCCAGCATACACAAAAAATATCAGATTTTGGCGAAAAGAACTAAGATTTGAAGGTTAATAATGTACTGTCAAGAAGCTTACGAAGAACTTGGGCTGAACTAATTCTTTTCTTTGGATCCTGCGCCAACATCTTCCTCACAAGGTCTTTAGCGCTCTCAGAAATTGATGGCCATGGCTGACTTTCAAAGTCAATCTCCCCTTGAAGAATAGCATCAAATATTCCCTTCTCAGTTTCTGCAAAGTAAAACAGAAGATGAATAACAACATGCTGCTGCAATAATTGTATACCTGAATTCAGAAGGTGGAAGTACATCAGGACTTTAGAGGCAAACTTACCAGCCCAGAATGGAGGAACACCGCTGAGAAGAATGTACAGAATAACACCTGCACTCCAAACATCTATCTCTTTACCATAGTTTCTCCTAAGGACTTCAGGAGCAACATAATAAGCACTTCCAACGATGTCCCTATACATTTTTCCTGATATATTTGGAAGACGCTTAGTAGTTAGTACACATGAACAAAAGTCCATTTTGTATAAAATAACTAGAGTTCAAACAGCACAAATGAATAGCCATTCAGTCTTAATCTTTGCAACACAAAGACTTTCTGCATAATTCCATGAGCTACAATTCTACAGGACGGTGGTTGCCTCCATTGAAGCATGACTACCTCAATATCAAAGTCGCAATGCCTCTAGAAAACTCCCTTTACATGATTAGTTCTATCATGCGCTGATAGTTTTTTTTTCGAAACGGAGGCAAAAGATTTGCCTCATCAATTAATTAAGAAGAAGAGAGTTGCCCAGATAATTAATGGAGAACCGGACGAAAACCAATACAAATAGACCACATGCGGACTTCTCCCAAATTCTGGGACCCCATGACCACACCGCCAACCCCATAGGCATTCCCAACATGCAACTGTCCCAAGCCCTCACACATCTACATCACGAAGGAATCCCAATGAGAACACCTTGGATGTAGACAATCGACTCCACCAAAACCACGGTGATAGGCTAAACCATGAGGACAACCCAAAAGACCGAGGAGCAACCATTAAGCAGCTGCCGACGCCTTCCCTATGCGCTCATAGTAACTAACATGGAATCAGATGTTAATTTTCAATGCTAACCCAAACTTAGCATGGTTAAAAAATAGATGGTTCACTGTGAACCCAAGATTGGACCATCAGTATAGAAAACTTTCCTTCTCTACTTTATTTACTGAAAGCATATTGACATGGTATGTTTATGTCAACACAAAAAAAACTGCCCATAGCATCACCAAAATGGCTTGACTGCTCGATTTCTCCACGACTCGGAATGAACAGCATTGAAACTCGTCAAATCCAAAACTAGACCATCTAGGGAACTCCAACCCTATTAGGTAGTCCAACAGCAATACAATAGTTACGAGCAGCCTATGCCCTATGGACTTGATAGATAGATATATCCAGTTGCTATGAGAGGTGTTCAACAACAAAATGCAGTTGGCAAGCATATGCAGCTTATATATCATTTGTGTTACCTTCTTCAATGAAGACCGAAAGCCCGAAATCAGTGGCCTTGAGCACTGCATTCTCATCCTTGGTCGCGAGCAAGAAGTTTTCCGGCTTCAGATCGCGGTGCATCACTCCCATGAAATGGCAAACATTCACAACATTCACAACTCCTCTGCAGATTGTAGCAGCTGCGCGCTCTGAGTAGTGCCCCTTGGCAATAATCCGATCAAACAGCTCCCCGCCTGCACAGAGCTCCATTACAACATGCACGCTGCCCTTGTCCTCGTATGCTCCACAGAACTCCACTATGTTTGGCTGCCCAGATAGGTGCTGCATGATCTGGATCTCCCTGCGGATATCCTCCTTATCGGCCTTACTCACAAGCTTGCGCTTGGATATGGACTTGCAAGCATACTGCCTGCCAGTGCTAATCTCAGTGCAAAGGTACGTCACCCCGAACTGCCCCCTACCAAGTTCCTTGCCAAGCGAGTAGACAGAGCGCACATCCTCGTACTGCTTGCCGAGAATCGTGTCCGGCATGGGCTTTGAGGGGGCAACCACAGGTGGGACTACAGGAGGGTTCATCGCTGGCGGTGTGTACCTCACCTCAGCTTGTGGTGGTGGCTGAGCATTGTTGTAACTAGGAGGTGTTTGTGCTTGTTTTGGCTGGTGAGAATAGCCATAGCCATTGGCTCCTCCTTGGACAGAATCCGGGGACGTAGCTCTGCTGCAACACTGGCCCATCTGTGCTCAAATTCTTCCTTCCAGTTCCAAATTTACAACCCAGTCAGCCGAGCAGACGAAACCAATCGAAACCTGAATCTGTAAGCAACCCAAGAAAAGCCCTCTCAAAAAAAATCAAGGAAAACAATTATTATACTGGAATACTGGATCATACACGAACTCATCCACGTCTCATCGTTGAATCCACAAAGTAATAATTCATTCAAGAGACTGGAACAAAAAGAAAAGAGAGCCGAAACTGGATCTAGAAGCAGAACTCAAACAAGAACAGCAGAAGGGGAAAATAAGAGAAGAAGAAGCAGTTGCCTTTGACACAGGTTGACCTCTTTCTACTCCCAATCCGGTGCAAGGAATGCAAGAATTGCAGGACAAGATAGACGGCCGGTCGCTTTGGTGACACCGGAAGCAACAATCAGAGGAGATAAGGATACACGCAAATTGGGTAAGACAAAAGAAAGGGCCGACAGAAAGCAACGTCGCCAACGCGGCACCCAGGGAAAAAGAAGAAAACTACAGCACACAGGATCGTTTCCACCAATCTGTAAAACACCAGCACCAGAAATCTACTGAATCCAAGAACATATGCACGACACGAGAGTTGAAAAGATTGATAAATACAAGTGCAGAAGTAGAGAGCTCCTGGGAATGAGCTACCATAGCTTGCATCAAGCTGTTGCGCCACTGTCAGATCCAAAGATGGGACAAGCTTTCCACAGTCAGATCAAATTCTCGATCTCCTACCTAAAACGAACCCAAAACACGGAATGATACCTATACCTAATCTTCCATAAGATGGAAGAGCGACCCAATCCACGAACAGAGACGTCAGCAAGCACATCGAACCTAGAACATGGCGGAGACGCGTACCGACAAAGATCCTAAGCTCTGAACCAAGTCCCGAGCTCTCCTCCGTCCCTGCGCACCGAAGCTGCAGGCGTCTAAAGAACAAATCTTGGAGTGGTTGAAGACAGAGCAGGAACAGCTCGGCACGGCGACCGCGAGAGTGGATTGGAAGTGGTGGCACCGCGATTAGCGTCGCCCCCAATCGTGAGAGCGACTAATACACACGGGCAAGAATTGAAATCTCGGGAAGAAAAATAAAGAAAAGTTGGTACGGAGAAAAGGAAAAGGAGAAGAAATGGGGCAGTGCCGTATAGTGCCGTTTGCTTTTGGACTTTAATAATGGATCCACATATAACACGGTTTTGTTTTGTTTTTTTTTGAAAGAAATAACACGCTTTTGTTAACACGGTTTGTTGGCTTCTCATCAAAACAGAAAAATAGATAAAAACGGTTATTACTTCTGCCAACTCCTCCAACGCGGTGCATCAATCGAACGCATCAAAGTCCGTGGATAACATGTCCACATACAGCGGATAGAAACGCGACGCTGTACTTTTTCAAAAAGAAAAAAAAAACTAAACCAAATTTTGCCATGCAGCCTTGCTTTGGATTATCGATCAATATAATTCAACCATACATTTAAATCCTAATGAAAGCACTAGATGTTTAACAAGTTTTTTTAAGAGTCAATTACATTGGTGATGCCAGAATTTGGCACAAACGGCCACTTTGGTGCTACAAATTACGGTATACATCGAAGTGGTGGAAAATTTTGGCTCTTGTGTGGACATACAATGCTTTTCTCATTTGGATACGAATTTGACTCTGACTAGGCTAAGCAGCGTGGCACGGGTCCCACTGTCAGCGACCAGACGACGAAGGAGGGGGCATGTGGCATGATATGTTTCGAAAGAACCCTTAAATTTATTTTCTCACAAAAATCCCCTACCGTGGCTCATAACCACTTGATCTCAAAATCAGGGCCTCCAAATCCCTAACACTTGTTCCCCAATTCCAGAGCAGGGTGGCGGCGGTCTCGTGCATTGAGTATGGCGGCTTAGGTGTAGAACAACGATGATCCGTTGACACGAGGTTAGCTCACACGATCACTCTTTCTCTCTATCTATCTCTCCCCCCTCTCGTACAGCCACTTGGACCCTTCTCTCATCTCTCTCTCTCTCACCCATCTCTCACCGTTGTGTTTGTAGATGGGTGGCACCGGCATACCGAGGATGGTCGATGGCGAGGCGAAGATGGAGGAGGACGGTGAGTTGTGGTGAAGATTACGTCGGTCGTGTATCAGGGCAAGAACCATGTAAATCCATCTCACCTCTGAAATGTGAAGTGAATTGGATGTTAGGGTTAATGGGATTTTAACCCGGGATGATGAGCTACCGGATGTGGCCGGTTGCATGCCGTGACTGATGGGTAACATTGCATGGAAAACAGAAAAATCATACGAAACACCAAAGATCTAATTTGTGTAGATGCTAGCAACAAGAGGGAAGTGTGTCTACATACCCTTGTAGACCGAAAGCGTTAACGATCTAGAGATCATGGTTGGCGTAGTCGTACTCCTTCGCTATCCAATCCGACCCGGGTACCGAACGAACGGTACCTCCGAGATTAACACATGTGTAGCTCGATGACGTCCCCGCCTTCTTGATCCAGCAAGGGAGGGTGAATAGGTAGATGGAATTGGAACCAACACGTTGGGGTGGTGGCGGTGGCGACAACGGAACTCTGGTAGGGTTTCGCCAAGCGCAACCGAACAAGGAGATGGAGGGAGATGGTTGAGACGATGGCCAAGGGTGGAAGGGTGGCTGCCCCCATGCGCCTCTCTCTCTTTATAGGGGGCAGGGGAGGGCGTCCAAAACCCTCCTAGGGCCGGCCACAAGGGAGAAATCCCGTTAAAGTTGGAGATAACATCTTATCTCTAGATCCAACCCTTTATATTTAGAGATAAGACCTTATCTCTAGATTTAAACAAAATGGGCCTTGGGGGCTGGTGCGGCTAGCCCATGTGGACTGTAGCCCCACCCCTTGGTCTATGTGGGCCCTTCCCTGGTCGTTGGGCCCCACGGCGGAACCCCCAGAACCTTCTGGAACCTTCCCAATACTCTACCAAAAATTCCCGAACTTCTTCGGAACCCTGAATAAGACTTTCCATATATAAATCTTTACCTACAGACCATTTCGGAGCTCCTCGTGATGTCGTCGATCCCATCCAGGACTCCAAACTTCTTTTAGAATTCACCATAATATCCCAATACTACCTAGCATTACCCAACGTTAAGTGTGTGGCCCTACGGGTTTAAGAACATCTAGACATGATCGAGACTCCTCCCCTATCAATAATCTATAGTGAAACCTAGATGCACATATTGATTCCCACGTATTGAACAAAGATCTTTATCGGTTGAACCACGATGTCGAGGATTCGGCTAATCCTATATAGAATTCCCTTTGTCCGAGATTCGATTGCCAGTATCTCCGTACCTAGTTCAATCTCATTATCGGAAAGTCCCTTTACTCGTCCCATAATAAAAGACCCTCGTGACTAAACTCATTAGTCACATACTTGCAAGCTTCTTGTGATATTGTATTACCGAGAGGGCCCGGAGATATATATGTATCTGTCACATGGAGAGACAAATCCTAGTCTCGATCCATGCAACCCAACAAACACTTTCTGAAATATTTGTAAAGCACCTTTATGATCACCTAGTTATGAAGTGATGTTTGATAACCCACAAAGTATTCTTCTGGTATTCGGGAGTGGCATGATCTCATGGTCTAAGGAACAAATACCTGACATGAAGAAAGTTGTAGAAAATAAAGTAGGTGACACGATCTAATGCTAAACTTACGGTTGGGCATGTCCATCACATCATTCTCCTAATGATGTGATCCCGTTATCAAATGACAACTCATGTCTATGGTTAGGAAACCTTAACAATATTTGATCAACAAGATAGTCTAGTGGAGGCACACTAGCGACGTGGTGTTGTTTATGCATCCACACATGTATCCGAGTTTCCGATCAATACAATTCTAGCATGGATAATAAACATTTATCATGAATGGGAAAATATGATAATAACATCTTTATTATTACCTCTAGGGCATATTTCCAACAGTCTCTCACTTGCACTAGAGTTAATAATCCAGTTTACATCATAATGAATCTAACACCCATAAAGTTCTGGTACTGATCACGTTTTGCGCGTGGAAGAGGTTTAGTCAATGGGCCTGCAACATTCAAATCCGTATGTACTTTGCAATCATGGATGGAGTTGAAGCGGCGTTTGATGTGCTTTGTTTTCTTGTGAAACCTTGGTTCCCTGGCAATGGCAATGGCACGAGTGTTGTAACAAAAGATAGTCATTGGATCCGATGCACTAGGTACCATTCCTAGATCAGATATAAATTCCTTCATCCAGACTTCTTCCTGCGCCGCTTCCGAAGTAGTTATGCATTCCGCTTCACATGTAGATGCTGCTACCACACTCTGCTTGGAGCTACTCCAACTGACTACTCCATGCTACTTCTTGAGCTTGCGTTGGTTTTTCCCTTGAAGAGGAAAGGGTGATGCAGCAAAGTAGAGTTAGTATTCCCCTCAGTATGAGAACCAAGGTATCAATCCAGTAGGAGACAACGAACAAGTCACCGAATACCTGCACAAACAATCAAACAACTTGCACCCAACGCAATAAAGGGGTTGTCAATCCCTTCACGGTTACTTGCAAAAGTGATATCTAATAAAGATAGATAAACGGTAAAGTAAATATTTTTGGTATTTTTGGTTTATAGGTCGGAAATTAAAAGATTGCAAAGGAAGTAAATTAGAAACTAAAATTATAGATCGAAAACTTATATGATGGAAAATAGACCCGGGGGCCATAGGTTTCACTAGAGGCTTCTCTCAAGATAGAAAATATTATGGTGGGTGAACAAATTACTGCCGAGCAATTGATATAAAAGCACAAAGTTATGACGATATCTAAGGCAATGATCATGAATATAGGCATCACGTCCGTGTCAAGTAGACCGACTCCTGCCTGCATCTACTACTATTACTCCACACATCAACCGCCATCCAGCTTGCATCTAGAGTATTAAGTTCATAGAGAATGGAGTAACGCTTTAAGCAAGATGACATGATGTAGAGGAATTAACTCAAGTAATATGATGAAAACCCCATCTTTTTATCCTCGATGGCAACAATACAATACTTGCCTTTCTGCCCCTACTGTCACTGGGAAAGGACACCGTAAGATTGAACCCAAAGCTAAGCACTTCTCCCATTGCAAGAAAAACAAATCTAGTTGGCCAAACCAAATCGATAGTTCGAAGATACTTGCAAATATATCAAATCATGCATATAAGAATTCATAGAAGATTCAAATAATATTCATAGATTAGCTGATCATAAATCCACAATTCATCGGATCTCGGAAAACACACCACAAAATAGTATTACATCGAATAGATCTCCAAGAACATCGAGGAGAACATGGTATTGAGAATCAAAGAGAGAGAAGAAGCCATCTAGCTACTAGCTATGGACCTGTAGGTTTGTGGTAAACTACTCACGCTTCATCGGAAGGGCAATGGTGTTGATGTATAAGCCCTCCATGATCGAATCCCCCTCCATTAGGACGCCGGAAAAGGCCCCTAGATGGGATCTCACACGTACAGAAGGTTGTGGTGGTGGAAAAGTGTTTTCGTGGCTCCCCTGGTTGTTTTTGGGATATATGGGAATATATAAGCGGAAGAAATAGGTCGGTGGAGTCACGAGGGGACCACAAGGGTGGGGGCGCGCCCTACCCCCTGGGTGCGCCCTCCGTCCTTGTGGCTGCCTCGTGGTTTCTCTGACTTGCACTCCAAGTCGTCTGGATGTCTTCTGGTCCAAGAAAAATCATCGCGAAAGTTTTATTCCGTTTGGTATTCCTTTTCTACAAAACTCTAAAAAAGGAAAAAAACAGAAACTGGCACTGGGCTCTAGGTTAATAGGTTAGTCCCAAAAATAATATAAAATAGCATATTAATGCATATAAAACATCCAAAACAGATAATATAATAGCATGGAACAATCAAAAATTATAGATACGTTGGAGACGCATCACTCCACCATTCAAAAAATATGTATCCTGTTTGAGACTTTGAGTCATCCGTATCAATGTCGACGCTTGCATCGATGTAACCCTTTACAACAAGCTCTTAGTCTCCTCCATAAACAAGAAACATTTCCTTAGTCCTCTTTAGGTAATTAAGGATATTTTTTATCGTTGTTTAGTGATCTACTCCTGTATCACTCTGCTACCTACCTGCCAGACTTATGGAAAGGTGCACATCGATTCTGGTACACAACATGCCATACATCATAGAGCTTATGGATGAGGCATAGGGGAAGACTTCCATCCTTTCTCTTTCTTCTATCGTGGTTGGGCTTTGAGTCTTACTCAACTTCACACCTTGCAACATAGACAAGAACCCCCTTATTCGACTGGTCCATTTTGAACTTCTTCAGAATCTTGTCAAGGTATGTGCTCTATGAAAGTCCTATCAGGCGTCTTGATCTTTCTCTATAGATCTTGATGCCCAATATGTAAGCATCATCACCTAGGTCGTCTTTCATTGAAAAAATCTTGTTAAAATAACCCTTTATGCTCTCCAAAAAGTCTAAATCATTTCCCAACCAATAATATGTCATCCACATACACTATTAGAAATGTTACAGAGCTCCCACTCACTTTCTTGTAAATACAAGCTTCTCCATAAGTTTGTATAAAACCAAAAGCTTTGACCACCTCATCAAAATGAACATTCCAACTCCGAGATGCTTGCACCGGTCCATAGATGGATCGTTGGAGCCTGCATACCTTATTAGCATCCTTAGGATCGACAAAACCTACTAGTTGCATCATATACAACTCTTCCTTAAGGAAACCATTAGGGAATGCTGTTTTGAAGTCCATCTGCCAGATTTTATAATCGAAAAATGAAGCAATTGCTAGCATAATCCTAACACACTTCAACATCGCTACGGGTGAGAAAGTCTCATCGTAGTCAACCCCTTGAATTTGTCAAAAACCCTTTGCGACAAGTTGAGCTTTATAGATGGTGACATTACCATCAACATGTGTCTTCTTCTTAAAGATCCATTTGTTATCAATGGCCTTTCGATCATTAGGTAAGTCTATCAAAGTCCATACTTGGTTTTCATACATGGAACCTATCTTGCATTTCATGGCCTCAAGCCATTTGTAGGAATCCATGCTCATCATTGCATATTCATACTTCGTAGGTACACTGTTGCCCAACAACATGACTTACATGACAGGATTACCATACCATTCAGGGGTGGTACTAATCTGGTTGACCTACAAAGTTCGGTAGTAGCTTGATCCAAAGTTTCATGATCATCATCACTGGCCACCTCTCTCGATGGAGTAGGCATCACGGGAACTTCTTTCTATGATGTGCTACTTTCCATTTTGAGAGAAGGTATGATTACCTCATCAAGCTCTACTTTCCTCCCACTCACTTCTTTCGAGAGAAACTCCTTCTCTATAAAGGATCCATTCTTGGCAACAAAGATCTTGCCCTCGGATCTGTGATAGAAGGTATACCCAATGGTCTCTTTAGGGTGTCCTATGAAGACACACTTCCTCGCTTTGGGTTCGATCTTATTAGGCTGAAGCCTCTTGACATAAGCATCGCATCCACAAACTTTAAGCAATGACAACTTAGGTTTCTTGCCAAACCATAACTCATATGGTGTCGTCTCAATGGATTTAGATGGTGCCCTGTTTAAAGTGAATGTGCTTTTCTCTAATGCATAACCCCAACACAATAGTGGCAAATCAGTAAGAAACATCATAGAATGCACCATATCTAATAGTGTACGATTGCGATGTTCGGACACACCATTACGCCGTGGAGTCCCAGGTGGCGTGAGTTGTGAAACAATTCCATGTTGTCTTAAATGCATACCAAACTTGTAATCAGATATTCACCTGCACAATCAGATCATAGAAATCTGATCTTCTTGTTACGATGATTCTCTACTTCACTCTAAAACTCCTTGATCTTTTCAAATGTTTCAGACTTGTGTTTCATTAAGTAAATATATCCATATCTACTTAAATCATCTGTGAAGGTTAGGAAATAATGATATCCACCACTCATGCTTCAACACTCATTGGACCGCATACATCGATATGTATTGTTTCCAACAAGTTACCTGACTGCTCCATTGTACGGAGAACGGGGTTTTAGTCATCTTGTCCATGTAACATCCCAATTTTCAATTTGGATGTTAATCATTAGGTCATCATATGCATCCATATTTTGAGCATTTTGAATTTGGTTTATTTGGACACTTTGATCCAAGAGACCTTAAGCAACTCAAGGACCATGTGAGAGAATTGGAGGTTTTCATAAAATTCCATTTTCGAATCTTCAAAAACTAGTAAATTGGATCAAGGTGATTTTTATTTGAAATTATTCTCCCAATTATTTCAAAATAAATAAAATAATGAGAGAAGATAATATGACTTCTTCAAAACAGAGGAAATAATGGAAATTTAATTTTTCAATAAAAATATATATATTTATTTGAGATTTTACTCGGTTAAATTAGGGAAAATTGCTTTTTTTTAATTTCATTTTAGCCCAGAAAAATGTTCACGTGGTCCTAAATATTAGGAGAGGACCATGAAAATTATTTTTGGAATTTTAGGATTTTTTATTTTATTTTGGATTTTTCCTCTGCGGCGAAATTATTTAAAAAAATCGGCGCGCCGACTGGGCCGGCCCAGCCGAAGCCAGGCCGAGGCCCAGCTTGCGTCGCCTTCGCCGCCGACTTGGGAGGAGTCCCGAGCGGACCCGCTCTGCCGCCGGACTCCACTTGGAGTCCGACTCCACCCCGCCGCCGTTTGCCCCTCCCCCAAGTCGGATCCGCCTCCCCCGACCCCCTTTATATACTCTCCACCCTGCCCTCTCTCCTCCCCACCAAGCCGTCATCGCCGCTCGCGAGCCGCACCGCTGCCGCTGCCGTCGCCGCCTCACCGCATGCCGCCGGAGCCGCCATCCCGCCTCGCCGTTGACCGCCGCCGGCCGAACCCGTTTAACTGGTAAAACCCGTCCCGGTTCGGCAGTTATTTTTTCGATTTTTAAGTTTCGGTTTAGTTAGGATAGACCGGTTTATTTTTTTGATCGATTAAATAGCAAGCGTTCACCCGATTAGTTCTGTTAACGAACGAGTTCGTTCGTTAGTTTCTGTTAGCGAACATTCATTCATTAGATTTTTCTTTTTAGTTTAATTTTTGGCCAGGGACCTATCCACAAATATTTTCTCTTACGGATTAGTCCCTGATCTTCAAACCCTCACTACTTTTTGCTCGTTTATCCAAATCCAGTGAAACCAATGCCAAAATCTTCGTCTTGTTCCCTCGGTCTAGATAAACAACTTGAACATGATTTTGTAAATTTAAAATTTGGTTTCAAGTAGATTTGAATTTGAACTTCTTTTGATCATAGTTTGAGTTTTGTAACTCCGATTCGAGTGATTCTTTTTGCAAATCGAAGCTCTTCACTTGAAATTTCTGTTTAGATCTTTTCTTTTGGTTTTACCTTTGCATATTATGTTTGAGTGCTTATGTATGATATTGTTTATTCATGATAGAGTTTCCGGAGTGCGAGGCTTGCTACTACGAATCTCTAGGGTTTTCCGATCATCAGCAAGGCAAGTAACACTTTGATCATACCCTTTTATTACCCTGTTTTTATGCATTGGTTTCAACCCTCAAACATTGCATGAGTAGGATTTGATAATATGTGGGTGTGGGAAGTAGTTGACGAGGTAGGAACCTATTGTCTTTTATTAAACCCTGGGTATTATTGCATTATGCTTGCACTACTTTGCTATGCTCGTAGACGTGGATTGGTTTGTGAGATTCATGAAAGATGTGAGAGTTATTTATAACTAAGGAAAACTTAAGGTGGCTACTTTAATACACATCTGGGTGGATTGGTTGTGGGCACCTGGGGAATCCAGTGTTGTCCTAGGAGATCCCGGGGTACCCGTGTGATCCTCCTATGGAATGCCACCCAGGATCATAAGACTATTCATGCTAGAAACTTTCGTGTGCAGCCACAAGCCATTATGGGCTCTGGCATAGTTGAGTAAGTTGTGGGAATCCTTCCCATGATGGGCTAGCAGATGTAGGGGAATTGTAGGTGTACCGGCCTATCTATCGGTTAAGGTGACCTCTTCGGAAAGACTGTGTCTCGGTCATCCGTTTCTCAAACATCATGCAGTGCGAGAAATACAACAGAGGAGATCAAGTCTTGTGGGGAGAAGTGCGCAAACCTCTGCAGAGTGTACAAACTAATCATGGTTAGCCGTGTCCCCGGTTATGGACATCTTGAGTATCTGGTGTTTGAATTATTGTTTTGATCTCATCACTTTACTTAATAAATTTGTTGGGTTATTAATGTTAATTTGGGATTGAGTTGGGGGTACCTTCTCAATATGTCATCAAACTTCGTAGTTAAATAAAATATATTCCTTTGTTGTACGGAAAATTTAGCTTTATGCAAATGATAACCATGGAGCCTCCACCAGCCAAATATGCATGTAGTGATAGTTGTTATTTATTCATTGCTCTATAGTGTTATCTTGCCAGCATATTCCATGTGCTGACCTACACAGCTGCAACGTATCATGTTGCAGAGTTTTTAGACAAAGAGTAAGGTGTGATAGGTCGTTGTCATGCACTCAGTTTTGCCGTGGAGTTGGATGGACTCAGTTATCTTTGAAGCTTCCACAGTTATCTTGTTTAGATGGCCTTCAGCCATATTATTGTAATAAGTACTCTTTATGAGACACTCGATGTAATAAGTGTGTGATTGAACTCTGCAATAAATCCTCGAGTACTGTGTGTGTCAGCAATACCGATCCAGGGATGACACTTAAGCACAGAGACTAAAGTCCATTGGGATCGGGTCGCTACAGTCCACGAGGCACGATTCACATGTATCAAATGACTCAAAGTCAACTGATCACAAAAGTCCATTAGTATGGAGTTTCTTCATGCACTTTACACCAATATGACCTAAGCGGCAATGCCACAAGTATGTGGTACTATCATCATATACTTTTGAAGGAAATATGCCATAGAGGCAATAATAAAGTTATTATTTTATTTCCTTATATAATGATAAATGTTTATTATTCATGCTAGAACTGTATTAACTGGAGAACTTGATACATGTGTGGATACATAGACAAAACAATGTGTCCCTAGTAAGCCTCTACTAGACTAGCTCGTTAATCAAAGATGGTTAAAGTTTCCTAGCCATAGACATGTGTTGTCATTTGATAAATGGGATCGCATCATTAGGAGAATGATGTGATGGACATGACCCATTCGCTAGCTTAGCATATTGATCGTTCAGTTTTATTGCTACTGCTTTATTCATGTCAAATACATGTTCCTCCGACTATGAGATTATGCAACTCCTGAATACCGAAGGAATGCCTTGTGTGCTATCAAACATCACAACATAACTAGGTGATTATAAAGATGCTCTACAGGTATCTCCGAAGGTGTCTGTTGGGTTGGCATAGATCAAGATTAGGATTTGTCACTCCTCGGAGATGTATCTCTGGGCCCTCTCGGTAATGCACATCATAAGAAGCCTTGCAAGCAAAGTGACTAATGAGTTAGTTGCGGGATGATGCATTACGGAACAAGTAAAGAGACTTGCCAGTAATGAGATTGAATTAGGTATGAAGATACCGACTATCGAATCTCGGGCAAGTAACATACCGATGACAAAGGGAACAACGTATGTTGTCATTACGATTTGATCGATAAAGATATCCGTAGAATATGTGGGAGCCAATATGAGCATCCAGGTTCCGCTATTTGTTATTGGACGGAGAGGTGTCTCGGTCATGTCTACATAGTTCTCGAACCCGTAGGGTCCGCACGCTTAACGTTCGATGTCGATTTTATATTATATGAGTTATGTGATTTGATGACCAAATGTTGTTCGGAGTCCCAGATGAGATCACGGACATGACGAGGAGTCTTGAAATGGTTGAGAGGTAAAGATTCATATATAGGACGATAGTATTTGGACACCAGAAGTGTTCCGGGGGTACCGGGTATGTATCGGGTCACCAGAAAGGGGTTCCGGGCAACCGCGGCCAAGATATGAGCCTTATTGGGCCTAGGGCGGGACAGACCATCCCCTAGTGGGCTGGTGCACCCCATACATGGACGAATAGGGGGGGGGAGGAAAGGGGGAGGAGATAAAGGAAGGGGGCAATTCGGCCTCCGCTTTCCTTCTCTCCCCCTCCTATTTCCTTCTCCCTCCGGAAAACATGGAAAGTGGGGAGGCCGAATAGGATTAGGCCCCAAGTAGGATCCTACTTGGGGCGCGCCTTCTGCTGCTCCCTCCCCCTCCCACCTATATATATGTGGGGGGGCACCGCTAGAACACACAACATTGTTTCTTAGCCGTGTGCGGTGCCCCCATCCACAGTTTACACCTCTGGTCATATTCTCGCAGTGCTTAGGCGAAGCCCTACGCGGATAAATTCATCATCACTGTCGCCACGCTGTCGTGCTAACGGAACTCATCTACTTCCTCGATTCTCTACTAGATCAAGAGTTTGAGGGACATCATCGGGTTGAACGTGTGCAGAACTCGGAGGTGTCATACGTTCGGTGCTTCATCGGTCGGAACGTGAAGAAGTTCGACTACATCAACCGCGTTGTCAAACGCTCCCACTTTCGGTCTACGAGGGTACGTGGACACACTATCCCCTCTCGTTGCTATGCATCTCCTAGATAGATCTTGCGTGATCGTAGGAAATTTTTTGAAATACTGCGTTCCCCAACAACTTTGCATCTTTTGGCATCAATATTATGAACATGTGTATCACTACGATCGAGATTCAACAAGAGTAAACCATTCACACCGGGCGCATGTCTGTAGAAGATATTACTCATATAAATAGAGCAATCACTATTCTCTAACTTAATTGAATTACCACCTCGCAATAAACAGGATACAGATATGATGTTCATGCTCAACGCAAGCACCAAATAACAATTACTGAGGTTTAATATTACATAGAGGCACACGTAGAGGGAGCGTGTCGACGATGATCACATCAACCTTGGAGCCATTTCCAATGCGCATCATCACCTCGTCCTTAGCTAGTTTTTGTTTATTCTGTAACTCCTATTTCGAGTTACAAATGTTAGCAACCGAACCAATATCACATACCCAGGTGCTACTATGAGCACTAGTAAGGTACCCGTCGGTGCAACAAACATCCGTGTTTGCTGACCGAACCCATGCACAGGCAGGGCGATGATCGCGTATTCAAACACCAAGGTATGGCATCAAGTCAAGCAAGAAAAGCCACTCTTCATAAGATCTGTTGGGGATCGTAGCAGAAATTTAAAATTTTCTACGCATCACCAAGATCAATCTATGGAGTAATCTATCAACAAGGGGAAGGGGAGTGCATCTACATACCCTTGTAGATTGCTAAGCGGAAGCGTTACTAGAACGCGGATGAGGTAGTCGTACTCGCAGCGATTCAGATCGCAGTCGATTCCGATCTAAGCGCCGAACAACGGCGCCTCCGCGTTCAACACACGTGCAGCCCGGTGACGTCTCCCATGCCTTGATCCAGCAAGGAGAGAGGGAGAGGTTGGGGAAGACTCTGTCCAGCAGCAACACGACGACGCGGTGGTGGTGGAGGAGCGCGGTACTCCAGCAGGGCTTCGCCAAGCACTACGAGAGACGAGGAGGGAGAGAGGTAGGGCTGCGCCTTGGGAGAGAGAGATTCATGTGTTGTGCAGCCCCAAAACCTCCACTATATATAGGGGCAAGGGCAAGGGGAGGCGCCCTAGGGTTTCCCCTAGGGGGGGGCGGCGGCCAGGGCAGATGGGATCTCCCTCTTGGGTGACTTGGCCCCCAAGCCAGGAGGTGGGAACCCTAGATGGGGCGCCCCAAACCCCCTGGTCACGTGGGAATAGGTGAGGGGGCACACAACCCCTTAGTGGGCTGGTTTGCCCCCTTCCCTTGGCCCATGAAGCCCCCCAACACTTGCCGGGGCTCCCGAAACACATTTCGGTCATGCTGGTCATCACCTGGTACCTCCGGAACACTTCCGGACTCCAAAACCCTTCGTCCAATATATCAATATTCACCTTCTGACCATTCCGGAACTCCTCGTGATGTCCAGGATCTCATCGGGGACTCCGAACAACATTCGGTAACCGCGTACATACTTTCCCTATAACCCTAGCGTCATCGAACCTTAAGTGTGTAGACCCTACGGGCTCGGGAATAATGCAGAGATGACCGAGACATCTCTCTGGTCAATAACCAACAGCAGGATCTGGATACCCATGTTGGCTCCCACATGTTCCACGATGATCTCATTGGATGAACCACGATGTCAAGGATTCAGTCAATCACGTATACAATTCCCTTTGTCTACCGGTATAGTACTTGCCCGAGATTTGATCGTCGGTATCCTGATACCTTGTTCAATCTCGTTACCGGCAAGTCTCTTTACTCGTTCCGTAACACATCATCCCGTGATCAACTCCTTGGTCACATTGTGCACATTATGATGATGTCCTACCGAGTGGGCCCGGAGATACCTCTCCGTTTACATGGAGTGACAAATCCCAGTCTCGATTCGTGCCAACCCAACAGACACTTTCGGAGATACCCGTAGTGCACCTTTATAGCCACCCAGTTACGTTGTGGCATTTGGTAAACCCAAAGCATTCCTACGGTATCCGGGAGTTGCACGATCTCATGGCCTAAGGAAATGATACTTGACATTAGAAAAGCTTTAGCAGATGAACTATACGATCTTGTGCTAGGCTTAGGATTGGGTCTTGTCCATCACATCATTCTCCTAATGATGTGATCCCGTTATCAATGACATCCAATGTCCATGGTCAGGAAACCATGACCATCTATTGATCAACGAGCTAGTCAACTAGAGGCTTACTAGGGACATGTTGTGGTCTATGTATTCACACATGTATTACGAATTCCGGTTAATACAATTATAGCATGAACAATAGACAATTATCTTGAACAAGGAAATACAATAATAACCATTTTATTATTGCCTCTAGGGCATATTTCCAATAGTCTCCCACTTGCACTAGAGTCAATAATCTAGTTCACATCACTATGTGATTGCAATGAGTCCAACACCCATGGGGTTTGTTCAGATCTTGCTTGTGAGAGAGGTTTATTAGTCAATGAGTCTGAACCTTTCAGATCCATGTGTGCTTTACAAAACTCTATGTCATGTTGTAGATGCAGCTACCACGCGCTACTTGGAGCTATTCCAAATAACTATTCTACTATACGAATCCGGTTTACTACTCAGAGTCATCCGGATTAGTGTCAAAGTTTGCATCGACGTAACCCTTTACGACGAACTCTTTTACCACTTCCATAATCGAGAAAATTCCTCAGTCCACTAGTTACTAAGGATAAGTTCGACCGCTGTCGTGTGATCCATTCCTGGATCACTCTTGTACCCCTTGACTAACTCATGGCAAGGCACACTTCAGGTGCGGTACACAACATAGCATACTGTAGAGCCTACGTCTAAAGCATAGGGGACGGCCTTCGTCCTTTCTCTCTCTTCTGCCGTGGTCAGGTCTTGAGTCTTACTCAATATTCACACCTTGTAACACAGCTAAGAACTCCTTCTTTGCTGATCTATTTTGAACTCCTTCAAAATCTTATCACGGTATGTATTCATTCGAAAGTACTATTAAGCTTTTTGGATCTATCCTTATAGATCTTGATGCTCAATGTTCAAGTAGCTTAATCCAGATTTTCCATTGAAAAACATTTTTCAAATAACCCTGCATGCTTTCCAGAAATTCTACATCATTTTTGATCAACAATATGTTAACAACATATACTCATCAAAAATTCTATAGTGCTCCCACTCACTTCTTTGGAAATACAAGTTTCTCATAAAATTTCTATAAACCCAAAATCTTTGATCATCTCATCAAAGCGTACATTCAAACTCCGAGATGCTTACTCCAGTCCTTAGAAGGATTGCTGGAGCTTTGCATACTTGTCAGCATCTTTCAGGATTGACAAAACCTTCTGGTTGTATCACATACAACCTTTCCTCAAGAAAAGTGTCGAGGAAACAATGTTTTTACATCCTATCTGCAAGATTTCATAAATAATGCAGTAACTACTAACATAATTCCAACAGACTCTTAGCATCGCTACGAGTGAGAAAGTCTCATCGTAGTCAACTCCTTGAACTTGTCGAGAAATATCTTAACGACAAGTCGAGCTTTCTTAATGGTGACACTTACCATCATTGTCTGTCTTCCTTTTAAAATCCATCTGCACCCAACAGCCTTATGACCATCAAGTGGTTTTTTCAAAGTCTATACTTCCTTTTATACATGGATCCTCTCTCGGATTTTATTGCCTCGAGCCATTCTTCGGAATCTGGGCCCACCATTACTTCTCCATAGCTCGTAGGTTCATTGTTGTCTAGCAACATGACTTCCAAGACAGGATTACGTACCACTCTGAAGTAGTATGCATCCTTGTCGACCTATGAGGTTTGGTAGTGACTTGATCCGAAGTTTCATGATCACTATCATAAGCTTCCACTTCAATTGGTGTAGGTGCCACAGGAACAACTTCACGTGCCCTGCTACACACTAGTTGATGTGACGGTTCAATAACCTCATCAAGTCTCCACCATCCTCCCACTCAATTCTTTCGAGAGAAACTTTTCCTCGAGAAAGGACCCGTTTCTAGAAACAATCACTTTTGCTTCCGGATCTGAAATAGGAGGTATACCCAATTATTTTTGGGTATTCTATGAAGATGCATTTACCCGCTTTGGGTTCGAGCTTATCAGCCTGAAACTTTTTCACATAAGCATCGCAGCCCCAAACTTTTAAGAAATGACAGCTTAGGTTTCTCTAAACCATAGTTCATACGGTGTCGTCTCAACGGAATTGTTTGGTGCCCTATTTAAAGTGAGTGCGGTTGTCTCTAATGCCTAACCCATAAACGATAGTGGTAATTCGATAAGAGACATCATGGTATGCACCATATCCAATAGGGTGCAGTTGTGATGTTCGGACACACCATCACACTATGGTGGTCCAAGCGGTATTAGTTGTGAAACAATTTCCACAATGTCTTAATTGTGCGCCAAACTCGTAACTCAGATATTCATCTATATGATCATATCATAGACATTTTATCATCTTGTCACGATGATCTTCAACTTCACTCTGAAATTACTTAAACCTTTCAATAATTCAGACTTGTGTTTCATCAAGTAAATATACTCAGCATCTACTCAAATCATCTGTGAAGTAAGAACATAACGATATCCACTGCGTGCCTCAGCACTCATTGGACTGCACACATCAAAATGTATTACTTCCAACAAGTTGCTTTCTTGTTCCATCTTACTGAAAACAAGGCCTTTCAGTCATCTTGCCCATGTGGTATGATTTGCATGTCTCAAGTGATTTAAAATCAAGCGAGTCCAAACGATCCATCTGCATGGAGTTTATTCATGCATATCTACCAATAGACATGGTTCGCATGTCTCAATCTTTTCAAAAAACGAGTGAGTCCAAAGATCCATCAACATGGAGCTTCTTCATGCGTTTTATACCAACATGACTCAAATGGTAGTGCCACAAGTACGTGGTACTATCATTACTATCTTATATCTTTTGGCATGAACATGTGTATCACTACGATCTAGATTCAATAAACCATTCATTTTAGGTGCAAGACCATTGAAGGTATTATTCAAATAAACAAAGTAACCATTATTCTCCTTAAATGAATAACCGTGTGGCGATAAACATAATCCAATCATGTCTATGCTCAACGCAAACACCAAATAACAATTATTTCGGTTTAACACCAATCCCGATGGTAGAGGGAGCGTGCGATGTTTGATCACATCAACCTTGGAAACACTTCCAACACATATCGCCATCTCACCATTAGCTAGTCTCCGCAGCCTTTTATTTCGAGTTACTAACACTTAGCAACCGAACCGGTATTTATTACCCTGGTGCTACTAGGAGTACTTGTAAAGTACACAATAATATGACGTATATCCAAAATACTTCTGTCGACCTTGCCAGCCTTCTCATCTACCAAGTATCTAGGGTAGTTCTGCTTCAGTGACCGTTCCCCTCATTATAGA
Organism: Triticum urartu; assembly: GCF_056163025.1. Classification (NCBI taxonomy): domain Eukaryota; kingdom Viridiplantae; phylum Streptophyta; class Magnoliopsida; order Poales; family Poaceae; genus Triticum; species Triticum urartu. The sequence goes on along the minus strand of NC_141874.1, from coordinate 220,577,012 downwards.
AGCACTTAGTCTCGGGTTTGGTTCAACCTTGGGTTTCTTCACTAGAGCAGCAACTGATTTGCCATCTCGTGAGGTATCCCTTCTTTCCCTTGCCCTTCTTGAAACTAGTGGTTTAACCATCAACAATTGATGCTCCTACTTGATTTCTACTTTCGCGGTGTCAAACATCGCGAGTTGCTCAAGGATCATCATGTCTATCCCTGATATGTTATAGTTCATCACGAAGCTCCAATAGCTTGGTGGCAGTGACTATGGAGAACCATCACTATCTCATCTGGAAGATTAACTCCCACTCGATTCAAGCGATTGTAGTACTCAGACAATCTGAGCACATGCTCAACGATTGAGTTTTTCTCCCTTAGTTTGCAGGCTTAAGAAACTTGTCAGAGGTCTCATACCTGTTGACGTGGGCACTAGTCTGAAATTCCAATTTTAGTCTTTGGAACATCTCATATGTTCTGCGACGTTTCAAAAATGTCTTTGGTGCCACAATTTTAAACCGTTAGTATTACGTACTGAACTATCACGTAGTCATCAAAACGTGTATGTCAGATGTTTCCCAACATCTACAGACGATGCTCGAGGTTCAACACACTGAGCGGTGCATTAAGGACATAACCCTTCTGTGCAGCAATGAGGACAATCCTCAGTTCACGGACCCAGTCCGCATAATTGCTACTGTCAACTCTCAGTGATACATGATCCGACATCCCTCTAGTCATCTAAGTGATACATGATACAAGTCAACTAGGCCGTGTCCGATCATCATGTGAGACGGACTAGTCATCATCGGTGAACATCTTCATGTTGATCGTATCCACTATACGACTCATGTTCGACCTTTCGGTCTTCCGTGTTCCGAGGCCATGTCTGTACATGCTAGGCTCGTCAAGTTAACCTAAGTGTATTGCGTGTGTAAATCTGGCTTACACCCGTTGTATGCGAACGTTAGAACTTATCACACCCGATCATCACGTGGTGCTTCGGAACAACGGACCTTAGCAACGGTGCACAGTTAGGGGGAACACTTTCTTGAAATTATTGCGAGGGATCATCTTATTTATGCTACCGTCGTTCTAAGCAAATAAGATGTAAACATGACAAACATCACATGCAAATCATAAAGTGACATGATATGGCCAATATCATCTTGCGCCTTTGATCTCCATCTTCGAGGCGCGACATGAACACCATCGTCACTGGCACGACACCATGATCTCCATCATCGTGTCTTCATGAAGTTGCCTCGCCAACTATTACTTCTACTACTATGGCTAATGGTTAGCAATAAAGTAAAGTAATTACATGGCGTTTTCATTGACACACATGTCATAAATAAATTAAGACAACTCCTATGGCTCCTGCCGGTTGTCATACTCATCGACATGCAAGTCGTGATTCCTATTACAAGAACATGATCAATCTCATACATCACATCCTTTTGGCCATATCACATTACATAGCATACCCTGCAAATACAAGTTAGACGTCCTTTAATTGTTGTTGCATGTTTTACGTGGCTGCTATGGGTTTCTAGCAAGAACGTTTCTTACCTACGCAAAACCACAACGGTGATATGCCAATTGCTATTTACCCTTCATAAAGACCCTTTTCATCGAATCCGATCCGACTAAAGTGGGAGAGACAGACACCCACCAGCCACCTTATGCATTAAGTGCATGTCAGTCGGTGGAACCTGTCTCACGTAAGTGTACGTGTAAGGTCGGTCCGGGCCGCTTCATCCCACAATGCCACCGAATCAAGATAAGACTAGTAACGGCAAGCAAATTGAACAAATCATCGCCCATAACTACTTTGTGTTCTACTCGTGCATAGAATCTACGCATAGACCTAGCTCTGATACCACTGGTGGGGATCGTAGCAGAAATTTAAAATTTTCTACTCATCACCAAGATCAATCTATGGAGTAATCTAGCAACGAGGGGAAGGGGAGTGCATCTACATACCCTTGTAGATCGCTAAGCGGAAGCGTTACTAGAACGCGGATGAGGTAGTCGTACTCGCAGCGATTCAGATCGCGGTCGATTCCGATCTAAGAGCCGAACAATGGTGCCTCCGCGTTCAACACACGTGCAGCCCGATAACGTCTCCCATGCCTTGATCCAGCAAGGAGAGAGGGAGAGGTTGGGGAAGACTCCGTCCAGCAGCAGCACGACGACGTGGTGGTGGTGGAGGAGCGCGGTACTCCAGCAGGGCTTCGCCAAGCACTACGAGAGACGAGGAGGGAGAGAGGTAGGGCTGCGCCTTGGGAGAGAGAGATTCGTGTGTTGTGCAGCCCCAAAACCTCCACTATATATAGGGGCAAGGGGAGGCGCCCTAGGGTTTCCCCTAGGGGGGAGGTGGCCAGGGCAGATGGGATCTCCCCCTTGGGTGACTTGGCCCCCAAGCCAGGAGGTGGGAACCCTAGATGGGGCGCCCCAAACCCCTGGTCACGTGGGAATAGGTGAGGGGGCGCACAGCCCCTTAGTGGGCTGGTTTGCCCCTTCCCTTGGCCCATGAAGCCCCCCAACACTTGCCGGGGCTCCCGAAACACCTTTCGGTCATGCTGGTCATCACTCAGTACCTCCGGAACACTTCCGGACTCCAAAACCCTTCGTCCAATATATCAATCTTCACCTCCCACTACTAGAAAAAGGGCTATAGATGGGATTGACACTAATGGCGCACCAGATAAGCGGTGCGCCATTAGTATATACTAATGGCGCACCACCATCTGATACGCCATTAGAGTTGAAACTACTAATGGCGCACCTGGCCCAGGGTGCGCCATTAGTATCAATTTTTTTTGAACTAGTGCGCCTGTCCAAACATACTAATGGCGCATCCAGACACAGTGCGCCATTACTAGTTGTAACTAGTAATGGCGCACCTGTCGGAAAGTGCGCCACTAATGTTGTTTTTTTATTATATTTTTTATTCCTTTTTTTGCAAAACTACTAATGGCGCACTGTTCCACCGTGCGCCATTACTAGTTTAAACTAGTAATGGCACACTGTGGAACAGTGTGCCATTAATATGTTTTTTTTTGCAAAACTACTAATGGTGCACCACCAGAAGGTGCGCCATTAGTAACCTGGATTACTAATGGCGCATTTAAGGTTGGTGCGCCATTAGTAAGTGGGCAGCAACAAGATATTTTGGACATCCATCCATCCATCCGACCCAACGCACCAACACACACACACACTCTCTCTCTCTCGCTCGAACCCACCCAAACCCTCGTCGCCTCCTCTCTTCCCCCCGAACCCCTCTCTCCCTCGCCGCCATCGCCACCCACGCCGCCTGGTTCTGGCGAGCTCCGGCCGCGCGCAGCACGCCGGCGAGATCCCCTTGGTCCGCATCTGGCTTACCTCCATGCAGATCCGCGGCTCCCCTACTGGCTAGGGTTTTGCATCCCCTTTTGTTCGCCGGGATCCGCCATGGCAGGCCACGACGAGGCCATAGGTGACCGGATCTAGCACTGGTAAGCCCCTCCCCCTCCTTCTTTGCCCACCATCTCCTCCTCACCTCACCTCATCTTCTCTTCCTTCTCTGCAGGTCGCCATGGGCGTGCCGACGACGACGGCAGGAGGGGCGCACCTCCGTGGGGCGGGATGCCGCCATGGAGATGGATTCCCTTGTCCGCCACCACGCAGCGGCACCATGGAGCCTCCCAGCGCCCCAAACCCTAGCGGAGAGAGAGGAGCTGCTCCTAGTACAGCATGCCATGGAAGGGATTTTTTTGGTATTTTTGTTGTTGTTTCTCTTCTTGATCTAATCATGTGGAAGGCCCTTTTCCTCACCATGATTTATTCATCTCCCCTTCCTCTGTTTTGTGCAGGTTGCTCTAATGGCGAAGCTTCTTCTGCAGGACACCCTCCACCCCTCCCCTGCATCCACCTCCTACCCCATACATGGTGAGCTACAACCTCTCTTTCTAGCCCTTGCAAATCTGATCTGGAGTGGACATGAATTGCAATTGTCATGGACACTACATAACATCAAGTATTGGTTCAGTTTTTGTGTGAAATTCGATTGTCATTGTGCTTTTTGATGCTTGCTTCAGAAAAATAAAATCATGGATAGATAGAAGATGGAAACAGTGAGCTTCCTTTCAAGTTAGTAATACTAAAAATCATTTGGCTCATCAATTTTTCATGTCTTGTGTTAAATCCACTCCATTGCAATCTGGCTATGTATGGATGGTTTGGTACAATTTGCCATGGATGAGTATAGTAGTTACGTACACATGTGCTCTGTAGTTTTAGTCCTTCTTGTGTTGCTGCACTTAGTCTAGAGATACAACAACATTAGTTAGGTCATGGATGGATGGATCAATACATACAGCTAGCACTGCTAGCAACAACAACAAAATAACCTTGTGATTGATTCTGTTGATGCTAGCATGCTCTATTAGTTTTGGAGCCCAACCATGGACTGTACGTACTAAGCTAGCTCAAGCACACACACATGCAGCTTGATTTATTTCTGTAGATACTAGCAGTAGCACGCGTGTCTCCTATACTAGCTTGCTTAATTTCTGTACTAGATCAACGACACTAGCACTTACTTGTTTGTTAGATTTGGAGCAGCAGGCATCCTCCGTGGACGATGACGACAACCAGGTCATCCACCGCCACGACGACACCCCGCACATGGTCCAACTCGACTACAACATCCACCGCGTGACGGCGACGTGGTCGTGTGCGGCATCGACCAACCTCCTCTCCTGTGAATCCGTCTCCTACCTGTAGCTCCCGCTCTTGTGCTGCTATATTAGTACCTTGCCCTGTTTCATGTGTATGGGTGATTTTGTTTGTGCTTGTGTCATGGAAAAGATCATTCCTATTTATTTGTGCTCTGTTTTCTTTATTATCACGAGTTGCAAAATTAGTAGTGGGAAGTAAACTTTTGTTAACTTGTTGGTTGAACCAATGGAACTACTGTTATATTTGATTTGTTGCTCAACTAGTGCTGCAATGATGGGATCGAATGATTGCATGACCCTAATGTTGGCCTATCATTTCAATTATCTTGGTCTTATAGATGTTATTGTTCCTGTCATATAGCACATGCTAGTTTCTTTATTGGTTGGCTGCTAGTTCTGTTTGTTCATATGCATAAGTGCTACTGTTTCTTTGTTATCTTATAAAGGATATAGTCCTTCATTTGTATATAGCCGTAACTCTCTTATTGATCAACATATACTGATTCATCTCTTTACTGCAATTACTCTGTGTACTTCATGATTTGCTCCTGTAGTGGTATAAAATTATAGTTTCTCTTTCAAGCTGGTATCTGTGTTTGATATATACTAGTCTTTATCTAAATACCATGTATTGGTATTTCTTGTATGGTTTAGTACATCATCTACTGGTGGTTTAGTTGTATATTGTACAGGACATAGTCCTGACGGTTGCATGTAGTGATAATTCTTTCTTTGCATTAGCTATTTCATATGTTTCAGATAATTTAGATGCATGCTTATACTCCTATCTATACCAGGTGCATGTGTTGTGCTTGTGTACCTATATACAGAATAGTACCCATGTGTAAGTGGGTGTATGTGTTCTACTTATAGCAAATGTTTAGTAAATGTGCTATCAATGGCCTATTTCTTCTTGCAGGTTATGGACTATATCTTTCCTTGCCAATTCCCTCTCTCTTAAATCTGATTTGAACAGATGCTGCACTGGTCTCTTCACTTTCTTTCTTTCTCTCCTACTCTCACTGATAAGAACAGGTGCTCCTTAATCTTGCCATGCCAATGATGGTGTCCTGAGGCTCTCATCGTTACTTAAAGATGTTGCACTACTTGATCCAATGATGCAATAGTCCTAGCACTACTAGGCTGCCTGAGGACAATCCCTACTTCAAACCCTACCTCTGGGCTAGTTGATTAGTAGTGGGTTTGTTTGATTTCATCTGAAAACTAACCCAAGCTTAATTGAGGGATCCCCTAATCATGGAGTTAGTTCTAGTTTGAGTTGATCTTTGGGTTTGGCTTTGATCTATACTTTGCTGGCTCTACTTCTGTCTTTTGGGTTATTGGCTCCATTTATGCAGTGTTGGCTCTCTTCTACTGTTTCTTTGATCAACTTAATCTGATTGGGGTTTGACTAATGTTTCCAAACTCGTAAGTGCTAGCTCCTACAGCAAAGGCATTTTGCTAAGGGGAATGCTACATTTAAACCTTGATCAAGTTTTTCATGTTTGTTGTTTCTTGTTTTGCAGGTTGATGAACTGGAAGAAAGAAGCAGAAGATGAAGAACTAGATAGTTTAGTATAGGTTTAGTTTAGGACTTTTTCTAGATACGCCCGCTATCTAGCGGGAGAGGGGAGGGAGCGTTGGAGGAACCGGATGAAGACGAGTTTCATCGTGATGATGCTCATCGTGATGACCGCAGCTCTCTTCTATGTGATGGTAGTTTAGATGATCGATATCGACTTGTAATGTGAAGACAAACTCGCTACTTGCGGTCTCGAGACTTGTAATATAATGTTCTATCTTTGTTCGGTCTTTTCAATTCGGAGACTAATATGATGAATTGTATTCGGAGACTAATCTTCTATTGTATTCGATGAATCTGTTGTTGATGTGTGCTATCTATATTTTGTCCAATTATACATTTTGTAACCTGTGCAAAAAACAGAAAATAAAAAAATAAAAAACCTAATATTCATACTAATGGCGCATCACATCACAGTGCGCCATTAGTATGCCAAAGGATACTAATGACGCATCATTAAACAGTGCGCCATTAGTATGCCGAAGTTACTAATGGCGCATCTTGTTGTTGTGCGCCATTAGTATGCCAAAGCACCTGGGTATACATGGCCCCCTGGGAGGAATACTAATGGCGCACTGTTGTATATACTAATGGCGCATCTGAGGTGCGCCATTAGTATACCAGATACTAATGGCGCACCTGTGGTGTGCCATTAGTAAAATATACTAATGGCATGGCACTAATGGCGCACCACTAATGCGCCATTAATGGCCAAATTAGGTGCGCCATTAGTAGGCCTTTTCCTAGTAGTGTCCGGACCATTTCAGAACTCCTCGTGACGCCCGGGATCTCATCCAGGACTCTGAACAACATTCGGTAACCACGTACATACTTTCCCTATAACCCTAGCATCATCGAACCTTAAGTGTGTAAACCCTACGGGCTCGGGAATAATGCAGACATGACCGAGACATCTCTCTGGTTAATAACCAACATCGGGATCCGGATACCCATGTTGGCTCCCACATGTTCCACGGTGATCTCATCGGATGAACCACGATGTCAAGGATTCAGTCAATCCCGTATACAATTCCCTTTGTCTACCGGTATAGTACTTGCCCGAGATTCGATCGTCGGTATCCCGATACCTTGTTCAATCTCATTACCGGCAAGTCTCTTTACTCGTTCCGTAACACATCATCCCGTGATCAACTCCTTGGTCACATTGTGCACATTATGATGATGTCCTACCGAGTGGGCCCAGAGATACCTCTCTGTTTACACGGAGTGACAAATCCCAGTCTTGATTCGTGCCAACCCAATAGACACTTTCGGAGATACCCGTAGTGCACCTTTATAGCCACCCAGTTATGTTGTGTCGTTTGGTACACCCAAAGAATTCCTACGGTATCCGGGAGTTGCACAATCTCATGGTCTAAGGAAATGATACTTGACATTAGAAAAGCTTTAGCAGACGAACTATACGATCTTGTGCTAGGCTTAGGATTGGGTCTTGTCCATCACATCATTCTCCTAATGATGTGATCCCGTTATCAATGACATCCAATGTCCATGGTCAGGAAACCATGACCATCTATTGATCAACGAGCTAGTCAACTAGAGGCTTACTAGGGACATGTTGTGGTCTATGTATTCACACATGTATTACGGTTTCCGGTTAATACAATTATAGCATGAACAATAGACAATTATCATGAACAAGGAAATACAATAATAACCATTTTATTATTGCCTCTAGGGAATATTTCCAACAAGATCAAGGAGAGCATTAAGAAGAACAAGATAACTGCGGGCCGCCCTGGGAAAGCCTCCCTTGCCGGGCAAGAGAGCCTGGCGGGGTCGAGGTCACATCCAAGGACGAGCCCAGGCTTGCCCCGACAGGCCTGCTGGGGCCGCCAAGATCAAACACCGCCAAATTACTTCAACAAGGAGCCTTCACCGAGTATCCACCGCTCCACCTCACCGCACCCAAGTCAATAATCAGTGCGGTGTCACGGTGTTAAGCCTCCAGGTGGATTCTATCAAGCACGTGGTAGCGCCAAGGAGAAGAGATTGGCTTTATTGACACCCGTCCAAGATGCGTGTCAAGCTGGTAAGAAGAGGTAGATAAGCGACGTGACAGGCTTGCCGGATTCACCCTCGGCACGACACCTAGTGGTGCATTTAATGCATTTTGTCCTAATTGCCAGAGTTAGGTATGATAGCACTGTCAGCTATCTAATCACACCCAAATGACTGTTTTGCCACTGTGGCCACCCCTTAACCTATAAAAGGAGGCCCGAGGCAACCTAGCAAAGGGTTTGAACACTTCAACCCCCCTACATTTGTAAGCTCACGCCGCTCTTACCGATGCACTCTTACCGAGCTAGAGCGCTTTGAGTCTTCATCTACCTCCAGATCAATCCACCAAAGCAGGTGTAGGGTTTTACGCTGCAAAGTGGCCCGAACCTGGGTAAAAGAGAGGGGTCCATTGTCGTGCTGCCCCCACTGTTTCTGCTCTTTGTGCAACGCGACCGTCCCCATACCGAACCACAAAGGGGCACCCCTACCCCATAGGTGATCGTGCTTCCACGCTGACATCTTTGGCGCGCCAGGTAGGGGGCGTCACTTGTGTGAACCTGAAGCAGTGACTGACCCAGCGATCTTCGTCTACCTTCGTTATTCATGACTCCCAAGAAGAAGAGCAGACCCGGAGTGCATCCTTCCTCCTCGAAGGCCGCGTTCTCCATAGCTGCGGATGCCACGAGCGTTGCGGCTGCGGAGGACAGGGCCAACGAGGTGAGCGGTGCCACTAACGCTCCCACTGCGGTTGGGGAGGGGGCCACGGACGCGACCCAACCCCTCCAGCATGTCGCTCAACAAGCTCCTGCCGGTATGGGTCATAGAGATGCTCGGCTTCCTCCTGCTCATCCCACCGGCATGCCCAACCAACACAACGTCGACGCCCACTCTAGTGCGAGCCGAGATCCGTTGGACGCACTACCCGGAGGGGTGGAGACAGGGTGAAAGTGCAACTATCCCTGGGTGGTTTTGGTAATTCCTAACAACATATAGCTCATTGAGCTAATGCTATTTTAAGATAAATATTCCAGGAAAGCTCAATGATTGGCATGGCATGGATTAGAAAGTGGACCCCTCAAAATGCTAAGGACAAAAGATTGGCTCAAGCTCAAAGCACAAGACTCCACATTTTACTTTTAGTGATCCAAGATCACATTGAGTCCATAGGAAAAGCCAATACTATTAAAAGGGGGTGAGGTGTTGCTTAATGAGTTACTTACTCAAAATGCTTAGTGATATGCTCCAAAAACCCTCAACTACTTTCTCATATCCACATATGTCCCAAACCAAAAGTCAAACTCGGACCCACCGAAATCTTCTATCCGGCGCCACCGAGTTCACTTGACATAGCCACTGCCACAAACCCTAGTCACTTCGGTCTCACCGAGATGGGATTGCAAACTCTCTGTTTCCCTTCGTAATGTGTCGGTCCAACTGAGATGAGCGATCGGTCCCACCAAGATTGCAATGCAAACTCTCTGTTTCCCCTTTGTAATGTTTCCGTCTAACCTAGATGAGCGAATCGGTCCCACCGAGTTTGCCTGACCAACTCTCTATTTGTCTATTACCAAAATCGGTCCCACTGAGTTTGTGTAATCGGTCTCACCGAGATTACGTTATGCCCTAACCCTAATGGAATCGGTCCCACCGAGTTGACATGTCGGTCCCACCGAAAATCCTAACGTTCACATTTTGAACTAAATTGGTCTGACCGAGTTTTATAATTTGGTCCCACCGAGTTTGGTGATTTGTGTGTAATGGTTAGATTTTGTGTGGAGGCTATATATACCCCTCCACCCACTCTTCATTCATGGAGAGAGCCATCAGAACATGCCTACACTTCCAACATACATTTTCTGAGAGATAACCACCTACACTTGTGTTTAGGTCAAGATATTCTATTCCAACCACATGAATCTTGATCTCTAGCCTTCCCCAAGTTTCTTTCCACTCAAATCATCTTTCTACCAAATCCAATCATATGAGAGAGAGTTGAGTGTTGGGCACACTATCATTTGAAGCACAAGAGCAAGTAGTTCATCATCAACACACCATCTATTACCTTTTGGAGAGTGGTGTCTCCAAGATTGGTTAGGTGTCACTTGGGAGCCTCCGTCAAGATTGTGGAGTTGAACCAAGGAGTTTGTACGGGCAAGGAGATCGCCTACTTCGTGAAGATCTACCCTAGTGAGGCAACTCCTTCGTGGGCGATGGCCATGGTGGGATAGACAAGGTTTCTTCTTCGTGGACCCTTCGTGGGTGGAGCCCACTGTGGACTCGCGCAACCGTTACCCTGCGTGGGTTGAAGTCTCCATCAACGTGGATGTACGATAGCACCACCTATCGGAACCATGCCAAAAATCTCAGTGTCCATATTGCGTTTGCTCCCTCCAAACTCCTCCCTTTACCTTCATATGCAATTGTTTTACATTCCGCTGCTATAGTCTTAGAATTGCATGTGTAGGTTGATTACTTGAATTGTGTTAAGTTGCTAAAATCTACCAAGACTTAAAATTGGGAAAAGGCTAGATTTTTATTTGGTCAAGTAGTCTAATCACCCCCCTCTATACATACTTTCGATCCTACAGGTGGTATCAGAGCTTTGGTCTCCATTTGCTTTGATTTCCATAGATTTTGGTGATTATAGCCTTGGTTTCACAACCTAGGAGAGTATGGCGTCTAGTGAGGGAAATTACCATTGTAGAGGTCCTTACTTTGATGGTACTAATTTTGCTAGTTGGAAGCATAAGATGAAAATGCATATTCTTGGACATAACCCTGCCATTTGGGCTATTGTGTGTATTGGCTTGCAAGGTGAATTCTTCGATGGGAGAGAACCGAACCGTGAAGCTACCGCGGAAGAGTTGAAGATGCTGCAATACAATGTTGAAGCTTGTGATATTCTCTTCAACGGATTGTGCCCCGAAGAATTCAAAAAAATCAGTCGTCTTGAGAATGCAAAGGAAATTTGGGATACTTTGATTGATATGCACGAAGGTACCAACTCCGTCAAGGATTCCAAATTGGATGTGCTTCAAGGTCAACTTGACAAGTTCAAAATGAAGGATGGTGAAGGTGTTGCTGAAATGTACTCTAGGCTTGCTCTCATCACAAATGAGATTGCCAGCTTAGGAAGTGAAGAGATGACCGATAGATTCATCATCAAGAAGATCCTAAGAGCCTTGGATGGAAAATATGATACAGTGTGCACATTGATCCAAATGATGCCGAATTACAAAGATCTCAAGCCAACGGAAGTCATTGGAAGAATTGTTGCTCATGAGATGTCACTCAAGGATAAGGAAGAGCTTCACAACAAGTCAAGTGGTGCTTACAAAGCCTCATGTGATGCTCCCACATCATCAAGTAAGAAACAAACCTTCAACGAAGAATTGAGCCTAATGGTGAAGAACTTCAACAAGTTTTACAAGAGTAGAATCAAGGAAAGAAGTTCCAAGTTAAGGTCCTACAATGACAAAAGATCTTCTAGTCATGAGCGTAATTGCTACAATTGTGGAAGACCCGGACACTATTCCAATGAGTGTACAGCTCCCTACAAAAGAAGAAAAGATTCTCCCAAAATAAGAAGTAGGAGAGAAGAATCACCACCAAGAGAGATAAGGAGTAGAGATGACTGTTATGAACAAAGAACATCACGGAGAAGCAAAGATTCGGATAGGAAGGACAAATATTCAAAGAGCTACACAAAACAAAGACATCAAGCTCATGTTGGTGAATGGGTATCCGGCTTCGACTCCGACAATCACTCAGAAAGAAGTTATCACTCCGACTCCGAATATACTCAAGATGAAGGTGTTGTCGGTCTAGCACTTGTGTCAACCAACTCCTACGGCATATTTGAGTCACCAAATGAAGGAATTGGAAGATGCTTCATGGCTAAAGGCCCAAAGGTATCACACCCCGAGTATGTTGATTTCAATAGTGATGAAGATGATTTGCTAGGTGATGATGATTTACTTGTTGACAACTCTAGTTATGAAAACTATGATGAACTTTCTATCAATCATGCTAATCAAGATAAAACGAATGACTATGATAAGGAGATTTAGCGCCTAACTAAAGAACTAAACACTCTTAAGTTAGCTCATGAAACTACCTTGGAAGATCATCAAGAACTTTTAAAGACTCATGAAAAGCTACACTTTGAAAAGCTCAACCTTGAGCAAGAGCATGAGTTCTTAAAGGCAACAATGATGATCTTCGCTAGAAAAGTTCTTCTTACATTGCCAAGCGTTTACTCTTGTCTACTTACATGCCACAAGTTAAATCTAGCAACAAGAACAAGAAAGATTCTTCCTCTAGTAGTAACAACAATCATGCTAAATCCAATGTTGTTGCTTCTAATAGTTCTCTTGATTCCACTAATTATTCTCTTAGCCAAGCCACACTTGAGCAAAAAATAGCTTATTGAAGGGAATTATAGAGAAAGGTGTTTACAAGAGTCTTGCCGGAAGTAAGCAATTTGGGAAACTGTACGCAAGCAAGGAAGACACCGGAAGAATCAAGGTGTTGGTTTTGAATGAAAGTTCAATGCCAATGGAGTTGACTGGGAAGAATATCAATACCCCAAGACAAAGTTTGTTCCTCAACAAGAGAAGTATGATCCTACTTCTTTCCAGGAACACAAGCTCAAGATGATCTTCCACCACAAGACCACAAGCTAAAAGGGAAGGACAAGCTTCAAGAGGAGATTGATGCATTTGAAGAAGCACCTAAGGCCTTGGTCAAGTGGGTTCCCAAGACTACATCAAGTTCCACTTTATCAAGTACGACTACAACTCCAAGGATTCCCATCAAGATGGTGTGGATCCCTAAGAAGAAGAACTAGAGAGTTCTTGAGGATGACTCCGCCAACATACTTCACTCATATCATTTTGGCAAGGACAAGTGCAAACAACTTCCACATCTTGCACTAGTTCAAGGAGTCACAAACCCTCTTGTTGGTAAGACAAGGGACAAGGTAAACTAATGCTTTCATGGACATCATCTCATGTGAACATCACTCTATGTCTATGGATATCCTTGTTTGTTCCTTGTGGGACTAACCCATGTAGGTATTGAAAGTGCAACTCACTCCAAAGGATTGCTTCAAATGATCTACATCAACATTGAGCATCTACATCTTCAACACCTACATGAAGTCATCATCGACAAAAACCAAGGTTAGTTCATCCCTCTTAGGGGGGATATCACATCTAGGGGGAGCTTTACTCTAATCAATTGAGCTAAAGCAACTCTAATGATGTGAGCACAACAATGCTTTATGTAAAAGTGGCAACCCCACTTGTGCTTAAATGATGAGTATGACCTATGATCAAATGTTCTCATTTGACTCCTAAGTCAATATACTCATATATAGATGACCTAGTCATCGCCAAATTGCTTGATAGATGCTAGAGTGATTGTGCTTGCTTTGTCACATATTTGATTTGTCAGTTTATTGTGTGAGCATGTTGGATGCATATTTTACTCATTCGAGGACATCCATTTGTTGCTTTGATTGTTTAGCTTTTTCTCTTCTGCCAAATGGATGGACAAGAATGCCTAAGAACTCCCTCTAGCTATCTATGCTTTTCTCGTCTCAAACTCTATTCATGCTACATCACAAAGTTTGATCAAGTCAGATTCGAACCACTCTGTGTGAGGAGCACTCGGAGTCCCTGATTTGTCATAGACTTAAACTTCCAAAACCTCTTTGTGCATTTCGGTATGACCGAGTCATCCATTTCGGTCACACCGAGATCACTAAGTTGATCTAGGTTTTCAATCTCGGTGCAACCGATTTGAACTTTTTGGTCACACCGAGTTGTTCCACTTGGTCACACCGACAGGGTCTGGATATATAAACCCATGAGTGAGATTTTGGAAATTTCTTCGAAACCTCTCAGCCCGCGCGTATCCTGCTTTGCCGCCTCGGGTCTCTGGATTGTCTTCTCACCGCCAGCGACCTCCCGCCACTGGTTTCCATCACAGCCAACGGAATTCTGCCCCTCCGTTGCTGCCGTAGCGAACTCCGCCGAACTAGGGTACGAGTTCGATCCTTTGTGCTATTCTTTTAACTCTGATTCGTGGCACATTGCTCTGCCATGATCATCACCACGTATGCAAACAATCCATCCACTTAAAACTTCCTTTAGATTTGATTGGATTTGAAAATTTAGGGTTAGGTCTCCGCCGGACTCATCTCGGACCGACCGAATTGTAGAAATCGGTCTCACCGATTTGGCTTAGGCCATAGCACATGCATTTTCTGTCTAACCGAAAACTGCAAACTGGTGTGACCGAGTTCGATTCTTTGTGAAACCCTAGCAGTCTCGGTGCCACCGAACTGTGACTCGGTCTGACTGAGTTCACTAGTTTAGGTTCCAAAAGCTGCTTCGGTATCACTGAGTTTACAAATCGGTAGCTCCAAAATGCTTTCTGTGAAGAACTAAAACTAAGTTTTTAAGTCATCTGTTTCGCAAAAACTCTGCACTTTGTGATGCTCATCCACTCTACCTCATATATATCTATTCACATGGTCTGTTGTCAATAAGTTTGCAGAGATGTCTAACTAGAGCGACAACTAGAACATGTCTGAAGAACAAGTGCAATTGAGTGAGGGCATTAGTCCCTCTAGCACTTCTGATGAGGGCAGCAGGAGCACACCAAGCAACTTGCCCAAAGCAGCCACCAGGTCAAGGAAGAACAAAACCTCAGGTTCCGAAGATGAGGACTATGTGGCTGTTGAGGAGGAAGTCAGCTCCAAGAAGAAGGTGCTGAAGAAGGAATATGGCACAGCTGCATCAACTAAGCTAGGCTTGCACAAGAAGGCCCCTGCCAAGAGGGTGCCAACCTTAAAGGTTAGAGCCTCAACTGCTGAAACCTCCAAGCCAACTGAAGAGGCTATTGGAGAAGGAAAGAAGAGGAAGGAAAGGGTCAAGAAGACCACTGCCAGAGTGCTTGATAGATCCTCCATTATGAGAGATCCAGAAGAAGATGAAGAGGAAGAGGATGCTGCTCCAGCTCCCAAGTCTCAGAAGCTCATGGGAGATGCTATCAAATCAGGGGCTACTCCATCAAAGCCCAAGTCTGCTCCCAAAGCTCAAGCTCAGAAACCCCCTAAGCCGAAGAGAAACACTAGAAGTATTCCTGCAACAGAGAAGAACAAGGCCTCAATGCCTCAAGCTGAAGAAGAGGAAGATGATTCACTTGTTTTGAGGAAGTTGAAGCCCAAAATTCCTGACCATAATGATGCTCATCCAGTCACTGAGGACATGCACATCAAGAAAGATTCAGGACCGAGATTTTGGAGACAGTCTGATCCTTATGCTGTAAGGAGAAGGACTACAGTTGATTACATGTTTCACACAAAGGAACAACAAGACTTCTATGAGACTATTTTGCTTGACAAGAAGCCCATTGAACGTGACATGAAATGGGTGGATGGGGAATACATCAAGGAGAATGAAGATCACTTCCCAGGAGTATATGACAGCTTCAAAGCATGTGGAGTAGATGAATTTGTTGGACAGAAGCTCACCAAATGGAATGATGAGCTGATCATGCAGTTCTACTCCACTGCCCACTTCTATCTAGATGGAAGGATAGTTTGGATGTCTGAAGGTACTAGGTACCAATCCACTGTTGAAGAGAATGGGCCAAGCTGATCAATGCCCCAGAAGAACATGACGATGGCTTGGATGTGTATGCCAAGAAAAAGAAAGACCACAACTCCATGGCAAACATGTACAAAGAGATTCCTGATGAAGCCTTGGAGACTCACAAGCTTGGATCAGTACATTTCTTGTTGTTTGGTATGCCTACTATTAACTGTATCTTAAGGCACACATTGCTACCCAAGTCAGGAGATCACAAGATGATCCGAGGACACTCCATCAACATGCTGCAAATCTTTGATGTCCCTCAGAAGTTCAAGGTTATGAGTTTGATTGTAGAAACAATCAAGAGGACAACTGCTGATCAGAAGAGAAGCTATGGGTATGCTCCACACATTCAGGAGCTCATCAACTCCAAGATGGGCACATGAACATATCTGTTGGATAAGGAGCATCTACCCTTACATCCTGATTTTGAAGACAACACTGTTGTGATGAATGAGGAGGAACCATCATCAGCTCAAGCACAAGAGAAGAGAGCCAAAGCAAAGACTGAGAAAGCTGCAAGGATGCCAAGTGCAGAAGAAGCATCTCAAGTTTTCCTTAAGTCAAAACAAGATCAATTGGGCTATCTGATTCAAGCTACACTGAGGATTCACTACAAAAAAGACAGATCCGTGACATTTTGGGCCGAACGAATTTTTTTTTCTGTCATACATATGACACTTCTATGATGATAATTGTGACAAAACCTGGTATCATCATAGATGTGGTGGGCTCCTACTTCTATGACAAAAAATCATGACAGAAAATGGGCTTTTCGTCCTAGGCAGGCCGGAGACGCAGCTGCATGACATTCTTTGGGCCGTCCATGACGGAAAAAACCGGGGTAGAAGGGAGGGAGAGGAAAATTTCAGGGAGTTCCCGGTTACGGTGGGAGATCAGGGGCCGAGCGATGCGCGTTTATCTCATACACGTACGCGCGTGTGTGCGAGGTGTTGGCTCTAACTGAACCCGAGCGAGGTGTTGGGCTCTAACTGAACCCGAGCGATTGCACTGCAGGCTACGCGTTACTGAACTCGAGCGATCGATCGATGGCTGTTAACTGAACCCGATCGAGTGATTCCTTCGCTACTGCTGCTAACTGAAGCCGATCGATGCTGCCTCTGGATGAACAGTGAGCGTTGCGGGGGGTTTGGATGAACAGTTCCTAGTGGGGGTGGATGAACAGGACCCCATGGTGTTGCCTCTGGATGAACAGGATCCCGATCGATCGAGCCGGTTGGGGCTGGATGAACAGGACCCCGTGGAGGGATGGATGAACAGGACCACCCCGTGGAGGGCTGGATGAACAGTAGAGGGTGGAGGGCAGGATGAACAGTAGCCCGTGGAGGGGTGGTTGAACAGGAGCCCGTGGAGAGGGCTGGTTGAACAGTAGCCGGTGGAGTAGCGCGCGGTGGAGGCTGGATGAACAGGAGCCCGTGGATGAACAATCGCAGGTGGAGGCTGGAGGGGGTCGATGGTGGATGAACAGTAGCTCGTGGAGGCTGGAGGGGGTCGATGGTGGAGATGAACAGTATCCCGTGGAGTCCCGTTTTGCGGTACACGCCACACCCCTCCCGATGAACAGGACCCCCATTTCGACCGTAGCGCTCCAACACAAGTCCGTTTCCTCCGTTTTGCGGTACGCCACACCCATCTCGATCAACAGGACCCCCGTTTCGACCGTAGGAGGTCCGTTTCCTCCATTTTGCGGTACGCCAGACCCCTCCCGATCAACAGGACCCCGTTCCGAACGTAGGAGGTCCGTTTCCTCCATTGTGCGGTACGCGAGGCCTCGTTTCCATCGCCTGTTCCGTCCAAGCCCTCCCGATGAACACGGCCACGCATTCCGTCCCGACCCAGCCGGTTGGCTCCCACACGTTCCGTTGCCTCCCGATGAACACGATGCATTCCGTTGCCTCCCCATGAACATGACGCATTCTGTTGCCTCCCCATGAACACGACGCATTCCGTTGCCTCCCCATGAACACGACGATGACGCTGTTTCTCCGTTCTGACCCAGCCATGTCAACGAGCCCTCGCCGTATGTATGCGCGAGTAGGCGTTCGAGACCCCGCCCGTATGTACACATATGTGGCTGTATTTTCTTTCTTGCACCCTGGCCGCCTCTACTACGACACATGCACGCCTCTACATCCACCAGTATATATGTACGTACACATTCGCGACTAGAATGACAATGCTACGTACGCTTCGACCAGGTGGGTCCCGACTGTCAGGCACTTCCTTGCGTGCAAAGATGTAGCTGGTGGGTCCTAGCAGTCAGGGGGGTGAAATATGGTGGCCCGTCCGATGGGTCCCTGCTGTCAGGTGGAGGAATAATTATTTTGCACGTAATAAGGAGGCACTTCCTTGCTGCGGCCGTGGACCCAGCTGTCAGCCTCTCCACGTACAGTCCACGTCTGATGGAAGCCATTCCTTGACCATGTTGACCACGCCGCGCCGAGAGCACCAAGGCGGTGGACGACGGCGAGGCCTAGGAAGGGGACAACGGGGAGCCGGGGAAGACGCGGCAGTGGATGCCCACGCGTAGAGGAGTACGAGGGCACTGGTTCGCTGCGGTGTGAGGCTGCCGTCACCGCAGAGTAACAGGGGGTGTGGGTGAGTAGAGGGATGGCCTGGCTAGCAGTGGGAGTAGTAGGGTGCGGTGAGGCCTCCGCCGCATCGCAGCCGACCACGGGAGGCAGGAGCACGAGGCACGACCGGCGCTGGTTTGGGCGGCTGGAGCAAGAAGGCCAGAGGTTGAAGAAGCACTACGGCCGTTGGATGGACATCATACGGTCACTGGAGCTAGAATCGTGCATATTGACTAAGTTGACAAAGCCCTCCGTCCCCGTCAACTTAGTAGGCCCACAAGTCAGCTTGTCACTATACTGGGTCCCAGCTAACAGGGGGAGTGTTCATTTTTTTTGTGCGTAATAAGGAGGCACTTCCTTGCGTGCGAAGATATAGCTGGTGGGTCCGAGCTGTCAGCGGCGGTAACATTTTTTTGCGTAATACAGAGGCCCTTTCGGTGGGTCCCTGATGTCAGGTGGAGGAATCATTACTTTGCGCGTAATAAGGAGGCATTTCCTTGCGTGCGGCCGTGGACCCAGCTGTCGGCCTCTCCACATACAGTCCACTTCAGATGCATGTCGGTCGTTGACCATGTTGACCAGGCCGCGCCGAGAGCACCAGGGCGGTGGACGACGGCGAGGCCTAGGAAGGGAACGACACGTAGGCAGGGAAGACTCGGCAGTTGTTTCCCACGCGGAGGGGAGTACGACTGGACGAGGGTTTACTGGTTCGTCTGCCGTCGCCGGAGAATAACAGCAGGTGTGGGTGAGTAGAGGGATGTCTAGGCTAGTGATGGGAGTACAGTGGGGCGGTGAGGCCTGCGCGGCAGCACAGCCGACCGCAGGGAGGAGGGATCAGGCTGTCCCGCCGGCACTTGTTTGAGCGGTTGGAGCAGGAAGAGCAGAGATTGAAGAAGCATGACGGCCGTTGGATGGACATCCAACAGTCACTGCTTGTGCGTCAACCTTTTTTAGGAAAGCCTCAAATCCGTGGAAAACAGCATACAGCCCATCTGCCATTATTTCTAATAATTTAGAGCCCATTTGCTAATTCTTAAGGTTTTTTTGGAGCCCATATTCTTTTGTTAGCATTACAGCCCAAATTGTGGCCACGGTTAAAAAATTATACGAAATTTTGCATATTTCGGTGCGGTCCGAACTGTTTTTAATCCCGAAATTTCGACTCACATTCAAACTGATTTTAAAAATAAATGTATATCAATATAAAATCCAACAAATTCTCCCCGCATAGAAATTAATGTAATTTAAAATCTTGAAATGAAAAAAAGATATTTGAAACTAATTGCCAGTTTGATGTGTTTTAAAAATGTACAGCCCATTTATCATTACTGATGGGCCATTTTCTCGGCCAGCCGAATGAAAGCTCTCCTCGTCTTGAAAGATTTGCAGCCCAACAGGCCTGGCAAAGCGACTTACTTGGCAAATCACAAAAAAACTGGGTTGTGGCCGTGGACCCAGCTGTCAGCCTCTCCACGTACAGTACTCTTCCGATGGAAGTCGTTCCTTGACCACGTTGACCATGCCGCGCGGAGAGCACCACGGCGGTGGACGATGGCGAGGCCTAGGAAGGGGACGACACGGAGCCGGGGAAGATGCGGCAGTGGAAGCCCGCGCGGAGAGGAGTACGAGGGTTCACTGTTTCGGCTGTGGTGTGAGGCTGCCATCGCTGGAGGGCTTGGCCAGCGGTGGGAATAGTAGGGGCGGTGAGGCCTCCGCGGCAGCACAACTGGCCACGGGAGGCAGGAGCATGCGGCACGACCGGCGCTGCTTTGGGCGGCTAGAGTAAGAAGACCAGAGGTTGAAGAAGCACTACGGCCGTTGGATGGACATCATACGGTCAATGGAGCTAGAATCGTTCATATTGACTAAGTTGATAAAGCCCTCTGTCCCCGTCAACTTTGTTGGCCCACAAGTCATCCTCCCATTATGGTGGGTCCTAGCTAGCAGGGGGGTATTCATTTTTTTGTGCGTAATAAGGAGGCACTTCCTTGCGTGTGAAGATATAGCTGGTGGGTCCGACATGTTAGCAGGGGGAACGTTTTTTTCGTGAAATACAGAGGCCCTTCCGGTGGGTCCCAGCTGTCAGGTGGATGAATCATTATTTTGCATGTACAGTCCACGACTGATGGATGTCGTTCGTTGACCAAGCTGACCAAGCCGCGCTGAGAGCACCATGGCGGTGGATGACGGCGAGGCCTAGGAAGGGAACGGCACGGAGCCGGGGAAGACTCGGCAATGGTTGCCCACGCGGTGGGGAGTACGAGGGTTTACTGGTCCGGCTGCCGTCGCCGGAAAATAACAGGAGGTGTGGGTGAGTAGAGGAATGGCCTGGCCAGCAATGAAGTAGGGTGGGGCGGTGCGGCCTGTGCGGCAGCACAGCCGGCCACGGGAGGTGGGAGCAGGCAGTCCCACCGGAGCTGGTTTGGGCGGCTGGAGCAAGAAGATCAGATATTGAAGAAGCAGCACGGCCGTTGGATTAACATCCAATGGTCATTGCTGCTAGAATCGTTTGTGGACTAAGTTGACAAAGCCAAAGTACAGGTCAACCTAGTAGACCCACAAGTCAGCCTCCAAATCCGTCCCAAACAGCATACAACCCGAAATTTCTAGCCAGATTCAAATTAATTTTAGATCTAAATATACCTTAATTTAAATTCAATGAAATTTTACCCGCACAAAAACAATGAAATTTAAAATATAAAAATCCGAAAGAAAACAGTATTTTGGAACTAATTGTCTGTTTGTTGTATTTTTTCATTTTACAGCCCATTTATTATTACTTATAGCCCATCTCTTATTACTTATAGCCCATTTTCTGGGCAAAATGCATCCCTCCTCGTCTTGAAAGATTTCCAGACCAGTAGGGCGTAGAAAAGCAAGTAGGCCTACGTTGGTTATTCTGCAAAAAACAAAATAGCTGGCTAGCAATTTTCAGAAAGGAAAAAAACAAACTGGGCTGGTCATGTGCTAAACATATGAAATAAAAGTCTGGGCTAGACGGGCCACGGGTCCCGCACAACCCAGTTGATACCCTTCTCCGCCCTGAAAAACAAAATTACTGCGCGCGCTGCTGGGTCCCTACTGTCATCCTCACCATGTACAGTCATCTCCTTATTCCTCTCGGTTGTTGACCATGTTGACAACACCGGAGGGCGGCGCCGCGGTGAGAGAACCAAGGCGGAGGACGATGGTGAGGCCTCGGATGGGAACAAATAGGAGCCGGGGCAGATCACAGCCAGCCGTGGGAGCCGGGAGCAGGCGGTCCCGCCGGCGCTGGTTTGGCTTTGGCGGCTCGAGGAAGAAGAGACTGAAGAAACGCGATAGACGTTGAATGTCAATCCAATGGTCAAGGTTGGCACAATCGTTTGTTGACTAAGCGGACACCAAGTAGCATACTTTTTTATATATAGGAAGAAAACTGCAAGGAAAATGCGTTCGTCTTCCGCCCTCCTCACAGGGAATGTTCGCCACATAAGTGACTAGCACCCTTGGTTTTCAACCGAGAGGTCTTGGGTTCGAGTCCCAGGAACTCTCAATTTTGTCCTCCTTCCTTCCTCGCAAAAAAGGGAAAGAAAATCAAAGACTTGGGAAGGTGTATAGAACAAGCTAGTGTACCAGTAATGAGACGTTGCCGAGTTTTAGAAAAAAGAAAGACGTGCTCCTGTAGCTGGTTCGAATCCAAACCTAGACTATGACTATATATGGTGCTATGCTACTCTACAAGTAATGAAACTGACATATCCAACGTTCGCTTCTCCTCTTCTCTACTTACTCTGTCTAGCATCAGAAGCTCTGACCGCAGCAACCATGTCCGCTGGCTGCTCGTCCACTTGCTCTTCAGTAGGCAACAACCAGATATGCTCCAAGTCGCAACCTGTACCATCGCTTGTGGGTCTCATCACACCCTCGCCGGCACGTGCACCGCAGCCGATTGCTCATCGCAACCCGCTGCCATTGGTGTGGTGCCACTGCTGCAAATCATGCAGAGTCATCTGTCGCGTCTCAACCACAATCCGCAACCCTGGCCGACTCTTCTACAAATGCCCGAACCATGGGGTAATAATATGTTTAAGTGTTGTTCTGCTGCTTTCAGTTGCTGATTTTTTTAATAGTTTGGTTGATCTACCAATTTGATTCGTGCAAAAAAGGGAAGATTCGTGTGATTTGTATTTCTGGTAAGTTGCTGATGTGGGGGAATGCAACTACGCTGATTATTTGGTTAGCCGAGGAATCCCAATACCAACAGGTTGGGGTGTTGGACAAGTAACTTAAGGAATGACAGAAGAGGAAGATGCAGAGCAGAAGCTTAAAGATGCAGTTTCTCTGATCATGGCCAAGCAACAACTGCTGAATGGCCTTGACAGCAATGAGGAGATGAAAGAGCTTGTGAAGATAATGGGCAAAATTGATGTGCTCTCTAGGATGATTGTCTCTTCATTTGCAGTGTATGTAGCACTCGTGATGTATTCAGTGGCTACGACATGAGCACTTTGCTGAAACTAGTAATGAATGAAACCTGTGTAGCAGGCTTGGCGTAGTGTTGTGAACATCTAATGATTTCTATCAACGGAAATCAGGGGGTATCCCCTTTTGCTCATATAAATAAATAAATAGCAGAGGCCCTGTCGGGTCAGCTTTGTTCTCATTTGAAGACGTCGAGCAAATTCTAGTCCAACAACAAACTATGTCATCAAATTCAAGTTTCACAGCCAAATATGAGTACAACTAAACAACAATGTCATCATGTTTTAGTTGTCATACAATCACCAAACACAAATCAACATACATAACAAGTGATGTTCTCACAGCAAAATACTAAACAACATGTTCATCAGGTTTCAGTTGTCATAGCAAACACAATTTCACATAGTAGATAAAAAAACGACAAAAGCAATGTAATCATCATCCGCAACAGCAGCGTCAACATCTTCGCCATGTGTATCAGTCTGAATCGTAATTCCCCATGATGTCATCTTCTTCTTCATCCTCAATGTCCTCGAATGTTGGCTTCTTCTTGATCAACTCTTGTATGTCCACAACACGACAGGCAATCTTTTCGCCGGCGTCATTGACGTGATGGTTCTCAAAGATATTACGAACATCTGTGTTATCTTGTACATCAGGAGCAGTGTAAGCATCATCTTGTTGTGCAACTTCATTAAATGAATTCCTCTGCTCAAACCTTTGCAATATTCTCTAGTCATCGCTACATGCAAATGTGTCTTCCAAGAAAAATATCTGTGTTGCTTGATTTGCCAAAATAAAAGGCTCGTTGGTCTGGTACGCCGCCTTGACATTGATGGATTTGAAATAATCATCAGCTCTGGGTTTTGCGATCCTGGAAAACAGGTTATACCAACGACAGCACAACAGAACCACACACCGATGATCCTTGAAACTTGAGATATACTACAACTGAATAATGTCTGTTATGTTAGCATACATTTCTGTTGTCTCTTTGTCATAAGTATCCGTGCTCATGATGGCACTGTTTTGTGTCTTCCTGCCTTTGTCTCGTGTAAGGGTGTTGTAGCGCACATCTCCAACAATGCAAGATTCATAATGTCTTACCCGAGTATCAGGACCCATTGCTAGTGAGTAAAGGGCATCATCAACTGCCTGCCTGTCGGGTGGTAGGTGCGACATATGCCAACGGGTGGCTTATCATTGTGGGAGCCAGTAAGACGTCGCCGGTGCCTGGAAACGGGATGAGGCGAAGACATGCACGCCGGCGAATCTTACCCAGCTTCAGGGCTCTCCGTGGAGATAACACCCTACTGCTGCTCTGCGGGGTCTCCGCATGGTCACTAGATGAACAAGTAGCTACACGGTGCTCCTTGAGCTGTTTGGCGAGAGGAGGAAGAAGGGCACGGCTTGCTCTCTTCTCCTCCCTATGTGGTGTCTGAGACTAGCAGGGATTGATCTCTCTTTGCATGGATGCCCCGAGGGGTTTATATAGGCCTACCCCCGGGGGTACAATGGTAATCCGGCTGGGCGCGGGGCCCAGCCGTCTGTGTCTACGCTCTCCGGCTTATGCGCCGGCTGCTGGGGCCCGCCGGCTAGTGGGTCCCGCCGGCTGCCGGCTCCTTGGTCGACAGACAGGCCCCACTGTCAGGGCCTTGTCGGCGGCTAGTTACTGTTGCTCAATCTTGGTGGCGAGGGCTTCGCCGAAGTGGGTGTGGCTACAGTGCCGCCACCCGGTGGGCGATCACTGTAGCCCCACCGCGTCTTGTCTCCTTAATGGGGCGTCTTCTTCGAGGGAGGTGGCAAGCCGGCTGTGGGGAGCCGGCTCTATCTTGGGCCAACTGGGGGAGGTCTGGCCGCCTTTGGGTGTCTCTCTGCCCGAAGGGGCCCACCGCCCGTGGGCCGTACTGGTAGCCCGTCGTGGATGACATCAGGGTCAACGTGGCAACAATGCTGCGCCGGACGGGTCATGGCCACCCGTACGGCGCACTGTGCCAGGCGTGCTCCGGGATTCGGGGGTGGCAGACTTCACTGTAGCCATGCCCCGTCACATCGCCGTTATGTGGATGCAGACTTCGAGGGTACGATCTCGACCGCTTTATGGGAGCCGGCTTCTTGGAGTCGGCCTTCTCGCGACCGGCTTCTCGGAGCCGGCCCTCCCGCGGCTTTTCTTCATGAGGGCTGAAGTCAGGCCGCCTTCCGATAGCCGGCCTGGAGACAGCCGGCAAGGGGTAGGCGGCCCTGTGTTTTGGATTCTTGAGGGCCGAATCGGCTCGTAATTTTTTCAGAAGGGCCAGGGGGAGCCGGCTAGGCTACCCATAGTTATTTACTCCGACAGTAGTCCCCGAAGCTGATCGAGCTTCGAGGCTGACAAAGGGATGAGAAGCTAGGTCAGCTTCCTATCCCAAGGGGTCGGCTTTGCTCGTGCACGCAGTCTTCGGAAAAGCTCTGTTTCTCGTAGGCAGGAACGCGGGCCACGTGGCGAGGAAATCCTGCCAACGCACGTGCGCGATGGGACGCCGCCGCAGGCCCGGGCCCGCCACTCGCAGGCCTCGGTCCGAGCACGGATCTTCTGCGGCCCACATGGACCACTCGCCTTCCCGCGGCGGTTTTATTCTGCCATCAAGGCACAATAATCGCGGGACGTGGGGGAGTGGGCGCAGTTGATCCCCACGTTCCCCCACGCCGCGCCTCCTCGGCTCCGCCGCGCGGTCTATAAGTAGTAGGAGGAGGGGGAGCGGCAGAGGCTCGCGCGCTCTCCCTCCCTCCGCCCCTTCTCGCCCTCCTTCTTCTTCTCTTCACCACAGCAACTCTTTGCCGTGCCGTTCCGCCGTCGCTTCGTCTTGCTTCCCGCCGCAGCAATCCCATGGCGCTGTCAAGCTCGTGGGATGGCTCCAACGTCCACGAGGACCACGTCGAGTTCCTCCGCCGGACGTGGCATCTGCCCGGCGAGAACCTTGTGCGGGTTCGTCAAGCACCGGCGAGGGAGATTTCGCCGGCACCGGAGGAGGGCGAGCGGGTGATCTTCCGCTCGCACTGCCTGCGCAGCTTCGGCCTCCCGGCGAGCGGATTCCTTCGAGCCTTCCTCGAGTTCTACCACCTCCAGCCGCATCACCTCACGCCCAACGCGGTGATGCTGCTGTCGGCCTTCGTCACCCTGTGCGAGGGTTTTCTTGGAGTTCTCCCCACGCTCGAGCTCTGGGGGGAGTTCTTCCAAAGCAAGCTCGGCACCGTTGTCGCGGGCGTGCCCGCCCCCTGCGGAGCCTTCATTGCCATGAGGCGGGCGAGCGAGAACAATCCGTTCCCGTCCATTCCGCTGATCCAGTCGGTGAAGCTTTGGCAGAAGTCTTATTTCTATGTGAAGAACGTCGCCCAGCAAGGCGACTACGTCAACCTGCCGGCTTACGTAGCTGGCCCGCCGGCTGGGAGGCAACCTTCGTGGAGCTACCGGGCCAGGTCGCTGTCTCAGGCCGGGAACGCAGCCGTCTCCCGGGTTCGGGTGATGATCCAGTCGGAGGGCCTGACCGGAGCCGACTTGGTGGCCGCCTTCGTGGAGCGCCGGGTTCTTCTGCTCCAAGGCCGGCCACACATGATCTGCCAAATGAGCGGCCACTTCGACCCGTGCCGGCTGAGCACCAGGGAGATGCCTCACACAGAGGTGTCTTACATGGTGAATTATATATCCAACTGCAAGCTCGCCGAGGATTGGCGATACGGCAAGGAGCCGTATTCCCGCGCCAACCCTCCGCCTGCCGTAAGTTCTTTCTTCTTTTCTTCCTTTTTTGTAGCCGGCATCATGATAGCCGACTCTTGATCAATTGGTTTGCCTTTTGCAGAACCCTCTTCTCCCGCCGACAGCCGGGGCCGCGGGGGTAGAGCGCCAGCTCCTCCCCGACCGCACGGTGGACGACGCCGATGATCCGGACCTGGGAGCGGCCGCCATGGAAGACGCCATCGTGGGGGAAGGCGACGAGGCCGGAGGCGCGGGACTCAGGGCCAGCTTCGAGGACTGGCCGGATGACGACGAGGTCGAAGTCGCCCCGCACCGCCAGCCGGCTTCCGATCATCAAGGCGCGGGCTCGTCTGCCGTGCCGGCTGCCCGTGGCGGCGCGCAGAAGCGCCGGGCCGCGTCGACCTTCTTCGGCAGCCGGCCGAAAAAATCCAAGGCCTCCATGGCGGCGACCAAGCGGGATGAGGCGGCCGCGAAGGCGGCCTGCTTCCGCAAGGCGGTGAAGCAGCCGCAGGCGATCTCTGCGTAAGTCGTCGAATGTCTTGCGTATATATTTTTTGTCTTATTCGTCCGAAACTATTCTAAACCTTTCTTTTCTTGCCGGACAGGGCGCCGCTTTCTCTCGAGCGAGGTCCTGGCGGCTCCGTAGTCGGGCCGACTGGAGGGTCCTCAAGCTCCCGCCGCGTGGATCCCCGCACCGACCTTAAGGAGGCCATGGAGCGGAATGCGCGAGAGGCGCTGGAGGAGCGGGAGGCGGTGGAGCGAAGGACCGCCCAGGCGACGAAGGAGCAGGCCGACGCGGCGGCCAAGGCCCGGGCGAAGGCGGCAGCCGCGGAGACGGAGGCGGAGGCCTCGCACAACCGGCCTCCGCTGCTCATTGTTCCCCTCCGCGCCGTGGCCCCCGACGTTCCCGTGCCCCCGTCGGAGGAGTTCGACCAAGGCTTGCCGGTGATGGAGAGGCGGGAGGACCCCGTGATCTTCATGGAGGGGGCGTCGCAGACGGCGCCGACTGGAGCGGGCCAAAGCGGCCAATCAGCTGCGGCGCCAGAGCAGCCGTCCAGGGGCGAGCCGGCGGCAGGGGCCGGCCTCGAGGTGCAGCCGGCATTGCGCCGGCGCGCAGGGGTGGCGCCTCCGCGCCGGAACCGCACCGAGCAGCGGGCGCCAACCAGACGGCGGAGGCCCTGGAGGCGGCCAGCGTCAGCACGTCCGAGTGGACTCCTAGCGGGAGGACGGGCGAGCTGAATGCGGCGGCCCAGGAGGTCCGGAACCGGCTTCAAGCTCAGGCCGCCTCGCTGCAGCGATATACTCAAGAGTTTCTCTCAACGCGGGCCGTCATCCGGGTGAGTCTTATGTCCTTGGTTATTTTGCTCTTTCGATTTCTTCCGTGGGGGCGTGTCAGCGCACCCACTCGGTGTAGTCCCCGAGTTCCAAGCCGGCTGCTACGCAGGCGGCTTGGAACTTACTAGGTTCTGACAACTTAACTTATCCTTGCCTCCTGTATAATCTTCCAGGAGTATCATAACCTTCGCGCAGCCGCCTTCAACTCCCAGGCTCAGGAGCTGGGCCAGAGAACTGAGGACCTGACCAGCAGCCGGAGTGTGTGTTTGTCTCGTTCATCTCCTATGGGGGCGCGTCAGCGCACCCACTGGGTGTAGTCCCCGAGATTCGGGCCGACTGCTGAGCAGCCGGGTCGGATCTTCCTTGATGACTTCCCCTTATTAATTTTTCCTTTGTCTTCATGCTTGCAGGAGCCAATGCCGACTTGAGGGAGCAGCTCAGCGAGGCCCAGGCCGCCCTTCGCGCCAAGGAAGCCGAGTACATCGCCTTGGTCCTAGAGCATGACCGCCTGCTCAAGAAGTTGGCCGACCAGGAGGAGAGCCACAAGGCGGCCCTGAAGAAGGCGCAGGACGACGAGGACGCCCTGAAGGCCGAGTTCGAGACCGAAGCGGCGGGCTGGGCTGAAGCGAAGCAGGCGCTGAGCGAGGGCTTCAGCCGTATCGAGGATCTGATCGATGGTAAGCCGCCTTCTTCACTCCCTGCTTGCCCTTTGATCCCTGATTTGTGTTCTGACTTGTGCTGCTTTTTGTTCTCTGTGCAGACTACTTTCCCGGCTACTCCGTCTTCGCCACCCAATCCATTGAGGCCCATCGCGAGGTACGCCGGTAGGCGGGGGCTGAAATCGCGCCGGACACGAGCCGGACGCTTGAGGAGCAGCTCTTGGCGGTCCAAGCCCGGCTGCAGCCGGCTCAGCGTATGCTCCGCCGCCTCCAGCGTGCCGGGGCGCAGATGTTGGCCGCCCTATGGCCAAGCGAGACGATTCCCCGCACCCCGAGTCGGACTGCCGACTGGCTGGAGGTGGCGGTTGGCCGCTTCGAGGCCTGGAAGGCGTCGGCAGCCCGGCTTGGAGCTGGGCGGGTGCTGGAGTTCATCCGAGCCAGGTATCCGGGGCTGAACCTGGACCAGCTGCGCTCCTGGCGGCTGGAGGCCGACGAAGAGTTGGAGGAGGTGCGGCCGGCTATCGCTCAACGCGCTTCGACGATCGCCGAGTGTACTGACATCAGCGTCTTCGCTCCTGAGATCAATGACGACGACGTTGCCCAGCCGGAGGAGTGGTTCGGGCTGGACCCGGCAGCGGGTGAAGACTCGGCAGAGGAGATCGCCTCCAGTGATGAAGGCGAAGACGACGAAGGAGAGGACGGCGAAGACGTTGAGCCAACTGGTGAAGCAGGCAACCAACCTCAGCCTGATCGTGCCTCCGGCAACAAGGCGCATGCTAGCGTGCCCTCTGCGGGAGGCGGTGATCATGCCGAGGTTCGCCAGCCGGCCACTCCTCCAACCGGCACTGCCGTCTCCACCGACCTGCCCGACTCGCCAGTCGCTCCCTTGGCTTAGTCTGTCGTCCTTGTTTTTTCCTGCTTGTTGCCTTTTGAACAACTTTATTAAACTTGCGTAGTTCCACCCACTGGGGGTGTATTCGAACTATGTTGAATGCTGGCCTTTTGAAGGTCTTTTATGTAAATATTATTGCGTGTTTAGTTTCCATTCATGTATGCTTTTTATCCTTAGGCTGTTTCCTTTGCCGCCTTCCCCTTCTGGGAAGGCAAGTACTCGAGCTTTCTTAGATTGGAGCGAGGTGAATGGAAGCCGGCCGACCGGCTACTCTGGTAGCCGGTCGGCGGTGGGAGAAAAACCGGCTTTTGTTATATTAGTCCGTTAGTCCCTAGCCGTTTTTCGTGTGGGCACCCGTTCCTGCCCTTAACTCTTGCCAGCCGGACAGCCAGTTCTTCGAACTGCGACTTTTGGCAAGAGAAGGCTTGGGAGCCGACACACTACTTGTCTGACTGCGGGTAGGACTTCTAATATAACTCCAGGCGGCCAGTCCCCGGGCCGACTAGTCGAACCCAGTGCCGGACGGAAAAAAGTGAATGCAATGGCAAGGCCATAAGCATGATACTTTTCATTCATAGACAAAAGATGGCAGTCCCCGAGCTCTCCTCGGGGGGCCTATTGTCTCGTACTTAGTACAAAAGTTAGCGTGATACATACTGCATTTCAACTGTAAAACCTTCAGAGGAGGTTGGCGTTCCATGGTCGTTCCGACTCCTTGCTGGAGTCGTCTCTCTTTCGTGCCTTCGGCTTCTGCGCGTCGATCAGGTAGTAGGAGTCATTGCCTAAGGCTCTGCTGATGACGAAGGGGCCCTCCCAAGGGGCCGAGAGCTTGTGCTGGCCGGCTGTTCGCTGGATCAGCCGGAGCACAAGATCGCCCTCTTGGAAGGATCTTGGCTTGACCTTCCAGCTGTGGTAGCGGTGCAGGCCCTGCTGATAGATGGCGGACCGGCTGAGGGCTAACAGCCGGCCTTCTTCCAGCAGGTCGACGCCGTCTTCTCGTGCTTCCTTGGCCTCGGCTTCCATGTACATGGTTACCCGAGGCGAGTCGAACTCGGTGTCAGTTGGGATGACCGCCTCGGCACCATATACGAGGAAGAAAGGAGTGAAGCCGGTTGACTTGTTTGGTGTAGTGCGCAGACTCCAGAGGACAGCCGGTAGCTCATCGAGCCAACAGCCGGCTGAACGCACCAGTGGTACGATCAGTCGGGGCTTGATGCCGGAAAGGATGAGGCCGTTGGCTCGGTCGACCTGGCCGTTTGACTGCGGGTGGGCGACGGACGCTAGGTCCAACCGGATGCCTTGCGTCGCGCAGAAACGTGCCAAGGCTCCCTTGGCGAAATTCGTGCCATTGTCGGTGATGATGCTGTGTGGCACGCCGTACCGAGTTGTTATATCTGCGATAAATGTCACGGCAGTCGGCCCATTCAGCTTCTTGATCGGCTTTGCCTCAATCCATTTGGTGAATTTGTCCACGGCGACAAGCAAATGTGTCATGCCACTGGGCGCCGTCTTGAATGGGCCCACCATGTCCAGTCCCCAAACCGCGAAGGGCCAAGTGAGGGGAATGGTCTTGAGTGCTGAAGCCGGCATGTGTTGCTTGGAGCTGAAGAGTTGGCACACTTTGCAATGTTTAACTAACTCCTTGGCGTCATCCAAAGCAGTCGGCAAAAGAAACCATGGCGGAAGGCTTTGGCGACGAGTGATCTTGAGGCCGCATGGTGGCCGCATTCTCCTTGGTAGATGTCTCTGAGGATTGCAATGCCCTTCTCTTGCTCGACGCATCGCTGGAGGACTCCAGTGACACTGCGCTTGACGAGTTCTCTGTTGACGATTGTGTATGCTCCGGCTCGGCGTTGGACTTGTCTTGCCTCTACTTCGTCAGCCGGCAGATCTTGGTTTATTAGGAAGTTGAGGATGGATTGAGCCCATGATGGAGCTGCGACTTCTTCTATTGCCAAAACGGCTACTGCGACCAGGGTGGGCGGGCTGGGCGGTGAAATGCTGGAGTCAGCCGCCGCCTGTTGTGTTGGTGTAGTCTCCGGGCCGACTACCGCAGTCCCCGAGCCGGGTGAGGCAGTCCCCGGGTCAGGCATAACTACGGAAGTCCCCGAGCCGCCTGCTGATACCCCCTGGCCGACTATCAAAGTCCCCAGGTCACCTGCTTGGTTCTTCGAGCCGGCTGCGTCGGGGTCAGGCGGCACGAAGATGGAATCGGACTCTGGAGATGGCTTGATAGACGGCTTGAGGAGGCGTTGTAGAGAGACACCGGTTGGTATTGCTTGCCGAGTGGAGCCTATTCGAGCTAGGGCATCAGCTGGCTCGTTGTCGGCTCGTGGTACGTGGAGGAACTCGCATCCTTCAAAATACCCACTAATCTGCTGAACGAGGAAGCGGTAGCTTGCCATATTTGCGTCCTTGGCATCCCAGTCGCCGGATGATTGCTGGACCACCAAGTCCGAGTCGCCATAACATAGGATCCGGCGAATGCCGAGTTCTTTGGCAAGCCGGAGCCCGTGTATGAGCGCCTCGTACTCGGCCACGTTGTTGGAGGCGGCAAAGTGAATTTGCAGCGTGTATCTGAGCTTGTCGCCTTTGGGAGAGGTGAGGATGACGCCGGCTCCCAAGCCGGTGCGCATCTTGGACCCATCGAAGTGCATGCGCCAATGAGTGGAGTCGGGAGCCGGCGGTAGGTACTGGGTCTCGGCCTAGTCGACGAGGAAGTCGGCCAATGCTTGGGACTTGATGGTGGTGCGAGGCTGGTAGAAGATCGTATAGGGGTCCAGCTCGATGGCCCATTTCGCCACCCGGCCGGATGCATCCCGGCTGCCTATGATCTCGGCCAGCGGGGCGGTGCATACAACCGTGATGGGATGCTCTTGGAAGTAGGGCTTCAGCTTCTTGGCAGCGAAGTACATGCCGTAGCACATCTTCTGGTAGTGCGGGTAGTTCTGCTTCGAGGTAGACAGCACCTCACTCAAATAGTACACCGGCCTCTGGACCGGCTGGGCTCGGCCTTCTTTTGGGCGTTGGACTACGATGACGGTGCTGACCACCCGGCTGGTTGCGGCAATGTAGAGGAGCATGGGCTCTTTCTCAGTCGGCGCCGCCAGGACATGCGGCGTGGCCAGCATCTTCTTCAGCTCGTGAAAAGCTTGATCGGCTTGGTCATTCCACTCGAAGTGGTTGGTCTTCTTCATGAGGCGGTAGAGGGGAAGAGCTTTCTCTCCGAGCCGGCTGATGAAGCGGTTCAGGGAGGCCAAGCATCCGGTAAACTTCTGGACGTCTCGAAGTTTGGTGGGAATCGCCATTCTCTCAATGGCCTTGATCTCTACTGGGTTGCATTCGATGCCGCGTTCGGAGACCAGGAAGCCTAGGAGCTGGCCGGCTGGCACTCCGAACACGCATTTCTCGGGGTTAAGCTTGATTTGAAACCGGCGTAGGTTCTCAAATGTTTCCTTGAGGTCTTCCAGCAAGGTGCCGCGCTTCTCCGTCTTCACCACAATGTCGTCTACGTAGACGTGGGCATTTCTGCCGAGTTGCTTGAGGAGGCACTTCTGCATGCAACGCTAAAAAGTGGCACCGGCATTTCTCAAGCCGAATGTCATAGTCAGGTAGCAGAAGGCTCCGAACGGCGTGATGAAGGTGGTCTTCAGGCGGTCTGCCGGATCTAACTTTATCTGGTGATACCCTGAGTAAGCATCCAAGAAACTCAACAGCTCGCATCCGGCCGTGGAGTCTATCACTTGGTCAATCCTTGGCAGGGCAAAGGGATCTTTGGGGTAGGCCTTGTTGAGGCTCGTGTAGTCTATACACATGCGCCACTTGTTGTTCTTCTTTAGCACGAGGACCAGGTTGGCGAGCCACTCTGGAAAGAAAACTTCCATAATGAAGCCGGCTGCCAGAAGCCGGGCTATCTCCTCTCCCACAATCCTACGTTTCTCCTCCGACAGTCGGCGGAGGGGTTGTTTGACTGGCTTTGCGTCTTCTCGGACGTGTAGTTTGTGCTCGGCGAATTCCTTTGGAACGCCCGGCATGTCCTTGGGGGACCATGCAAAGATGTCCCGATTCTCACGGAGGAAATCGGCGACCTCGCCTTCCTATTTGCTGTTTAGGTTTGCCCCGATGACGGCAAACCTCTCTGGGTGCTCGGGGTCAAGAGGTATCTTCTTCGTCTCCTTGGCCGGCTGGAAAGATCCTTGAGCATCATGCTCCTTGGGATCGGGGGACAAGGCCGACTGCTCGCCGGCCATGGCCACGACTCGGTCTAACATCTTCTTTTCTTCGGCAATCACAAGGGACTCGGCCAGCCGGCTGCTGGCTGCTGCGCACTCAGAGGACTTCTTGTAATCGCCGGCTACGGTGATGACGCCTTTGGTGCTCGGTATCTTCATCTTGAGGTATGCATAGTGGGGAACTGCCATGAACTTGGCCAAGGCAGGTCGGCCAAGCAATGCATGGTAAGGGCTCTCCAGGTCCACCACCTCAAACCAGATCGCTTCTCGGCGGAAATGCTCCTTGTCCCCAAAAAGTACATCAATCTTGATCTTGCCAATGGGGGCGCAGGACAGGCTGGGTACGATGCCATGGAACACAGTTCGAGTAGGCATGAGTTGCTTCGTCTTGACATTCAGCTTCTCCATGGTGTCACGGTACAGGATGTTGATGCTGCTCTCGCCTTCTATCAGCACGCGGGAGAATCGGGCAGCGCGTCTATCCGTTGCAAGGGTGGCATCCAAAACCAACGCATAAGATCCGGGAGACGGCATCACCTCTGGGTGGTCGGTCCGGCTCCAGCTGATAGGTTTTTCTGACCAGTGCATGTGCTCGGCGGGGTTGGTAGCAACCATGCTGACTTCTTGGTGCTCTCGGCGTTTGCTGCGCCGGTCTTCGGGCTGACTTGTAAAGATGATATAGGCGGCATGCTCGTCGGGGAACTCATCGTGCACGGCTCCGACTGCGGGCCGAGCAGCCGGTGGCTGCGGAGCCGGAGGCGGCGGACCGGCAGGCGGAGGCGGTGCGAGCCCTTCGCCTTTAGAGATTCGGGTGAGCCAGTGGCACTTCCGGGTCGTGTGGTTGGACGGCTTCGCGCCGCTGTGGAACTTGCACGGGGCGTCGAGAGTCTGCTCGTAGGAGAAGGCCTGCTGCCAAGCCGGCTTGCTGCCCCTCTGCTTCTCGGGTGCGGGCTGCGCTTCGGGCTGCTCGTCTTCGACTGTGGCCACCTGCCGACTGGTGGAGGGCGGCACCGGGCCCTTGCGCTTGTGGTCGTTTTGGTGTGAGCGTCGGCCGGAGTCCCCAGCCGGCGTCTTGGGCGCCGAGTTGAGTACCTTTCCGGACGCGTCTACTTGGAGTTCGGTCTTCATCGAGGAGTCGGCGGTGGCGTACTTGTCCGCTATGATCAGAAGCTCGTCGAGGGTAGTCGGCTCGTCGCAGAGGAGCTTGTGCTTGAGGAGGGTGCCTTCTTGGCACCCGGCAGTGAAGTATTCTATGGCTTGCACCTCGTGCACCCCTTCGCAAGAGTTGCGGAGCTCGGCCCAACGCGTGAGGTAGTCACGAGTGGACTCGGCGGGGCCTTGTACGCACAAGGAGAGCTGTCTGGGCTTGGGAGCTCGCTTGTAGGTGCTGGTGAAGTTGCGGACGAAGGCTTCTGTGAAGTCTAGCCAGCTGTTGATGCTGTATGGCTTGAGGCTGTTGAGCCAGGTCCGCGCCGTGCCCTGCAGCATGAGGGGCACGTACTTCACGGCAACACGCCTGTTGCCGTTGGCTATGCTAACCGCCTAGGAGTAGTCGATCAACCAATCTTCCGGCTTCACGGAGCCGTTGTACTTGGGTGTGTCTCTTGGGAGCGAGAACCCTTTGGGGAAAGGCTCGTCGTGGATGCGGGGGCTGAAGCAAGGCGGGCCGACATCGTATTCTTCTTCTAGCGCCAGGGATCGCGCCAGGCGGTCGATCCGATGGCGGGCGTCGTTCTCGCCGACTCCTTCGCGGCGACCTAGCCGGCCACTGAGAGTCGGATGCGCAACAGGCGGCGGGGTGGGATATCTCTCTCCATGGGGCCGGGGCGGAGGCGGGTTGCCCCGCCACTCCACGGCCCGGGGGTGGCCTTCTGCGTCTCGCTCGATGGAGATTCGGGTTCGGATTCGGCTGGCAGCCGGTTCTTTCTCGCGCCGCGTGCGGGTTTTACCCGTAGTCGGCGCCCGGGACGTCGCGCCGTGATCTCGACGCGGGGGAGGGCTTTCCGCGCGGGCATCAGCTTCGTGCCGCTGCGCGGCTGTATCGATCAGCTGCTGGATGCGTCGGGTCATGTGGGGGAGTTCTTCGGCCCCCAGTCCATCTAGCTCGTCTACGGCCGCCTGGGCGGCGCGCAGGTTCTCGAGTGGAGTAGCGTAGACTGGGCGGTCGACTCCTAGCGTATCGGCAACGACAGCGCCGCGCTATCTGACAACGCCGGCCCGGCTAGGCCCGCCTGGGGGCGGCGTGCCAAAGGCGGCGCGGTCGGCCTCGGGTCGGTGGGCCTCAGTGAGGCGTCTCATGGAAACCAACTTCCGGCCCTCCGCGAGGAGGGCAAGGCGGCGAGCTTCCAGTGCTTCAGCGTCGGCATCGGCCGGGAGGGGGATGGACAAGTCATGGACCGCCGCGTGCGGGGCGTCATGGGCGCTCTCGTCAGAAGCGCCACCGTGGCCGATGACCATCACCTCGGTGGTGACAGCGTCGCAGCCATCGGCCCGGGGAAGCGGGTCGTTGTAGATCGCGACGTTGGTGGGGAACGTGTCGAGTGAGGCCGTGTCGGAGTCGATAGGCATCGGATCGGTGGAGCCAACCGACTCCAAGTCCACGGCAGGCTCGCCGGAGACGTGGAGCTGGCCGAGGAGGTTGACGAGGTGGTCGGTGCCCACGTCGGAGGCGAGCTCGTCAGAGATGAGAGTCTTGTCAAGGAGATCGGCGAGGCTGCTCGCCGCACAGATGTTGGTGACGCCTTGTAGCGCGTCGTGGCAAGCGCCATCGGGCGTGCCGGGCTGGCTACGCTCGCGGGGGAGGAAGAGGGTTCCCATCCAGAACAGGTCTCCGGACGGCGGTGCACCTGGCCCCACGGTGGGCGCCAAATGTCGGGTGGTAGGTGCGACATATGCCAACGGGTGGCTTATCATTGTGGGAGCCAGTAAGACGTCGCCGGTGCCTGGAAACGGGATGAGGCGAAGACATGCACGCCGGCGAATCTTACCCAGCTTCGGGGCTCTCCGTGGAGATAACACCCCTACTGCTGCTCTGCGTGGTCTCCGCATGGTCACTAGATGAACAAGTAGCTACACGGTGCTCCTTGAGCTGTTTGGCGAGAGGAGGAAGAAGGGCACGGCTTGCTCTCTTCTCCTCCCTATGTGGTGTCTGAGACTAGCAGGGATTGATCTCTCTTTGCATGGATGCCCCGGGGGGTTTATATAGGCCTACCCCCGGGGGTACAATGGTAATCCGGCTGGGCGCGGGGCCCAGCCATCTGTGTCTACGCTCTCCGGCTTCTGCGCCGGCTGCTGGGGCCCGCCGGCTAGTGGGTCCCGCCGGCTGCCGGCTCCTTGGTCGACAGGCAGGCCCCACTGTCAGGGCCTTGTCGGCGGCTGGTTACTGTTGCTCAATCTTGGTGGCGAGGGCTTCGCCGAAGTGGGCGTGGCTACAGTGCCGCCGCCCGGTGGGCGATCACTATAGCCCCACTGCGTCTTGTCTCCTTAATGGGGCATCTTCTTCGAGGGAGGTGGCAAGCCGGCTGTGGGGAGCTGGCTCTATCTTGGACCGACTAGGGGAGGTCTGGCCGCCTTTGGGTGTCTCTCTGCCCGAAGGGGCCCACCGCCCGTGGGCCGTACTGGTAGCCCGTCGTGGATGACATCAGGGTCAACGTGGCAACAGTGCTACGCCGGACGGGTCATGGCCACCCGTATGGCGCACTGTGCCAGGCGTGCTCCGGGATTCGGGGGTGGCAGGCTTCACTGTAGCCTGTGATATAAAAGATTTGTATATTTCTTTACAGAGGGAGTATCTCTTTGTCAAAAAATATATTTATGTGTAACTAGTTACTCCTGTCTTTCTACTTCCTTTCGCTGACATGTGGGGCAACCGGCAACGGGGTCCATGTGCCATATGCACAAATTAGAGTGCACAACTTCATGGTAGACACACCCCGGTCGTAGCGCCGTAGTAATGCCCAATGAGCCGTCAAATCACAACCCCCCTTTCCAGCTTTAATAGTAAGCTGGACGGACGAAGCGGCAATATTTCACTGGGCCTGAATCCCCTTCTCCCTCGTCTGCTTGTTCAGAGAAAACCCCCTCTCGGCGATTGCATAGGGTTTTCTCATGGAGAACCAGGTACGAATTCTTCATCCATCCCCGATAAACCCAAGTCCCTTGGTCGCAGGTAATCCTAGGATGGCAGCCGCCGCCATTGATGCATTTTTCTTCCTACTGAATCTAGTGTCTTTCATTTGCAGTTCCCAAAGTGCGAATACCCTTCAGGTTTCTGCGCCCTCGGCGAGATGCCACACTTGTTCCTTCTCATCCTAACACAGCATTTTGAAACGCGCACAATATGTTCCTAGAATCCTCTTTGCTATCCGGGAGGGTGGGTTTTTTTGAACATGTTGTGTTCTCATATTATTTTTCCTACAGTGTATTATTTGCTCTACCAGAACACATGTACTCAAGATGCTCGGCCTTGCCATAACTGAATACACTAGTTTAATGGTCACAGTGAAGACAAGCCATGGATATAAGTTCCGAGTTGGGTTCATGAACCAAGAAGATCACTGCTTTTTTTATGGCCGAACTTGGATAAACTTTCTCAAGTGTTACGGACTGAAAGTTAGCGCACGAATGTTGAGGGAAATAGCAGAACCTGGTCTCATCTTCACTGCAATCTTCCACCCCGACGTCGTTCCAATTGTTCATCCATGTTAGTTTTGTATCTGGTTCTTGCTTGTTGCCTCGATTACTTCTTAATCCACCTATTCATCCCTCCCTCCCTGGGGTGGTCCTGTTCATCCATCCCTCCACGGGGTCCTGTTCATCCAGCCCCAACCGGCTTGATCGATCGGGGTCCTGTTCATCCACCCCCCGCGCAACGCTCACTGTTCATCCAGAGGCAGCATCGATCGGCTTCAGTTAGCAGCAGTAGCGAAGGAATCGCTCGATCGGGTTCAGTTAACAGCCATCGATCGATCGCTCGGGTTCAGTAACGTGTAGCCTGCAGTGCAATCGCTCGGGTTCAGTTAGAGCCCAACGCCTCGCTCGGGTTCAGTTAGAGCCAACGACTCGCACACACGCGCGTACGTGTACGAGAGAAACGCGCATCGCTTGGCCCCCGACCTCCCACCGTAACCGGGAACTCCCCAAAATTTTCCTCGCCCTCGCTTCTACCATGGTTTTTTCCGTCATGGACGGCCCAAAGAATGTCATGCAGCTGCATCTCCGGCCCGCCCAGGACAAAAAGCCCATTTTCTGTCATGATTTTTTGTCATAGAAGTAGGAGCCCACCACATCTATGATGATACCGGGTTTTGTCACAATTATCGTCATAGAAGTGTCATATGTATGACAATTTTTTTTTCATTTGGCCCAAAATGTCACGGATGTGTCTTTTTTTTGTAGTATACTCCCTCCTATCCTTTCTAGTTTACATATAAGTTTTATGTGTAGTCAAAATATATCTACTTTGATCAAAAAGGTATCAACATTCAACAACGCCCAATCAATATTGTTAGATTTGTACGTACTCCTAGATTTATACTCGAGATGGTTTCCAATTTGACTATTGACAAGATTAATAGTACATGAGATGTATAATGTTAAAATTATATCATTGGAAACTCCTTTCACATACGAATTTGACCGTATGCTTTGTGTAAGTTGCATGTCATATATTATTACTCTAACATTTGGTCAAAGTTAGCCTCGAAAAACGCATTAGACCCTGTATGCTTTGTGTAAGTTGCATGTTATATATTATTACTCTAACATTTGTGTAAGTTGCATGTCATATATTATTACTCTAACATTTGGTCAAAGTAATATAGTGGAAGTGGATCCTCTGACGTAGGTATCCCTCCCTTACCCTCCCTTTCGGTCACTTACTGACGGACCCCATGCTTGCTAGGCCCCGCATGTCAGTTACTCAATGGGTTCGGCCACGTCAGGGGATCCTCATCTGTAGTATACTCCCTCTATTTTTATTTACACCGCATAAAACGGAGGGAGTGGTGGTATAATAAATGATGCGGGCGGGGGAGGGGGAGGGACATCGGTTTGCTCTCAACTGCGGTCCCACAAGCAAGCGAAAATGCAAGACGAAGCGCGTTCCATTCGGTGAGCGACGTGGAGGGTCCAGCGTGCCGAGCTGCAACGCGAATGCGACAAGAGCGATGTACAGTGAAAACCGATTGACCGGTCGTCACCGGAACCACTATTCACACCAGAACCTTCGCTGCTCGGCCTACGCCAGCCACTGCCCTAAAACCACACCAAATCTCCAGCCCATTCCCCCACCTTTCGATCCCCTAGCCCACATCAAGCGTCCCCTAGTTCGCCGGAAGGCCCTGGTGTGCTGCAAGATCACTTACTACAAGATGCTGACGCCGGAGCGCCGCGCAGAAACCACGGCGGCGGTCGGCGCCATAGACCTCCATTCCCAAGCTCGCTTTGCGGCGGGCCAATCCCCGAGTTCTCTGGAGCCAAGCTACGAGGAGGAGGAAGCCGATCCAATGTTCATGGCGGAGGTCGCAGCGCAGAAGGCCCCTGATGGGTATGAGACGATGGTCGTCGACTTCGTGCCGGCGTCCGAGTCCCCCATGGTGCAGGCGGACCAGTGGTTCAACATGGCGATACTAAAGGAGGACCGGGAGGCAGAGGCTCAATTCGACGCAGAGCGCGCGCATGCCGCTGCCATCGAGGCTCTCCTGCAGGCGAAACCGGACGTCCTGGACTTGAACCAGGCGACAGAGGCTCGACTCGACGCAGAGCGCGCGGATGCCGCTCTCATCAATGCCCTCCTGCAGGCGGAACCGGACGTCCTAGACTTGAACCAGGCAGCAGAGGCTCGACTCGACGCGGAGCGCGCGGATGCCGCTGCCATCGAGGCCCTCCTGCAGGCGGAACCGGACGTCCTCGACTTGAACCGGGCTGTGCTCTCGTCCGTGCAGAGGTCCCTCATGCTCCGCTTGAACGAGTAGCTGGAGGCCGAGGACAACCACAGTGCGGAGACACACGTTGGCAGCGACGGTTGGTTCGCGCCGGCAGCCAAAGACGACGAGGTCGTCTCTTTCCGCGAGCAGTGATAGTTTTTCTTTATGTTGTTGTTTTTATGGATCTTTTGCTGTGTAAAAACATATATTTCTTATGCAAGTCGCCTGACTTGGGTCAGTCTACCATTTCAGGCGGTTGGATGAATATCCTACGTCTCCTAACCCTTCTTTCCTTCTTCCTCACCTCTTCTTCTTCCCCAACAGACCACCGCACGGGCCGTACGGATACTCCCCAACATGCGGTTGGATAAACATACTCTATGAAACGAAAATTATGTGTCAGCGATAGGATGGCTGAGTTTGGTGTGTTCACATGCGACAGCACGTGTCAGTGAGGGTGCGTTCCCTTGGTTGGGTTTGCGGCGTGCAGGAGCGACTGTGTGAGGGTGCGGTGCGACCGTGGCGTGCAGGAGCGACCGTGTGAGGGTGCGGTGCGACCGTGATAGCCGTGCGCAAGTGTACCTCCTTCTCATTTTGAAAACTTTAGGCAAGCTTGGCAAAAATGTGTGGCGAAGTTTGGCAATGCAAGGCCTAGACCCAAACAGGATAAGTACGTACGTACTAGGAGTACTAGTGTTAAAAAAGAAAGGCTGGGTTTTCCTTTGCGGGATTTAATCGATACAAATCCTCATTTCACGTGTCAATTAATGCGTATTTTTTTCTCCAAAGACCAAAGAGCTAACCATCTCACTCCTCATCGCTTGATTAATGCAGCGCCATGCAAACCAACCTTCTCACTTCCGCATGCATGCAGGGGATATTAATGTCCTTGGTTGCTAACCCCATCAATTTTGCCTCGATTAGTGTTAGTGGCCCTTTGCAAATTGTAATTCTGATATACTGGCCTTGTGTACAAAAAAATGGAGGTAGTAACTATATTTGACTTCCTTCCCCATTGCGGTGACATCGACGATATTTTTTTGGTGGTTCGGCGAAGTGCGTTCGACGGAGAACACCATTGAGGGAGACCACGGTAAGTCGTTCGCAAGTGCCGCCTGCAAGCCAAAACAACCGCCTTATTTGCATCCAGGAAGTCCTCTACTAGTACTACTAGGAGTAACTAATGCGGTGAGATGGCTTCTCGAAGAAGACGATGGAGAAGCGGAGCCAGCGAAGAGTGAAATGATGGTTGTTTCGTCCGTGCTTTTGTGATTTGACGCCTCACTGCTTTGTGATTTGTGATAGAAGGGACAGGGGAGTAGACTCTGTGCTCTATACTGTACTACATGCGTCCAAGCATGGGACAAAGAGGACAGACATTGCATTTTTCTATTCCTTCAATCAATTAATCAGGGAGCTTCAGTTCCATCTTTTTGGCTTTGGCAACACCGTCCACAATGGTTTCCACGATGCCAACAGCTATTTTCACATTTGGCTACACATTGTGGATGCCCTTAACCGTACCACTTGGTTTTGCTCCTGTGTGCTATCTATACAAATCTCAATTATATTGATCTAAAAAATTATCTAATCGAGATTAGTAAAAAGGAGGTGATTTGGCCGTGCGGATGGCGGGGGAGGTTTCTTATTTGAGCAATTCTACATCCACGTAATGGTTTATGTAAAGTTACGAATTGATGTGATGTGGGACTATTTGATTGGATTAAAGGAGAGGATTAGGCCCACCCCACCTGAAAATCAGGGGGGCATATATAGATTAGATGGAAAGTATACGTAGCAGCTACGTAGCCCTTTGTAAGTCTAGGATTAGGCTTCTTATTTTCGGAGGACGTTGTCCTGGCGGTTTGCTAACATGCGGTCCCACGTGTCAGTGCTTTACCAAGCCGATCCGCGTCCCACATGAGGCAGAAAAACGGCAGAAGCAACACGTGGTTAAGTTGAAGAAGATGAGGGAGAAGCGGATTCAGCAACGAGTGAAATGATGGTCTTTCCACTCTTACGACGGAGGAGTAGACGACATGACGGCCCAGTGAACTGTCACTTGTACTGTATAATACTATAGTTTTGTTGTTTCGCACGATCCATCGATACAAACCCGATTAAACAGGAAAGGGCGGGATTTTTCCCGCACGGTAGATGATACTGGCCATACATTTCAAAGGAAATTTTAATGTATGCAAACTAAATAATTATAAGTAACTATATGATATCTAGTAAAACTAAAAACACATATGATTTATTGTGTTAGAGTGTAGTAGTAGTGCTATATTGCATATTTGTTAGATGTAACATGCGAGAACGTGTAGAGATGTAGTTTTGGAGGGCCTACAGAGAGAAAAG
This sequence comes from Triticum urartu, assembly GCF_056163025.1. Classification (NCBI taxonomy): domain Eukaryota; kingdom Viridiplantae; phylum Streptophyta; class Magnoliopsida; order Poales; family Poaceae; genus Triticum; species Triticum urartu. The sequence goes on along the minus strand of NC_141874.1, from coordinate 220,533,840 downwards.
CGTAATACGGTCACCGAACTTCAGAATAAGCTGACTACGGTCACTATATACGTTTTGCGGTGATTATACGGTCACTTGCTCACAGCTCAGCATCGGATTGCACTCTGTTGACCGGCCAAATAGTCTGCGTGGCGCCATGTTGACTAGTTAAATTGACCACGTTCGTTGTGGGTCCCACCTGTCAGTTCACATAGGCAAAAGGTCAGATAAACACAAATTTACGCAGGCGCGACAAGGCTCCAACCCGTGCGCGGGAATCACCTGGTTGTGTATGTGTCTGTCAGGGCCTGATGTGTGCGCATGCACGTGTAGGTTGAGTACTTGAGCGTGAGAGTGTGTGTTGGTCGTGTGGTGTACTGGTGTATGCATGCATGCGTGCGTGTATGCGTGTGAGTGTTGCGTGCGTGCGTGTGCGTGTTGCGTGCGTGCGTTGCTGCGTGTGTACGTGTGAGTGTTGCGTGCGTGTGTGGGTGCATGTGTTTGTGTGAGTGTTGCGTGGATGCAGTTCATGTGCATGCGTGCGTGTGTGTATAATCACCACACCAGCTCCTGTGTGTTAAAACAGATGGCTCAGCATACCAATACAAGGCCACCTTGTCCGATGTGCCCGCGGTCATGACTTCGAACCACCTCCAAATATTTTTTTGTCGTTTGTTTTCATTCTTACTAGCAAGATGCTCGTGCGTTGCATGTAACATCAAGATGCATTTGTATGACTTGTTTATCTTGTGAGAGAAAAGGATGAATGAGGGAAGGCCTTATTTGCAAATGTGGAGAGGTGTGTGGGTACCTTTTTGCAAAATTGCCATAGTTTCTTTCCTATCCGTCAGATATAAATCGGACGGCCTATATTGCAGGATGGCAGGCACACCATCATCATCAACTCTGTTTTTTATAAGAGTGTATTTTATGTATTTTATAAGAGTGTAGATGTAGAGTAGATACAAGTCGACAGGTGGGCACGATGGTAGTGAGATAATGTGATGCAACACTAGAGGTGCCACGTGGAGCGTTTAACTGGTCAACTAGTCATGTCATGAGCAAATACAGAGTTGTACAATGAGCCCGTGATTGCATAATAACCACTAAACGTAAATGGTGACCGTAATGAGTGGATTATGAAGTCCAATGTACGTATCGTGCTTTCGCTTCAAATACAATGATCGTCATTGCATATATCGCGGGAGAAAGATGAAACATGCGTGAATTTTCTGAGGGCTTACTTTTAGAGGACCTGGAGATAATTTGTGTGCATGCGTGAAAGGGGCATACAGGGGGGTATGCGATGGAGAGAGAGAGATGCTCTTCGTTTCTCTTTATTATGACTAACTTTGTATATAGTATAAAAATATACAAATTCACAGTGCGGAATAAATATCATTGTGGGCACCATGCAATGCAAATTAGTGTTCGTACTCCTCCATATAACTTTGTAATGTTGTATATATGTAGGGACTCTAAAATAATTTTTTGGCCACACTTTATTCAAAAGGAATGTTGTATGCGAAATAAATGTGAAGAGAGGGCTTTTTAGATCAATGGTGTACGTGATGTAACATGTGTGAATGTGTAGTTGATGCATTTGGCGGGGCCTAGAGAGGTATGTGTGTGTATTACGTATTCGAGAGAGGCATGAATAGAGGGGCCGATGGGGGGGCATGGGAGAGATAGCACGAGAAATGAGAGTGGTCTAGAGAGTAGAAAGACGAATATGACGTCACAACAAGAGATTCCATTCCCTTGAGTGTGTATATGCAAGGGGGGAGGGAATAGAGGCACCAGGAGAAATTTCCTGTGTGTGTGGTGTTTGTGTTGGTATGTGTGGGTGTGAGAATATAATGAGACGTGGGGGCAGAGGGTGTGTCACCGCGTGAGGTCCAGTGGGTCGAGGTGAGGCCCTTCGTTCTGTTGCGTCCTGTGCCACATTGGTCGGCCCGTGATGAATTTAGGAAGACCCATGTATGACTAGTCGTACAAGACAAAGATAGCAGAATTGTGAAGGACTCTGTGTCCACTGACAAAGCCGGCTAGGATTTGTAACCCTAGGTTCTCGGACTAAGGTAACCCCTTTATCTCTGATATTACTATTCATCCAACCTAACTTTAAGGGGCATCCTATAGAATGCTCTGCTAGAATCATACTCGTCGATTAGGAAGAGAGGTGTGAGACAATGCATGAGAGACAAACGTAAAGATAATGTGCGTACATGAGACATGTAGGCATGTCCATGTATATAGAAAGGGTCGATGAGGATTGTGCGTGTGTATGTTTGCGAGAGGAAGAGTGCTTGTGATAAAGGTTAGTGAAAACAGTTGTAAATGGTTACAACAGGGAGGGAGGGTTATATCTAGAGCATGTGTGCGAGAAAGACACCTCGGGAGAGAGTGTGTGAGCATGTGTGAGAGGCCACCGATGGAGAGTGAAACTACACGTAAAAGACTGCTCTACACATTGATTAAAGATATAAATTGTATCCAAATATTAGGATGGGATCATGATATTTGCAATTCGCGTAAGGAGCGGTCATTGATCCATCAGACATCTAGATTCTATCGAATTTGAGCATGTCTATGTTATTATTCGACACAATTGATCCACATAGTTAGTATTTTGAACTCCAGACAATGCACCGCCTTAGCAATCAAATATAAACGTGAGTATAGTTCACGTTGTGTGTGTAAAGCACATTATACAAATGAAAGTTACACAATGGACATTATAAATAGCTACTACCTATGAACTAGCATACATTTGAATTCAACTTAAGGTGGTTTAAAAAATCGAATTCAACATGAAGTCCATTCAATTATTTGAATTTGATATCATGGCATTTGTAAACCATACCTAAATTATGGGGGCACCAATCTTTGCTCTGATTTTGTACATAATAGCATATGTAGTCATGTACAAAATAGATTCAAATTTAGCTCCTCCATTCCAAAATAATCGTAGTTATAGGATTTTCAAGTGTCAAAATTTCAAAAAGAAGCGGATAATTTAATGAGGTTTTCAAACATACACGGTCAAATATAACGTTGTATATTTAGGTCAATCCTCATAGTTCAAGAGTACTCTAAACGTGAATGCTTGTGTTTCAAAATTTCGAACGAAGCACCAAATGAGCCTCTACTCGCCCGAAACCGCGTGAGACCAATGTTTGGTAGTACAAGGAAATTACGTTTCTAATAACTCCGACTCGTGAAACCTACCGACCCGACGTCCAAAGGTCTAAACCGGGGTAGGTTTGTAGCTTCATCCAGACGCCACGCAACCGCATCCGAAAAACATTCATACACAATGGCCGCCTAAGCACACATGCGCGCGGCCGAAATCACTCCCGCCCACTACTTGGGACACCTGGGATTACCATCCTACCCCCGACCCGCAGTAGGTCCGAAATTTAAGAGGGGGCAAAGTTTGTACTTTCCCCAAATTTCAAACAAGCGCGTCCCATCTTCTGTTCAAAAAAGCCAAAAACAAGCGTGTCCCAGACCGAAACATGGTTCCCCCCACCCGTCCGATTCCCCATTCGTACTCCGTGGGCGCCAAAACTACCTCTCCACCAGCCGTGAAACCCCGGCGTCCTCCGTCCACCACCCCATCCCACCCATCAACCGCCGCCCTCCTCCATCACGCCGGAGCCGATACCCCGACGTCGTCGTCCACCGCAACCTCAACCGCAACGCCCTCCACGGCTAGTAGTTGAAGCCGAGGCCGAGCCATCCGCACCTGAGCCAGTTCAACCACGCCGTCCTGCGCCTCACCGCTGCCGCTCCAACTTCGCCACCCTCCACCGCACTGGAGCTGTTCCTGCTACACCGTCCTTCACCGCCTCGGATCTGCTTCCCCTCCGCCGACATACGGCCACGGCAACACAGTCAAAAATTTGGCCATGGGTTCGTCCAAGCCTGCACCCTCCAGAACATCGGTTTCCCCGGTAAAAAGAAGAAAATCGGTGCGACTTGTGGAGGTGACCACACCGGCAACCGAAAAAGGTACTCCTCTTCCCTTATTCGTGCAAATCTTACGTCTCTTCTTGCATGGTATTCATCCCACAGAAGACACTAGTTGACCGCTTCTTCTTGATACTAGATGTTCCTAGTAACTCGCGATGCACAAGGTTTCTCCTCATATACTATTTCACCTTAGCTAGAGGTCCGTCGCCCCCCTGAATTTCAATTTCTGGCCACTTGATTCCCAATTAACGGAAGCATTCCCCGGCGTAACAGGCGCTAGTACGCCTCTTACGCCGGGGAAGCAGCGCCTTGGTGTTTATCTTAGCGGCGTGTGCGGCCTAGAGCTACTGGCGCCCGATCTGGAGGTCGGCCGGGATTAAAGGGATGGCCTGGGGGCGCTGCCAAGCACGGCGGTGTTGTGAGGTCGATGGGAGGGCGGGGCGGCGGAGGCAGGGGTCTAGGCCGGTGGTCGCTGGCGGTTCGAGAAAGATCGTCAACAGTGACTGGCGGGAGGTAGACGAAGGCCATCTGCCCGTTCCTTATAGATCGGACGGTTCATTAAAAAAATCGACTGACCTATTTATTTTCAGTCGACTGTTATCTTAGATATGACCACATGTGGTGGTGTGCTGGAGGAGTACCTGCATTTCCTGTGCTCATATATTACAAAATCATACAGAGTAGAATCTAATTTTGTTTGCCATGCAATGTTGTAGAGCTATCATATGTCTCCTGTCATTTATTTTTCAGCCACCTACTATCTGCTACTTTTACAGTGCACTAGTTCTGCACACACTTCACCCTTACTCTCACTGTTGTGTTTTTATGCAAGGGTATTTCAGACTCTGCTGCCGTGAGAGAAGCCAAAATGAAAAGAGAGAAGTCGCTCTAGTTTGGTGTGCGGCTAGGCAAGACAAGTTTCAACGCTTTAAAGGGTGTAGTGTCAGTAGATGGAGACGGGGAACATAGCTCTGGAGTTGATGACCTCGCTCGCAATGAACCACCATCCCAGGTGCTTGCTTTAACTTCACGGTGTCATATGTGGTTGCATGTTCCATATGGTGTCTAGCTTGTATTTGAAAGGCCGAAGTCGGTAAGATAAGGGAAGATATTTTTTTACATGAACCACCATCCCGTGAGCACCAGAAGACAAATAGCTAGTCAGGGCACTGGCCGAGCCAGTGACAAGCCCAGCAAAGATAGGCATCACCTGGAAGCCAACTAAAAAGCTGCGATGGTGGCGAAGCAGCCCGCCTCCCACCAGGCTCTTAGGTCCTAGATGATCATGCTCACCACTCCAGCCGGATGTCTAGCTTGTATTTCTTCCAATTTGGTTAAATTGCATCTGCTTAGCTTACACATTATACCTTTGAATATGACATGCCTTTCTGTTTTTGGTACATACTAGTACATCTGTGTATTAACCATGTTCTTACATGAAACTAATGTTCTTGTGTATCCCTCATCAATCACTTATGACGAGGCAGGCAGGCAAGGGGACTACTCCTCATTTAAAGAATGCAGCGTCAGCCTCCCGACATGATTCTCAAGAAACAGAAATGCTAGATGAAGATAGTGAACATAGCTCTGTAGTTGATTATATCATTTCCCCTACACTAGCATCGCAGGTGCTTGCTCTAACTTGGCATCGTGATATGTGGTTGCATGTTGCATATGGTGTCTAGATTGTAATTCTTCCAATCTAGTTAAACTGCATGTGCTAGTCTGCTTAGCTTATACATTATACCTATTAATGTGACATGCTTTCCTGTATTTAGTACATAGTACATCTGTCTATTAAGCATGTTCTTACATAAAACTATTGTTTTTTTGTATCCCGCATCAATCAACATGATGAGACACCTTTAGTATATGCAGTGCGATATTAGTTGCATCTTTCATATGATTTATAGCATGCGCTGCTTCTAATTTGTTGAAATTCCATTTATGATGGGACGCTTTTAACTTGGCAGAGTCATATTGGTTGCATCTTTCATCTGGTGTCTAGCTTGCATTGCTTCTTATTTGCTGGAATGGTTTCTGCTTAGTTTACACAAACAATTGTGAACATGACATGTCGTCCTGTTTTTCGTACATATTCCATCCTGGTATCATGTGTTTGCCTTACATCAAAGTAGTGATTGTCAGTATCATGCATGAATGAGTTCTGAAGAGAGAATTTTATTGCTTTTTCTTGTCAGTTTTACTTGACAATTCAAAATCAATAAAGCGGAAGGAAGTTAGCAAGGCAGTGGATAAAGGTGCTCCTTCCGAACGGAGGGCCTCTACAGTTTCTACCCCCTCCACACCCCCAAGATGATTTCCAAGACAACACATGCATAGACAGTCAACAAAGCTGTGTTTATGATGAGCACGTCTCCCCTAGTGCAGCATCACCGGTGCTCCCTCTAACTTGGCACTGTTATATGTGGTTGCATGTTATGTGTGATGTCCAGCTTGTATTGCTTCTAATCTTGCTGAATTCCATCTGCTTAGTTTACACATTATACTTGAATAAGACACGTGTTCCTATTTCTAGAACATACAATATCTGTCTATCACACCATGTTCTTACATCAAATTACTACTGTTGTGTAACCTGCAACAATCACTTATCATAAGACACGTTTGACTTCGGAGTGTGATATAGGTTACATATCACATTCTTTTCTAGCTTGTATTACTAATTTGTTGAAATGGCACTTATGACGAGACAGTTTTAACTTGGTAGAGTGATATTCGTTGCATCTTTCATATGGTGTCTAGCTTTCATTGCTTCTAATTTGTTGAAATGCCTTCTCCTTAGTTTACACATCATAAGCTGTGAATATGCAATGCTGCGAATATGCAATGGCACTAATGACGAGAAACCTCTAACATGGTAGTGTGGTGTTGTTTGCATCTTGCATATGATTTATTTCTTGTACTGGTTCACATTTGTTTAAACGCCATTTATGATGAGACACTGTTAACTTGGCAGAGCGATATTTGTAGCATCTTTCCTATGGTGTCTACCTTCCATTGCATTGCTTCTAATTTGGTGAAATGTCTTCTTCTTAGTTTACACATCATAGTTCTGGTTATCTCTTCCGTCCTGTTGTTCATACATATTACATCCTCCTATCATGTGGTTGTCTAACATCAAAGTTCAGTTCGTCTGCATCACGCATCAATTTGTTCTGAAGAACTAAATTGTTATTCGTTTTTCTTGTCGGCTTGACTTAACATGGCATAGAGAAAGAGGAAGAAACACAGAATGGCAGGGAATGAGAAGTGGATGAATCCTGTAGATTCTGCTGGTACTGATGGTGCAATAGAAGGTCAAAGTCTAGCAGAAAATTCTACAAACACGGCATCCCATGCTACACGAGTTGCAAAAAAAGACAAACAGAAACAAATAGCTGCCACCAAACAAGCAGAGACAGCCCTAGTTCTTGCAACACCTACCACAGTACTACCAGCTGCACGACGTACTCGTGCATCAACTGAGCCAGCAGCACGTTCCCAAGCTCCCTTGCCACCTGATACTACTTCCCAAGCACTCTTGACACAAGACGAGTTGACAATATCAGATGAACCTTGTGAGCTTCAACAACAAGAAGGTAGTTGCTGGAGTCAAGTTACAGTTGCATGCTTCTTTATATGTAGTCTCACAGTTTGATGTACACTAACACTTCCTATGTTTGTTGTTGGACTAGCACCTAGGCGCAAGAGGAAACAAACATTAGGGATAATGCTCGATAGGTTAACTAAATCTAGAGGAGGAAGAATGGAGATCCGTTTTGAGGCAGGTTTAAAAAGGCCACGTGATGCTACAGAGTCAGCCAAGTTAGTATCAGAGGCAGCGATTGCTGTTAGGTGTCATGTACGTATCCTCCCAACATGGATTCAGTACAGGAATGACAAAGACGAAACCCAGTTCAACATCTTCCTCGACCATTTATCTGTAAGTATGGTTATGTATGGAAACTAGTAATATCATCTTGCTCTGTCCAATACTTTCTAGGTTGCTGATAATGAGACTCCCATAATTTTCAACAGATGAGGTTCAAGTTGGATAGCCAAGATGATGCAACCAGACAAGCTTGCACCCATGTTTTCAAGTCTGCTCTATGATAGTATCGGTATAACTTGAGGAAAACTCACTTTGAAGGCAAGGCTAACAGTGAACTTGCCCAAACATCTCCAGTGGAAAATATATCTGATGAAGACTGGAGAGGCCTCGTTAAACACTGGTCCGATCTGAAGTATCAGGTACATTATATATATGTCATTAGATCACATGTTGAAGTCCTATTTACGCATGTGCCACACAAATCTATCTTCTTGTAGGTGAACTGTTCAAAGAACAAGGCCAACCGTACGAAAGTGAAATTCCAACAAACGACAGGATCTCGTAGCTATATTGCACACTATGAGGCTCTTGTAATTAGCTGCTGTTTCACTCTTTTCGCTATACCATATTATCAGATCTATATTGACTTGTTCCAAATGTAGAGGAAAGCCCGCAAGGACCAAAAAGTACTTGAACCAAATGCTGTGGAAATCTTCAAGGACTGTCACACCAGCAAGAAGAAGGGCATGACTACACCAGTCAAAGCCGCTGTTGTAAGTCCTTAATCCTCATGCCTTTTAACTACTACTTACTCTGACTTGTGCCTTGACTGCATGGTTTGCAGCCAATGTCTATTACTCTTTTCAATTTTATACACAATTGTCTTAGCGTATCATTGCACCTTACAAGGTTTAAAAGAGAGGAGCGATGTTCCTTTGATCTTGACCCGTAATCTAGTTCCGTGCTAGACTTTCCCACACAATGTTACAATTTCCTGTTTGTCTGTTCTCAGTTGTTTTGTGATATGAATGACGTCATACTATGCTTACCGTATTATAAACTTCGTCTCTTTATCCTTAGCGCTCAATACAATGTGAAGAAATAGACAATACATTAGCGATGGTACATGGTCATATGTTTGGAACCTGGTTTTATTATGTACTTTGCAATAAAATACAACTAATATTTTACATGGGTTCACCAGAATAAGTTCTGTATATAGACCAAAGCTATTTTGTTTGGTTTTGCTGCCTCCTTAATATCTTCTGTTCTGGTACTACTAATGTAAAACCTCAACTTTTCAATGAGCTATGGAAAAAATGGTGGAACCACCACCTTCTGAAGGTGGCGAGGCAACTATAACCGCAATGTCAGCTCTTGCTGCAGTGGGTCATTACCTGTCCACTAACAGTGCCAAAAGCACGTTCTTGCGTAATACTGGGTTGGTTGTTAAGGCAATATCGTCCAAACTGCCTCATGATCAAGATATGCAAGCTCAAAGCAATGTTGTATCTGCACTCCAGACACATGTCCATTCCCTAACAGAGACCCTTTGTGAAACAAGGAGAAACATTGCTCAATGTCGTCAAGATATGCATGGTTTTGAAACCAGACTATCAGACATTTGCTATGTTGTTCAGGAGCCTAGGGGAAATGAAGGCGAGGGTTATGGTGCTCCATCGGACAATACAACATGAAAACGTAACAGTCAGGTCAAATGAACTGAGCTTCTGAACTTCTGGTGGTGCATTTATCTGCTAGACTGTTATGTTTTATGCCAACCTTCCTTTTGCTATATAGTTGTAATTTGTTTTGGTGCGATACAAAATTTATTCTTAACATGCAGCCACCTCCTAAAGAAAACAACAAGCCATTTTTGTATAGTGTAGGGTGTTCCCTATATTTGCACTGGTGGCGATCTTTGATGCCGAGTGGATGTAATCTGTGCAATCGCCTTAATAGCCTAGCGTTAGTTTCGGCCTTATTTATTTCCTAGTCTTCTTTTTCCCTGGTTTGCTAGTGGCCGCAACTACCATGGACCATATACGGGCCATAGGATCCATGGGTCTGCTACGGGCCGTCGATAAATGGGCCTGTAATCGGTGGGCCTCGGGCCGTCGGATAAATGGGTCTACATGGGCCATAATCGGGCGTAATTGGTATCGGCCCAACACGGTAACAGGCCGTAGGACAGCAAAGGCTTAATTCTGTCACAGGCATAACGGGTCATTAATGGTCCAGAATATAGGACGGGCTGGAAATGGTGCAACAAGTTAAGAGGCCAGAAATGGGCCAACTCTTGCCATGGGCCGAATTTGGCCCATTATGGTAACAGGCCAGTAACGGGCCGACTCTTGCCATGGGCCGAATTTGGCCCATTAGTGGAACAGGCCAGTAACGGGCCGACTCTTGCCATGGGCCGAATTTGGCCCATTAGGGGAACATGCCAGTAACGGGCCGGAAGTAATCGAGGGCTGAAAAGGAGCCCAAGAACGTATGGGCCGTTAATAGGCCGAAAGCTAACACGAGCTGGAAAGGGCCCATGTAAATAACGGGTCGTTAACGGGTAAATAGAAAATTACTTTTCATTATGGGCTAGAGTCACCATGAGCCTTTACCTGGGCCGACCTATTATGGCACACGAAAATCTTGTGGGCCTTTACCTGGGCCGGCCCATTATGGCCCGCGAAATCTTGTGGGCCTTTAGCTGGGCCAACCCATTATGGTCCGCAAAATCTCGTGGGCCTTTAGCTGGGCCGGCCCATTATGGTCTGCAAAATCTTGTGAGCCTCTAGTTGGGCCGGCTCATTTAAACTTGTTGGGATGCGCCACGTGTCGACGTATCATAGGCGCCTTCTATCCAGTGAGTGGATGACATCTGGCCCGACGATGAGTCGACACGTGTTTCCTCTAGCCAATGATGATTTTACATGTGGAAAATCCCCATTGGTCGGGGCTGTTAACGGGTTATCAAATCCAAAACCCGACCCGATAGCTTAACGGCGTTCCGTTACGGTGGATGCCACATGTCAGTCACCCTTGATGAAAGCACTTCTATGACGCGCGATTTATCGTCATGGAAGTGGACACTTCCATGATGATAATTTTGGTAATGTCATGGAACACTTCTACGACAGCACAGGTATGACTATCTGGATTCTATCATAAATTTGTCATGGATGTACATGCATGACAAAAACGCGACCTACTGTGACAAACACGTATCATCACGGAAGTGTATTTTTTTTGTAGTGATTGAGAAGGGCTTGTCCACCCTGACTCAGAATCAGGAGAGCCTGGAGAGGATTGTTGAGACAAAATTCTATGATCTTGATCTCAAGGTAACTGAGATACAGACTGCAGTTGAGCAGCTTCAGGAGGACGCATAAGAGAGGAGAGGGAAGGCAACTATTGATGCTTTTTAGCGTGTGCCACGAGGTCCGAGGTCTGCTACAGTGCCAGTTTCAGATGCTAGAGCTACATTGTCAACACCAGTAGCTATAGCTCCAGTGCCACCTCCAGCACCCACTCCACCAGCTCCAACTACATCAACAGATGCCTTCGTCCTTGGAGTTCTCTCTACACCACCTCCCGAAGACCAAGCCCGAGAGACGCATAGCACTACGCATTTTCAAACTTTTTGGTAACTTGTTGCCAAAGGGGGAGAAATATGTACAGATCATAGGCTTCAAGAGAGAGTGTCTTTCTTTTTATCTCTCTTTCTTTTGGTTGAACTTTTTATTGTGTGAGATACTTTATGTCCTTGTGAGATACCTATTTGATCTTGTGGTTGATCATTTTCTACCTTAATGCTTGTTTGGATGATACTATCTTTTATATCTTATATATGATCATTCACTTGCTTGGTGATGAGTGCATGCTTTTAATTTCTATCATTTTGAGTGCTCCACCAAGATGTATGTGACATGGAAGAGTAACCCATGATCCTAATCGATTGTGCATTTGCATTCAAAAGCAAATCTTAAATAATGCACAAATTTAGGGGGAGCTCTTGCTTATCACATAATTCTCAAAGCGACGATGTTTTTCAATCTTATGATCATTTGTCGAAGCTTTGATCTATATGTTGTCATCAATTACCAAAAAGGGGGAGATTGAACGTGCAACTATCCCTGGGTGGTTTTGGTAATTCCTAACAACATATAGCTCATTGAGCTAATATTTTAAGATAAATATTTCAGGAAAGCTCAATGATTGGCATGGCATGGATTAGAAAGTGGACCCCTCAAAATGTGAAGGACAAAAGATTGGCTCAAGCTCAAAGCACAAGAATCTACATTTTACTTTTAGTGATCCATGATCACAATGAGTCCATAGGAAAAGCCAATACTATTAAAAGGAGGTGAGGTGTTGCTCAATGAGTTACTTGCTCAAAATGCTTAGTGATATGCTTCCAAAACCCTCAACTACTTTCTCATATCCACATATGTCCCAAACCAAAAGTCAAACTTGGTCCCACCAAAATCTTCTATCCGGCACCACCGAGTTCACTTGACATAGCCACTGCCACAAACCCTAGTCACTTCGGTCTCACCGATAGGGATCTCGGTCTCATCGAGATGGGATTGCAAACTCTCTGTTTCCCTTCGTAACATTTCGGTCCAACCGAGATGAGCGATCAGTCCCACCGAGATTGCAATGCAAACTCTCTGTTTCCGCTTCGTAACGTTTCGGTCTAACCGAGATGAGCGAATTGGTCCCACCGAGTTTGCCTGACCAACTCTCTGTTTGTCTATTACCAAAATCGGTCCCACCGAGTTTGTGTAATCAGTCTCACCGATATTACATTATGCCCTAACCCTAATGGAATCAGTCCCACCGAGTTGACATGTCGGGTCCCACCGAAAATCCTAACGTTCACATTTTGAACTAAATCGGTCTGACCGAGTTTTATAATTCGGTCCCATCGAGTTTGGTGATTTGTGTGTAATGGCTAGATTTTGTGTGGAGGCTATATATACCCATCCACCCACTCTTCATTCATGGAGAGAGCCATCAGAACATGCCTACACTTCCAACATACATTTTCTGAGAGAGAACCACCTACACTCGTGTTGAGGTCAAGATATTCCATTCCAACCACATAAATCTTGATCTCTAGCCTTCCCCAAGTTGCTTTCCACTCAAATCATCTTTGTACCAAATCCAATCCTATGAAAGAGAGTTGAGTGTTAGGGAGACTAGCATTTGAAGCACAAGAGCAAGGAGTTCATCATCAACACACCATCTATTACCTTTTGGAGAGTGGTGTCTCCTAGATTGGTTAGGTGTCACTTGGGAGCCTCCGTCAAGATTGTGGATTTGAACCAAGGAGTTTGTACGGGCAAGGAGATCGCCTACTTCGTGAAGATCTACCAAAGTGAGGCAAGTCCTTAGTGGGCGATGGCCATGGTGGGATAGACAAGGTTGCTTCTTCGTGGACCCTTCGTGGGTGGAGCCCTCCATGGACTCGCACAACCGTTACCCTTCGTTGGTTGAAGTCTCCATCAACGTGGATGTACGATAGCACCACCTATCCGAACCACGCCAAAAATCTCCGTGTCCACATTGCATTTGCTCCCTCCAAACTCCTCCCTTTACCTTCATATGCAATTGTTTTACATTCAGCTGCTATACTCTTAGAATTGCATGTGTAGGTTGATTACTTGAATTGTGCTAAGTTGCTAAAATCTGCCAAGACATAAAATTGGGAAAAGGCTAGATTTTTATTTGGTCAAGTAGTCTAATCACCCCCTCTAGATGTACCTTCGATCATACACAGGGCGTGTGCCCTGCCCCATGTCGGATGAGCGCGACAACACTCCGAACGGCACCATCGACCCCTAGTGACCGCGCCTGCACGGAAAGGGCCCGGCTGACCAAGAGCCTGGTCAACAAGAGCAGCTTCGGTCATGCCAAGTCCCTCTGGCATCTGATCCAAGGCGACGAGGGCCCGATGGTGCTCCTTCTGGTTCGTCCAGGAGTCGAGCGGTGTCGCGCTCTGCTACCTCTTGAGCTTGCGTTGGTTTTTCCCTTGAAGAGGAAAGGGTGATGCTACAAAGTAGAGCAAGTATTTCCCCCAGCTTTTGAGAACCAAGGTATCAATCTAGTAGGAGAGAACGCAACAAGCCACCGAATACCTGCACAAACAAACACCAACTTGCACCCAACGCGACAAAGGGGTTGTCAATGCCGTCACGATTATTTTCAAAGTGAGATCTGATATAGATGGATAAACGGTAAAGTAACATTTTTTGTATTTTCGGTTTATGGAAAGGAAAGTAAAAGATTGCAAAGGAACTAAATAGGAAACTAAAATTGTAGATCGGAAACTTATATGATGGAAAATAGACCCGGGGGGCATAGGTTTCACTAGCGGCTTCTCTCAAGATAGAAAATATTACGGTGGGTGAACAAATTACTGCCGAGCAATTGATAGAAAAGCACAAAGTTATGATGATATCTAAGGAAATGGTCATGAATATAGGCATCACGTCCGTGTCAAGTAGATCGAAACGATTCTGCATCTACTACTATTACTCTACACATCGACCGACTCCTGTCTGCATCTAGAGTATTAAGTTCATAAGAACAGAGTAACGCATTAAGTAAGATGACATGATGTAGCGGGATTAACTCAAGCAATTTGATGAAAACCCCATCTTGTTATCCTCGATGGCAACAATACAATATGTGTCGGTTCCCCTTCTGTCACTAGGATCGAGCACCGCAAGATTGAACCTAAAGCTAAGCACTTCTCCCATTGCAAGAAAAACCAATCTAGTTGGCCAAACCAAATCGATAGTTCGAAGAGACTTGCAAAGATATCAAATCATGCATATAAGAATTCATAGGAGATTCAAATAATATTCATAGACAAGCTGATCATAAATCCACAATTCATCGGATCTTAGCGAACACACCGCAGAAAAGTATTACATCGAACAGATCTCCAAGAACATCGAGGAGAACTTTGTATTGAGAATCAAAGAGAGAGAAGAAGCCATCTAGCTACTAGCTATGGACCCATATGTGACGCCCCCGATTCAATCGTACACTAATCATAAATGCAAACGTCTACGATCAAGATCAGGGACTCACGGGAAGATATCACAACACAACTCTAAAAATAAAATAAGTCATACAAGCATCATATTACAAGACAGGGGCCTCGAGGGCTCGAATACAAGAGCTTGATCTTAGAAGAGTCAGCGAAAGCAACAATATCTGAGTATAGACATAAGTTAAACAAGTTGCCATAAGATGGCTAGCACAAACTGGTATACAGATCGAAAGAGGCGCATGACTCCTGCCTGGGATCCTCCTAAACTACTCCTGGTCGTCGTCAGCGGCCTGCACGTAGTAGTAGGCACCTCCAGTGTAGTAGGAGTCATCATCGACGGTGGCGTCTGGCTCCTGGGCTGCAACATATGGTTGCAACAACCAGGTATAGAAAGGGAGAAAAAGGGGGAGCAAAGCAACCGTGAGTACTCATCCAAAGTACTCGCAAGCAAGGAACTACACTACATATGCATTGGTATCAACGAAAGGGGTAGTATATGTGGACTGAACTGCAGAATGCCAGAATAAGAGGGGGATAGCTAGTCCTATCGAAGACTACGCTTCTGGCAGCCTCCATCTTGAAGCAGTAGAAGAGAGTAGATGGTAAGTTAACCAAGTATCATCGCATAGCATAATCCTACCTGGCGATCCTCCCCTCGTCGCCCTGTGAGAGAACGATCACCGGGTTGTATCTGGCACTTGAAAGGGTGTGTTTTATTAATATCCGGTTCTAGTTGTCATAAGGTCGAGGTACAACTATGGGTCATCCTTTTACCGAGGGACACGAGTATTCGAATAGATCAACTTCCCTGCAGGGGTGCACCACATTACCCAACATGCTCGATCCCCTTTGGCCGGACACACTTTCCTGGGTCATGCCCGGCCTCGGAAGATCAACACGTCGTAGCCCCACCTAGGCACGACAGAGAGGTCAACACGCTGGTCTAAATCCTATGCGCGCAGGGGTCTGGGCCCATCGCCCATTGCACACTTGCACGTTGCGTATGCGGCCGGAAGCAGACCTAGCCCCCTTAATACAAGAGCAGCCTTACGGTCCAATCCGGCTCGCGCCGCTCAGTCGCTGACATCATGAAGGCTTCAGCTGATACCACGACGTCAAGTGCCCATAATTGTTCCCGTGTAGTTGGTTAGTGCGTATAGGCCAATGGCCAGACTCAGATCAAATACCAAGATCTCATTAAGCGTGTTATTTTGAAGTAATCGCGGACGTCGACCAGGGCCAGGCCCACCTCTCTCTTAGGTGGTCTCAACCTGCACTGCCGCTCCGCCACAAAGATCCACACAGAGGGCTGTCGGGAAAGTATGTCCTTTCAGCCCCAATCCGTGAATCACTCGCGGGTACTCTATGAGTCGACCCGACTTTAGTCACCACATGTATCATATATTATGTATATAAGTAATATACCCGTGATCACCTCCCGAGTGATCACGATCCGATAGTATAGCATGGCAGATGGACAAGAATGTAGGGCCACTGATGATAAACTAGCATCCTATACTAAGCATTTAGGATTGCAGGTAAATGCAACAATAGTAGTAGCAAAGACAGGCTATACATGAGAATAGGATTAACGAAAAGCAGTAACATGCTACACTACTCTAATGCAAGCAGTAGAAAGAAGAATAGGCGATATCTGGTTGATTAAGGGGGGGTGGCTTGCCTGGTTGCTCTGGCAAGGAGGGGTCGTTAACAACATAGTCGACTGGGGTACCAACAGCGTCGTCAGTCTCGTAGTCTATTGGAGAGAAGAGGGGGAAGAAACAATGAATACAATGCAAACAGATGCATATCGATGCATGACATGACAAGTAACAGTGCAAGGTGTGCCCTAACGCTGTAGGAGGTGATACCGGCAAAGGGGGGGAAACATCCGGGAAGTATCCCCAGAGTTTCGCGTTTTCGGACAGATGAACCGGAGGGGTAAAGTTGCGTGTTCGCTATGCTAGGGATGTGTGGCGGACGAATGGGCTGCAAATCCGGATTCGTCTCGTCGTTTTGAGCAACTTTCTTGTACAAAGTTTTTCCATCCGGGCTACAAATTATTTTATATTAATTTTAAAAGATTTAATCAATTTTTAATTTATTATTATTAAATTAATTCAAAATTAGCATTATTGCATCAACATGACGTCAGCAATCAACGTTGACCATTGACCTGGTCAACCTGACAGGTGCGTCCCACCTGTCATTGACTGTCTACTAATAAACTTAGTTAATTAGTTTAATTAACAAATTAATTAGGTTAAGTTAATTAGGTTAATTAAACATAATTAATTAAGTTAATTAATTTAGTTAATTAATTAACTATTATTATTATTATTATTATTTTGAAATTCCTTTTTTTATAAAATCGTTCTGGGTTGGGCCCACTGGTCATAGGCATAGGGGCCTTAATGGGCATACATGCAGGCGGGTGCGGGCGAAGCCACAGCCCTGCCCGGTAATGAGGCAAGGCCGGAACAGGGCCGGAGCGGGCGCGTGGCGCCGGTGCTTGACACGGCCAGCGAGCGCGGGGGCCGCGGCCACAGCGAGGCCGTCAATAGGGGCTAGCAGGGAGGGAGAGGCAGTTGAGCAAGGGAGCGACCTGGCGGAGCCGCCGCGGCCAGGTGCGCGCGGGTGGCAAGAGCGGCGGCCAGGGCAGTGACAAGAAGCGGGGCAGTGGCAGTGCACGCGGGTCGAGACGAGCACGAGGTGGCCCGAGGGCGTGCGTGTAGCAAGGCGGCGTCGCGGTGCAGCAACGGCACAAGGTAGAAGCAACGGTGAACGGGGCGCAGCCGCGCGCGAACGGGGACGGTGGGCGCGTGCACAGGGGAGACGGGGCGCTGTCGGAGGGCGAAGGCAGCGGCGCGGGTCGCGAGCGGGGCGAGGCTTGTAGGGGGCAAGCGCGGTTAGCGGGGCGCGGTCGTGTACGGCGACGGCCGAGCGCAGGTGGGAGGAGGGGCATGCAGCAGCGCAGCGGCGAGCAGGGGCCGCGGGACGCGCGGGTGGCTGTTGTGGGGCGCGCCACGGGCGCGTCGAGGAGCGGGCGTGCGTGAGCGGGCGCAGCTACAGGTGCGGTGAGCGCGCCGACAGAGGCGGCGTCTGGCGCGGGGTGCCGTTGCGAGCAGGGGAGGAGGAGGAGATGACGGGGCCTCACCACGGGGCCATGGGGTCTAGTTAGTGGGGGTTGAGGAGGAGGACAGTGACGACCGGGCGGCGGGAAGGTGAGCGGTGATCCAGCGGGGTGGCTCCGACGAGGTGGCCTCCGGCGGGGTCCTCGGGCGGCGGCGACGGGTGATGCTCCGATCTAGATCAGGATCGGGGGAGGGGCGACGTGGGTGGGGGAGTGGGGCGAGTGGGTGCGTTGGGGGGTTAGGGTTTGGTCGCCCAGGGGGTTATGGGGGAGTGTGTGGGGGGGCCTAGGCCGGCTGGGCTGGCCTGGCTATTGGTTAGCTAGGCCAGTTGGCCCAGGGGGTTTGGAGGGTTTTCTTTTTCTCTTTAGTTTTGTTAGGTTTGTTTTTATTCCTTTTCTTTTATTTATTTCCTTTTCTGTTTTAATTCAATTTAAAATATTTAGACATTCAGTAAAAGTGTGTTTCCTTCACCTTAAATACCTAGGCATTATTTGGCACACTCCGAACATTTTAGTTTTAAAGTTTGAAAACTTTTGTTGATTGCCATATTTTGAATTGATTTTTGAACTAGTTTTTTGAACTAACGAGAGATTAGCAACAATAATGGAGGTGACGTGGCATCATTATCATAGGTTCACTGTAGCTTAATTATCCGGGCGTTACACATAGGTCTGTGGTAACCTACTCACGCATCATCGAAGAGGCAATGGTGTTGATGTAGAAGCCCTCCGTGATCAAATCCCCCTCCGGCAGGATGCCGGAAAAGGCCCCTAGATGGGATCTCACAGGTAAAGAAGGTTGCGGCGGTGGAAAAGTGGTTTCGTGGCTCCCCTGGAAGGTTTTGGGGTATTTGAGAATATATAGGTGGAAGAAATAGGTCGGTGGAGTCATGAGGGGCCCACAAGGGTGGGGGGCACCCTACCCCTGGACGCGCCCTACCCACCTGGGCGCGCCCTCCAACCTTGTGGCTGCCTCGTGGCTTCTCTGACTTGCACTCCAAGTCCTCTCGATGTCTTCTGGTCCAAGAAAAATCATCACGGAAGTTTCATTCCGTTTGGACTCCATTTGGTATTCTTGTCTGCGAAACTCTAAAACAAGGAAAAAACAGAAACCAGCACTGGGCTCTAGGTTAATAGGTTAGTCTCAAAAATCATATAAAATAGCATATTAATGCATATAAAACATGCAAAACAGATAATATAATAGCATGAAACAATCGAAAATTATAGATACGTTGGAGACATATCAGGCATCCCCAAGCTGAATTCCGGCTCGTCCTCGAGTAGGTAAATGATAAAAACAGAATTTTTGATGTGGAATGCTACCTAACATATTTATCCATGTAATTCTTTTTATTGTGGTATGAATGTTCAGATCTGTATGATTCAAAACAAAAGTTTACTATTTACATAAAAACAATAATACTTCAAGCATACTAACAAAATAATTATGTCTTCTCAAAATAACATGGCCAAAGAAAGCTTATCCCTACAAAATCATATAGTCTGGCTATGCTCCATCTTCATCACACAAAATATTCAAATCATGCACAACCCCGATGACAAGCCAAGCAATTGTTTCATACTTTTGATGTTCTCAAACCTTTTCAACTTTCACGCAATACATCAGCATAAGCCATGGACATAGCACTATAGGTGGAATGGACGGTGATTGTGGAGAAGACAAAAATAAGGAGCTAGTCTCACATCAACTAGGCGTATCAACATGCTATGGAGATGCCCATTAATAGATATCAATGTGAGTGAGTAGGTATTGCCATGCAACGGATGCACTAGAGCTATAAGTTTATGAAAGCTCAAAAAGAAAACTAAGTGGGTGTGCATCCAACTCGCTTGCTCACGAAGACCTAGGGCATCTTGAGGAAACCCATCATTGGAATATACAAGCCAAGTTCTATAATGAAAATTCCCATTAGTATATGAAAGTGATATCATAGGAGACTCTATATCATGAAGATCATGGTGCTACTTTGAAGCACAAGTATGGTAAAAGGATAGTAACATTGCCCCTTCTCTCTTTTCTCTCATTTTTTATTCGGGCCTTCTCTTAATTTTTGGCCTCTTTTTTCGTCTGGAGTCTCATCCTGACTTGTGGGGGAATCGTAGTCTCCATCATCCTTTCCTCACATGGGACAATGCTCTAATAATGAAGATCATCACACTTTTATTTACTCATAACTCAAGAATTACAACTCAATACTTAGAACAAAATATGACTCTATGTGAATGCCTCCGGCGGTGTACCAGGATGTGTAATGAATTAAGAGCGACATGTATAAAAAATGATGAATGGTGGCTTTGCCACAAATACGATGTCAACTACATGATCATGCATAGCAATATGACAATGATGGAGTGTGTCATAATAAACGGAACGGTGGAAAGTTGCATGTTAATATATCTCGGAATGGATATGGAAATGCCATAATAGGTCGGTGTGGTGGCTGTTTTGAGGAAGGTATATGGTAGGTTTATGGTACCGGTGAAAGTTGCGCGGTACAAGAGAGGCTAGCAATGGCGGAGATGTGAGAGTGTGTATAATCCATGGACTCATCATTAGTCATAAATAACTCACATACTTATTGCAAAAATCTATTAGTCATCGAAACAAAGTATTACGCGCATGCTCCTAGGGGGATAGATTGGTAGGAAAAGACCATCGTTCGTCCCCGATCGCCACTCATAAGGAAGACAATCAATAAATAAATCATGCTCCGACTTCATCAGATAACGGTTCACCATACGTGCATGCTACGGGGCTCACAAACTTTAACAAAAGTATTTCTCAAATTCACAACTACTCACTAGCATGACTCTAATATCACCATCTTCACATCTCAAAACAATCATAAGGAATCAAACTTCTCATAGTATTCAATGCACTTTATATGAAAGTTTTTATTATATCCCTCTTGGATGCCAAAACCAATTACCATGCTGTTTTTCAAGAATCTCAAAATAATATAAGTGAAGCATGAGAGTTCAACAATTTCTATAAAATAAAACCATCGCCGTGCTCTAAAAAGATATAAGTGAAGAACTAGAGCAATTTTGCCTAGCTCAAAAGATATAAGTGAAGCACATAGAGTATTCTAATAAATCACGATTCATGCGTGTCTCTCTCAAAAGGTGTGTACAGCAAGGATGATTGTGGCAAACTAAAAAGCAAAGACTCAAATCGTACAAGACGCTCGAAGCAAAACACATATCATGTGGTGAATAAAAATATAGCCTCAAGTAAAGTTACCGATAAACGAAGACGAAAGAGGAGATGCCTTCCCGGGGCATCCCCAAGCTTACAGTCTTTGGCATCCTTGAATATCACCTTGGGGTGCCTTGGGCATCCCCAAGCTTAGGCTCTTGCCACTCCTTATTCCATAGTCCATTAAATCCTTACCCAAAACTTGAAAACTTCACAACACAAAGCTTCAACAAAAAATCTCGGAAGCTCCGTTAGTATAAGAAAATAAATCACCGCTTTTGGTACTGTTGTGAACTCATTATTTATTTATATTGGTGTAATATCTACTATATTACAACTTTTCCATGGTTCATACCCCCCGATACTAGCCATAGATTCATCAGGATAAGCAAACAACACGCGAAAAATAGAATCTATCAAAAACAAAACAGTCTGTAGCAATCTGGAGATTTTGAATACTTTTGTTACTCCAAAAATCCTAAGAAATTAGGAAGCGGTAGGCAATTTGTTTATTAATCGTCTCCAAGAAGAATCAGTATTTTATCGTGCTTCTGTTAAAAATTAAAACTAATCTCCTGGGCGCAAAAGTTTCTGTTTTTCAGCAGGATCAAATCAACTATCACCGTAAGCTATCCCAAATGTCTTACTTGGCACAAACACTAATTAAAAAATAAAACCACATTTAACCAGAGGCTAGATGAATTATTTATTTCAAAACAGGACCTAAAAGGCAAGAACAAAAATAAATTAGGTTGCCTCCCAACAAGCGCTATTGTTTAACGCCCTTAGCTAGGCATAAAACACGAATAGATCTAAGTATTCTCATCTTCAGTGTGCAATTCTTTTCTCATCAAATACTCCAAAACCCGTCTAAGCAATTCTATCCTTTCCTTTTATTTCCCTCCTGGCGGATGAACTTAAATCATGGAAAGGACTTTGATTGGTAATTTTGACATTCTTAAACCCATAGTCGGGATCATCACCGTATATATATCATCATATAAGATACGAAGCTCGTTTTTAAAAGGTTCTTTCATCATTTTATTCAACCAATCTATATTAAATCCTACATAAATCCCTATAGTTATCCAATCAAACTTCTCAAAAGTTTCAAGATACAAAGATTGAGAGATCTCAGAATGGGGCACTCTTCTCATAAGATTTTCACTATAAGATTGATAATCCCTAGATTCCAAACTACGCATAATTTCTTTATCCTGAAGGATATCTATAATTGGAGGGCATTGAACATCCTTGTAGGATCTAAAGTATGTCTACAGTGGGGGGGGTGATTAGACTACTTGACCAAATAAAAATCTAGCCTTTTCCCAATTTTAAGTCTTGGCAGATTTTAACAACTTAGCACAAGTCAAGAAATCAACCTACACATGTAATTCTAAGAGTATAGCAGCGGAATGTAAAACAATTGCATATGAAGGTAAAGGGAGGAGTTTGGAGGGAGCAAACGCAATGTAGACACAGAAATTTTTGGCATGGTTCCGATAGGTGGTGCTATCGTACATCCACGTTGATGGAGACTTCAACCCACGAAGGGTAACGGTTGCGCGAGTCCACAGAGGGCTCCACCCACGAAGGGTCCATGAAGAAGCAACCTTGTCTATCCCACCATGGCCATCGCCCACGAAGGACTTGCCTCACTAGGGTAGATCTTCACGAAGTAGGCGATCTCCTTGCCTGTACAAACTCCTTGGTTCAACTCCACAATCTTGACGGAGGCTCCCAAGTGACACCTAAGCAATCTAGGAGACACCACTCTCCAAAAGGTAATAGATGGTGTGTTGATGATGAACTCCTTGCTCTTGTGCTTCAAATAATAGTCTCCCCAACACTCAGCTCTCTCTCATAGGATTGGATTTGGTGGAAAGAGGGTTTGAGTGGAAAGCAACTTGGGGAAGGCTAGAGATCAAGATTTATGTGGTTGGAATGGAATATCTTGACCTCAACACAAGTGTAGGTGGTTCTCTCTCAGAAAATATATGTTGGAAGTGTAGGCATGTTCCGATGGCTCTCTCCTTGAATGAAGAGTGGGTGGAGGTGTATATATAGCCTCCACACAAAATCTAACCGTTACACACAAATCACCAAACTCGGTGGGACCGAATCATGGAACTCGGTCAGACCGATTTAGTTCACAATGTGAATGTTAGGATTTTTGGTGGGACCGACATGTCAACTCGGTGGGACCGATTCCAATAGGGTTAGGGCATAACGTAATCTCGATGAGACCGATTACAGAAACTCGATGTGACCGATTTTTGTAATAGGCAAACAGAGAGTTGGTCAGGCAAATTCGGTGGGACAGATTCGCTCATCTCGGTTAGACGGAAACATTACGAAGGGGAAACAGAGAGTTTGCATTGCGAACTCGGTGGGACCGATCGCTCATCTCGGTTAGACAGAAACGCTACGAAGGGAAACAGAGAGTTTGCAATCCCATCTCGGTGAGACCGATATCCCTATCGATGAGACTGAAATGACTAGGGTTTGTGGCAGTGGCTATGTCAAGTGAACTCGGTGGCACCGGGTAGGAAATTTCGGTGGGGCCAAGTTTGAATTTTGTTTTGGAACATATGTGGATATATGAAAGTAGTTGAGGGTTTTGGAGCATATCACTAAGCATTTTGAGCAAGTAACTCATTAAGCAACACCTCATCCCCTTTTAATAGTATTGGCTTTTCCTATGGACTCAATGTGATCTTGGATCACTAAAAGTAAAATGTAGATTCTTGAGCTTGAGCCAACATGTGTTCTTAGTATTTTGAGGGGTCCACTTTCTAATCCATGCCATGCCAAACATTGAGCTTTCCTGAAATATTTATCTTGAAATAGCATTAGCTCAATGGGCTATATGTTGTTAGGAATTACCAAAACCACCCAGGGATAGTTGCACTTTCAATCCCCCCTTTTTGGTAATTGATGACAACATATAGATCAAAGCTTCGACAAATGATCATAAGATTGAAAAACATTGTCACTTTGAGAATTATGTGATAAGCAAGAGCTCCCCCTAAATTTGTGCATTATTTAAGATTTGCTTTTGAATGCAAATGCACAATCGATTAGGATCATGGGTTACTCTTCCATGTCACATACATCTTGGTGGAGCGCTCAAAATGATAGAAATTAAAAGCATGCACTCATCACCAAGCAAGTGAATGATCATTTATGGATATATAAGATAGTATCATCTAAACAAGCATTAAGGTAGCAAATGATCAATCACATGATCACACAAGTATCTCACACAAGGACATAAAGTATCTCACACAATAAAAAGTTCAACCAAAGGCAAAGACGCAAAACACTCTCTCGAAGCCTATAATCTATACATATTTCTCCCCTTTGGCAACAAGTTACCAAAAATTTCAAATATGCATAGTGTTATGCGTCTCTCAGGCTTGATCTTCGGGAGGTGGTGTAGAGAGAACTCCAAGGACAAAGGCATCTGTTGATGTAGTTGGAGCTGCTGGAGTGGCTGCTGGAGGTGGCACTGGAGTTGTAGCTGCTGGTGCTGATGCTGTAGCTCTAGAATCTGTCACTGGCACGGCAGCAAACCTCTGTCCTCTTGGCACCCGCTGAAATGCATCTGTGGTTGCCTTCCCTCTCCTCTCTCCTGCTTCCTCCTGAAGCTTCTCAACTGCTGTTTTAATCTCAGTTACCTTCAGATCAAGATCATAAAACTTAGTTTCTATGATCCTCTCCAAGCTCTCCTGGTTTTGAGTCAGGGTGGCCAAGCCCTTCTCAATCCTTAGTGTAGACTGGATCAGATATGCAAGTTGATCTTGCTTGCTCTTCAGGAAAACCTGAGATGCCTCTTCAACACTTGGCATCTTGGTAGCTTTCTCAACCTTTGCTTTGGCTCTTTTCTCCTGTGCTTGAATTGATGATGGTTCCTCCTCATTCATCACAACAGTATTATCTTCAAAATTAGGATGCAGGGGTAGATGCTCCTTATCCAACAGATATGTTCCTGTGCCCATCTTGGAGTTGATGAGCTCCTGAATGTGCGGAGCATACCCACAACTTCTCTTCTGGTCAGCAGCAGTCCTCTTGATTGTCTCTACAATCAGACTGATGACCTTGAACTTCTGAGGGACATCAAAAAGCTGTAGCAGGTTGATAGAGTGCCCTCTGATCATCTTGTGATCTCCTGACTTGGGTAGCAGAGTGTGCCTTAGGATCCAGTTGATAGTAGGCAGACCAGACAACAAGAAATGTACAGATCCAAGCTTGTGAGTCTCCAAAGCTTTATCTGGGATCTCCTTGTACATGTTAGCCATAGTGTTGTGGTCCTTCTTCTTCTTGGCATACACATCCAAGTCATCTTCATGTTCTGCTGGGGCATTTATCAATTTTTCCCATTCTTCAACTGTGGATTGGTACCTAGTACATTCTGACATCCAAACGATCTTCCCATCTGGGCAGAAGTGAGCAGTGGAGTAAAACTGCATGATCAGCTCATTATTCCATTTTGTGAGCTTCTGTCCAACAAAATCATCTACTCCACATGCTTTGAAGCTGTCATAAACTCCTGGGAAGTGATCTTCATTCTCCTGGATGAATTCCCAATCAAACCATCTCATGTCACTCACAATGGGCTTCTTGTCAAGCAGGATAGTTTCATAAAAGTCTTGATGTTCCTTTGTGTGAAACCTGTAGTCAACTGCAGTCCTTCTCCTCATAGCCTAAGGATTAGACTTTCTCCACAATCTCAGTCCAACATCTTTTTTGATGTGCATGTCTTCAGCTACTGGATGAGTATCATTGTGGTCTGGAATCTTGGGCTTCAATTTTCTCAAAATAAGAGACTCATCATCTTCTCCTTCAGCTTCAGGCACTGGGGCCTTGTTCTTTTCTTCAGCAGGTATATTTCTGGTGTTTCTCTTGGGCTTAGGAGGCTTCTGAGCTTGAGCTTTGGGGGCAGCTTTGGGCTTTGATGTTGTAGCCCCTGAATTTATAGCTTCTCCCATAAGCTTCTGAGCTTTGGGTGCTGGTGCAGCATCCTCTTCCTCTTCTTCATCTTTAGAGGGATCTTTCATCATGGAGGGCTTGCCAATGACTCTGGCAATGGTCTTCTTGACTCTTTACTTTCTCTTCTTTCCCTCTCCAGCTTCTTTGGGTTCAAGAGTGAACTCCATTGTTTCTTGAGTAGAGGATCTGGCCTTAGACATAGGAATTCTTTTTGCTGGAGCCTTCTTATTCATTCCTGGCTTAACTGTAGCAGCTGTGCCATACTCCTTTTTCAGCACCTTCTTCTTGGAGCTTACTTCCTCCTTAGTGACAACATAATCCTCATCCTCAGATTCTGAGGTTCTCTTCTTCCTAGATCTAGTGGCTGCCTTTGGTAAGTTGCTGGGAGTGCTCCTACTGCCATCATCATAAGTGCTCGAGGGGTCTGAACCCTCACTCACCTGCACATGTTCCTCAGACTTGTTCTGACTGTCACTCTGATCAGACATCTCTGCAAACTCACTAACAGCAGACCCTGTGAATAGATGTAGATGAGATAGAGTGGATGAGCATCACAAAGTGCAGAGTTTTTGCAAAACAGATGACTTAAAAACTTAGTTTTAGTTCTCCAAAGAAAGCATTTCGGAGATACCGATTTGTAAACTTAGTGATACCGAAGCAGCTTTTGTAACCTAAACTAGTGAACTCGATCAGACCGAGTCACAGTTCGGTGGCACCGAGACCGCTAGGGTTTCACAGAGAATCAAACTCGGTCACACCGATTTGCAGTTTTTGGTCAGACCGAAAATTGCAAGAGCTATGGCCTAAGCCAAATCGGTGATACCGATTTCTACAACTCGGTCGGTCCAAGATGAGTTCGGCGGAGACCTAACCCTAAATTTTCAAATCAAATCTAACCTAAAGGATGTTTTCATGTATAAAGTGTTTCCATACGTGGTAAGGATCATGGCAAAACAATGTGATATGAATCAGAGGTAAAAGAATAGCACAAGGGTCGAACCCGTACCCTAGTTCGGCAGGGGTTCGCTACGGCGACAACGGTGGAGCAGATTTCCGTTGACGGCGATGGAGACCAGCCGCGGGAGGTCGCCGGCAGCAAGGAGACGATCTGGAGACCTGAGAAGGCAGAGCGGGACACACTCGGGGTGAAGAGTTTTGGAGAAATTTCCAAAATTCAACTTGTGAATATATATATCCTGACCCTGTCGGTCTGACCGAGTGGAACAACTCGGTGGCACCGATATGCAAACTCGCAAGCGATTACTGCAACTCGGTGTGACCAAAAAGTTCAAATCAGTTGCACCAAGATTGAAAACCTAGATCAACTTAGTGATCTCGGTGTGACCAAAATGGATGACTCGGTCATACCGAAATGCACAAAGAGGTCTTGGAAGTTTAAGTCTATGACGAATCGGGGACTCCGAGTGCTCGTCGCACAGAGTGGTTCGAATCTGACCTGATCAAACTTTGTGATGTAGCATGAATAGAGTTTGAGACGAGAAAATCATAGATAGCTAGAGGAAGTTCTTAGGCATTCTTTTCCATCCATTTGGCAAAAGAAAAAAGCCAAACAATCAAGGAAACAAATGGATGTCCTCGAATGAGTAAAATATGCAACCAACATGCTCACACAATAAGATGGCAAATGAAATATGTGCCAAAGCATGCACAATCACTCTAGCATCTATCAAGCAATTTGGCGATGACTAGGTCATCTATATATGAGTATATTGACTGAGGAGTCAAATGAGAACATTTGATCGTAGGTCATACTCATCGTTTAAGAACGAGTGGGGTTACCACTTTTACATAATGCATTTTTGTGTTCATATCGTTAGAGTTGCTTTAACTCAATTGATTAGAGTAAAGCTCCCCCTAGATTTGATATCCCCCCTAGGAGGGATGAACTAACCTTGGGTTTTGTCAATGATGACTTCATGTAGGTGTTGAAGATGTAGGTGCTCAAAGTTGATGTAGATCATTCGGAGCAATCCTTTGGAGTGAGTTGCACTTTCAATACCTACACGGGTTAGTCCCACAAGGAACAAACAAGGATATCCATAGACATAGAGTGATATTCACATGAGATGATGTCCATGAATGCATTAGGTTACCTTGTCCCTTGTCTTACCAACAGGAGGGTTTGTGACTCCTTGAACTAGTGCAAGATATGGAATTTGTTTGCACTTGTCTTTGCCCAAATGATATGAGTGAAGTATGTTGGCGGAGTCACCTAAGAACTCTCTAGTTCTTCTTCTTCGGGATCCACACCATCTTGATGGGAATCCTTGGAGTTGTAGTCATACTTGATGAAATGGAACTTGATGTAGTCTTGGGAACCCACTTGACCAATGCCTTAGGAGCTTCTTCAAATGCATCAATCTCCTCTTGAAGCTTGTCCTTGCACTTTAGCTTGTGGTCTTGTGGTGGAAGATCATCTTGAGCTAGTGTTCCTTGGAAAGAAGTAGGATCATACTTCTCTTGTTGGGGAACAAACTTCGTCTTGGGGTATTGATCTTCTTCCCACTCAACTCCATTGGCATTGAACTTTCGTTCAAAACCAACACCTTGATTCTTCCGGTGTCTTCCTTGCTTGCGTACAATTTCCTCAAATTGCTTACTTCTTGCAAGACTCTTGTAAACACCTTTCTCTATAATTCCCTTCAATAAGCTATTTTCTTGCTCAATGTAACTTGGCTAAGAGAATCATTAGTGGAATCAAGAGGACTACTAGAAGCAACATCATTGGATTTAGCATGATTATTGTTACTACTAGAGGACGAATCTTTCTTACTCTTGTTGCTAGATTTAACTTGAGGCATGTAAGTAGATAAGAGTAAACACTTGGCAATGTAATAAGAACTTTTCTTGCGAAGATCATCATTGATTGCCTTTAAGAACTCATGCTCTTGCTCAAGGTTGAGCTTTTCAAAGCGTAGCTTTTCATGAGTCTTTAAAAGTTCTCGATGATCTTCCAAGGTAGTTTCATGAGCTAACTTAAGAGTGTTTAGTTCTTTAGTTAGGCGCTCAATCTCCTTATCATTGTCATTTGTTTTATCTTGATTAGCATGATTAATAGAAAGTTCATCATAGTTTTCATAACTAGAGTTGTCAACAAGTAAATCATCATCACCTAGCAAATCATCTTCATCACTATTGAAATCAACATACTCGGGGTGTGATACCTTTGGGCCTTTAGCCATGAAGCATCTTCCAATTCCTTCATTTGGTGACTCAAATATGCCGTAGGAGTTATTTGACACAAGTGCTAGACCGACAACACCTTTATCTTGAGTATATTCGGAGCCGGAGTGATAACTTCTTTCGGAGTGATTGTCGGAGTCGGAGCCGAATACCCATTCACCAACATGAGCTTGATGTCTTTGTTTTGTGTAGCTCCTTGATGACTTGTCCCTCCTTTCCGAATCCTTGCTTCTCCGTGATGTTCTTCGTTCATAACGATCATCTCTACTCCTTCTCTCTCTTGGTGGTGATTCATCTCTCCTACTTCTTTTAGGAGAAACTTCTCTTCTTTCGTAGGGAGCCGTACACTCATTGGAGTAGTGTCCGGATCTTCCACAATTGTAGCAATTATGTTCACGACTTGAAGATCTTTTTTCATTGTAGTCCCTTGACATGGAACTTCTTTCCTTGCTTCTACTCTTGTAGAACTTGTTGAAGTTCTTCACCATTAAGCTCAATTCTTCATTGAAGGCTTGTTTCTCACTTGATGATGTGGGAGCATCACATGAGGCTTTGTAAGCACCACTTGAGTTGTTGTGGAGCTCTTCCTTATCCTTGAGTGACATCTCATGAGCAATAATTCTTCCAATGACTTCCGTTGGCTTGAGATCTTTGTAATTGGGCATCATTTGGATCAATGTGCACACGGTATCATATTTTCCATCCATGGCTCTTAGGATCTTCTTGATGATGAATCCATCGGTCATATCTTCACTTCCTAAGCCGGCAATCTCATTTGTGATGAGAACAAGCCTAGAGAACATTTCGGCGACACCTTCACCATCCTTCATTTTGAACTTGTCAAGTTGACTTTGAAGCACATCCAATTTGGATTCCTTGACAGAGTCGGTGCCTTCGTGCATATCAATCAAAGTATCCCAAATTTCATTTGCATTCTCAAGACGACTGATTTTGTTGAATTCTTTGGGGCACAATCCGTTGAAGAGAATATCGCAAGCTTGAGCATTGTATTGCAGCATCTTCAACTCTTTCGTGGTAGCTTCACGGTTCGGTTCTCTCCCATCAAAGAATTCACCTTGCAAGCCAATACACACAATAGCCCAAACGGCGAGGTTGTGTCCAAGAATATGCATTTTCATCTTATGCTTCCAACTAGCAAAATTAGTACCATCAAAGTAAGGACCTCAATGGTGGTAATTTCCCTCGCTAGACGCCATACTCTCCTAGGTTGTGAAACCAAGGCTATGATAACCAAAAGCTATGGAAATCAAAGCAAATGGAGACCAAAGCTCTGATACCACTTGTAGGATCGAAAGTATGTCTAGAGGGGCGATGATTAGACTACTTGACCAAATAAAAATCTAGCCTTTTCCCAATTTTAACTCTTGGCAGATTTTAACAACTTAGCACAAGTCAAGTAATCAACCTACACATGCAATTCTGAGAGTATAGCAGCGGAATGTAAAACAACTGCATATGAAGGTAAAGGGAGGAGTTTGGAGGGAGCAAACGCAATGTAGACACAGAGATTTTAGGCGTGGTTCCGATAGGTGGTTCTATCGTACATCCACGTTGATGGAGACTTCAACCCACGAAGGGTAATGGTTGCGCGAGTCCACGGAGGGCTCCACCCACGAAGGGTCCACGAAGAAGCAACCTTGTCTATCCCACCATGGCCATCGCCCACGAAGGACTTGCCTCACTAGGGTAGATCTTCACGAAGTAGGCGATCTCCTTGCCCGTACAAACTCCTTGGTTCAACTCCACAATCTTGACGGAGGCTCCCAACTGACACCTAAGCAATCTAGGAGACACCACTCTCCAAAAGGTAATAGATGGTGTGTTGATGATGAACTCCTTGCTCTTGCGCTTCAAATGATAGTCTCCCCAACACTCAGCTCTCTCTCATAGGATTGGATTTGGTGGAAAGAGGGTTTGAGTGGAAAGCAACTTGGGAAAGGCTAGAGATCAAGATTTATGTGGTTGGAATGGAGTATCTTGACCTCAACACAAGTGTAGGTGGTTCTCTCTCAGAAAATATATGTTGGAAGTGTAGGCATGTTCTGATGGCTCTCTCCTTTAATGAAGAGTGGGTGGAGAGGTATATATAGCCTCCACACAAAATCTAACCGTTACACACAAATCACCAAACTCAGTGGGACCGAATCATGAAACTTGGTCAGACCGATTTAGTTCAAAATGTGAACGTTAGGATTTTCGATGGGACCGACATGTCAACTCGGTGGGACCGATTCCATTAGGGTTAGGGCATAACGTAATCTCGGTGAGACCGATTACACAAACTCGGTGGGACCGGTTTTGGTAATAGATAAACAGAGAGTTCGTCAGGCAAACTCGGTGGGACCGATTCACTCATCCCGGTTAGACTGAAATGTTACGAAGGGGAAACAGAGAGTTTGCATTGCAAACTCGGTGGGACCGATCACTCATCTCGGTTAGTTCAAAATGTTATGAAGGGAAACAGAGAGTTTGCAATCCCATCTCGGTGAGACCGAGATCCCTATCGGTGAGACCGAAATGACTAGGGTTTGTGGCAGTGGCTATGTCAAGTGAACTCGGTGGCGCCGGGTAGGATATTTTGGTGGGGCCGAGTTTGAATTTTGGTTTGGGACTTTTGTGGATATGAGAAAGTAGTTGAGGGTTTTGGAGCATATCATTAAGCATTTTGAGAAAGTAACTCATTAAGCAACACCTCATCCCCTTTTAATAGTATGTGCTTTTCCTATGGACTCAATGTGATCTTGGATCACTAAAGTAAAATGTAGAGTCTTGAGCTTGAGCCAACATGTCTTCTTAGTATTTTGAGGGGTCCACTTTCTATTCCATGCCATGCCAAACATTGAGTTTTCCTGAAATATTTATCTTGAAATAGCATTAGCTCAATGGGCTATATGTTGTTAGGAATTACCAAAACCACCCAGGGATAGTTTCACTTTCAGTCCTGTCGGTGTACAAAAGTAGGGGCTCTCCTTTTTACCCCTCTACTTGTGCATGGGCAGTCAGCGCCGAATCTGCGGCCACGCTTACCGGGGAGAAGGGAGGAGGCAGAAGCACAAGACAACCAGAACAACGCCAAGACCAGAGACACAAAGAGCAAGAGGGCGAGGTGGACTCCCCCGGCAAGACCCTTGCCGGGGCGGCCTCCGCAGCCCCGGCAAGAGCCTTGCCGGGGCAACTTGCCCAACGCCAGCAGAGCGTGCCACCCTTGAGCCCAAGGGTTCCAACACCATCAACCACATTGGTACCAAGGCTCGGGAGGCACCTCCATGGTGACATACAAATCTTTGTGAAGATAAAGGGCCCACAAGACTAGACGATCACCAGAAGACAAGACAATCGCAAGCCCCCTTGCCGAGGATGCCCCCGAGGCCCTAACAAGGCTCCTTGCCGAAAACACTCGCATGGCCCCGGCAAGACTCTTGCCGAGGGCTATCGCAAGACCCCGGCAAGACCCTTGCCAGGAATATACGCGTGACCGCGACAAGACCTTGCCGGCCCATCACCATCCCAGCTCAGCGGCCAACCCACCAACTGAGGCTAGTACCCATGTGGCAGTACGTGGATGCTAGTCTAGCTAGTCAAGCACCTACATGTTGGCATGCAGATCTTTGTGAAGACCCTACCACCACGCCATCTCAGCAGCCTGCCAGCTTACATGGCGCTGCATGCCTTGTTGGCCTAGACGCATGTCGGAGCGAGGCGGAATGACGACGGACGGGACGAGCCTCGTTGCCATCCCCAATAAAGCAATGGGACACCTAAGGAGTGCATTTAATGCACCTTGTCCTGTAATGACATGCGATAAGCTTGTACACTATTTACCTTTCCACCTCCTGTGTGCCACTATGGCGACCCCTTTTTGACTATAAAAGGAGGCCTGAGGCGTATTGGAGAAGGATTCGGATCTTTTGGACTACGCCCGCACCACAGCTAGTTCGGAAGCTCAAGAACACTCAAATATACACCAAAGCAGGACTAGGGTATTACGCATCCTTGCGGCCTGAACCTGGGTAAACGATCTTTGTGCTGGCTGCTAGACCCGCTCTTTGCACAACCCCACGCCCGCCTGTCGGGGTATGGGGTCCCGGTAAATCCTTAAGGTTCAAACACTGGGGTGCGCACGAAGTCTTTCGCTCCAACCAATCTACGCCCTAGCTTGCTAGAATCTCGCGGACGAACTCGATGAACTCACAACACAGAAGGACACGGGGTTTATACTGGTTCAGGCCACCGTTGTGGTGTAATACCCTACTCCAGTGTGGTGGTGGTGGTGGATTGCCTCTTGGGCTGATGATGAACAATACAAAGGAAGAACAGCCTCCTGAGGTTGAGGCGTTCTTGAGCTCGGTGAGCTTGTATGCGTGGGGGTGGTCTCTCTCAAGCTCCCCTGAGATCGTCTCTCCCCTTTTTCCCTCTCTTTTCCACTGTGGTGGCTAGTCCTATTTATAGAGGCCCTGGTCCTCTTCCCAAATATCAAGCGGGAAGGGAGCCAACAATGGCAAGCTAATTTGAAGGGGACATCTAGTACAAGCTATCCTGACAAAAGTAGTCTTCGCCTACACAAAGTTCTGGTGGTGACGCTGTTCTGGGCTCCACGATGACCTCCGTCTTGCAGTCCATGGTCTTGGTCTTGTTGCACCGAAATGTCAACCTTTGCCTGACGCCTCGGTACTCCGCGGCTGCGCTTGCCCCCTTTGCACGAAAGAGGAAACAAGGACGTTGTGCGCGCTGGCGCCCGCCTGGTGTCGATCGTCATGGCTCACTTCACGAGAGCCTCGTGAGGTTCGCCTCACCTTGATATCTCCGCTCCTCATGAGCCTACCTAGCTAGGCCACTCCGGAGGAGGTCTTGCGTCGTCCCCTCGCGAGTCTTGGCCCCTCGCGAGGGTCTTGGGTGCTTCGTTGGTGAAGAAGGGCCGTATGGCCTGCTGGCTCAGCCACACCGCGGGCCGCAGGCAGGCAAGTCTGGGGACCCCCATTCCCAGAACGCCGACAGTAGCCCCCAGGCCCAAGGTGCGCGTGGGCTTCGCTTCGCGGCGAAGCCAAGGGTCAAGCTCGAAGCGCCGCGGGCCCCAAAAGCCTGCAGCCTCGGTTGACGCGTGGCGGTTGATTGGACGTGGGCGTCTCCGCTTCCCCATGCTGTTTTGGCAACTGCTTGACCTGAAAAAAGGCTGACGCGGGGGGCACTTGCCTCCATTGCTTCTTCCTTGCCTCGCTCCAGATCCCCTTTCTTGCTCTTTGCCGCCGCTACCTACAGATCTGCTCTGGCCTTGTTCTGCATCTGCCACTCATGGCGCCGCGCAAGGTCAAGGCTTCCTCATCCCCGGCTTGGTACGAGCCTGCTCTTGAGGCACCCACTATCACGGAGAAGAGCCTTGCCTTCGTGCGCCTGCTGATGGCAGGAGAGAGCAACGAGTGGGGGAAGATGGAGCTCTGGCTTGCCTCCAACGAGCCGGAGCCTGAGGGGAGCACCTTCTTCCCATTCTTTTCGAGCGGCGTTGCTGTCGGGTTGGTTCCTCCCTTCTCCGATTTCTTTTATGAAGTCCTAGACTACTATGGGCTGCAAGCGTTACACCTCCATCCCAACTCTGTCCTCCTCCTGTCCATCTTTGCCTACTACTGTGAGGGGTACCTGGGCGTGATGCCATCCGTGGCGCTCCTGCGCCATTTCTTCTTCCTTCGCGTCAGCGAGGGCCACATCTCTGGATGCACTAACTTCCTCGCGTCCGGCAAGGCCAACTCGATCTCAAGCACTGGGAAGAGGGCCAACAACATTCAATCCAAGTGGGTCATGGTAGACGCCAAGCTCGCCCATCCGCGCCTGGTGTTGCCGATGGAGGTGCCTCGGCAAGGCAAGGAATGGCCCAGGGCGGAGCTTGTCGAGGAGCGGGCGTCGTCAGTGTTGGAGCAGATGATGGCTGACCTGAAGCCGGGCAATGTGAGGGCGGCCAAAATAACAGGAGCGATGCTCCTGAGGGAGTTCTTGACGCTGCGGGTCGCCCCACTCCAGGCGCGCACGCCCCTTCTAGCAGCTTGAAGGAGGGGAAAACAAGGCCCGCCTGAGGCCAGGGGACCTTCCTGACGACAAACTGGACGCCGCCCTGCGCCTCATAGTTGGAGACAACCAGGAGTACCCGCCTAGCGCCTTCATTCCCCTGTTCCAACACAGGGACCGGGAGGAATTCGTCGCCTCCAGGCCGACTTTTGATGCGCGCGGGCTGGTGCCGTCGGTGCTTTCGGGAGCTCCTTCGGCGCCAAAGCCGGTGGAGGTGTCTTCTGGCGAGTCCCGCGGAGAGGGGGAGGAGGAGGACTCTGAGGAGACCCCGAAAGAGGTGGAGGAGACCTCCCCTCCGAGCAAGGCCGAGATTCTCCGCGCCCTTCCTGATGATGTTGAGGCCGACGCCTACCCAGGGGGGAAGGAGCAACCCCTCGTCCCGACGAAGGGTAGGTTGTCGTTGGTGGACCGTGGTGCCACCTCCATTCCAACACCTCCTGGGGCTGGACCCAGTTCCGCCTCCACACCGCATGGCACCACCGGAGCCCGAGCGCCTGCTCCTCAGGTCCTGATGCTGTCGGTCCTCAAGCTTCACAAGCGAAGGGTGGAGTACCTTGCGGTGGACCGGTAGGTATTTCGAACTTCGCTTGGTCCGTGCAGGTGCCTGTTTTTTCTGACGCTTGCCTTTGGTTGATCAGGCTGACATCTTCGGCGAAGAAGAGGAAGGATGGTAAGGCAGCTGTGCCTCCCTCCGCAAAGCAAGGAGGCAACATCGCCCGTGCCTCCCCAGCCCGGTCGTCTTCGCGGGGCCAAGAGGAGCTCCGTCGCATGGAGTCAGCCCCCATGAACCCGCTGGCTCCGGAGGTGCCGGTACGTGGCGCGGTTGATGAGGTCCCAGCTGCTCCGGGGCCCGCGGTCTCTCAAGCCCTGGTGATGGCGCCACTTCCTCCTACTGCTGCACCTCCACTCCTTGGTTCCTCTACTCCTGCTGTCGTCTTGGAGCGTGCCTTTTCAGAGATGACCCAACTGCAGGCAGATCTCCTGAGCGCTGACCCACGCCTGGTGGCCGGGCGTCTGGAGTTGGCCTCCCGCTGGCTTCACGCTCACCTGGCGGTGCGCGCGGTGCTGGGCCAGGCTGTTGCGGCTTCCGAGAGGGAGAAGCAAGGGGACATCGGCGCTGCAGCCGATCGTGAGGTGGCGCTGAAAGATGCCCAGGCCGTCCGTGACCGCTACCAAGCGCTGGAGGACGAGTGGCGGAGCCTGCGCGATAAGCACACCGAAGAGGTGCGCCGCCGTGAAGCAGAGGAGAAGGAGATGAAGGCCCGGGAGGAAGCCGTCAAGAACCATGATGCTGAGCTGGCGGAGCTGGGGAAGAGGCAGGTTGCCGAGCGCAACCGGTTGGAGGAGCTGGAGCAGAAGATGGGGGCGAAGGAGGCCGATCTCAACGCCAAGGCGCGGGTCTTGGCCGAAGACCGTGTGGCCTTTGCCGATCTCGAAAGGCGCTGAAGACGCTCTACGTGCGTGACCTGGAGAAGCTGCTGGATACCGACGAGGACGGCCCCGCCCAGCTGCTTCCTCTTGTGGTGAAGGCGCTTGAGGAGGTCGTTGAGGGCCTCGGTCTCATGGCGGAGGCGGAAGCTCGTGTTCTGTCTTCAGCCGCTCTTACCCGCGTCCTCAGCCATCTGCACCTCCGCGACCCCAACGCCCAGCTTGACGAGCTGCTGGAGCCTGTGGCTGAAGATTGCTACGAGACCGCTGCCGCAACCGTTCAAGGTCGAGTGGAGGCTTTGTTGGGGAAGTTCCATGGCTTTGTGTCCGATCCTCTGTCTGGTGATGCCGCGGATCCTGCGGCTGGTAGCGAAGGTGAAGACATCGTTGCCCACAGGGGAGCTCCTTCCGCAGGCGACGGTGACATCCAGGGGTGACCCGGGGCTATTCTCCTTGTTTCATTCCTGCGACATACATCAGGCCTTGTGGAGGCGTTTAGATTTTTCATTTGGTATTGTGAGAACAATATGCTTGTAATATTTGCTTTGAGATTCTGCGTTTTCCTTCCTTATTTGCCTTGTTCTGCGTCGGCAGAGCCCGGCCCCGCGCATACCTCAACTGCCGTTGGGCCGACCAGAGACCAGGACGGTCCAAGGAGTGAGGGGCTACGTGACCAGTTAGGCTCCCGAGTCACAATGCTCAGGAGTCCCCCTTGACGTGCGAACATCATATAGGGAGAGTTCGTGAGGATAGATTGATGTTCTATGTCAGCAGAGCCCGACCCCGCGCATACCTCAACCGCCGTTGGGCCGACCGGAGACCAGGACGGACCAAGGAGTGAGGGGCTACATGACCAGTTAGGCTCCTGAGTCGCAATGCTCAGGAGTCCCGCTTGATGTTCAAACAATTTCCATACCTTCCCTCACTGAGGCCTTGGGAGGGGTGCCCGACGCCCAGGCCCGGGGGACCTGGTTGGGTGGCGTGCGCTTGGGCGTGACCCGAGCGCAGCCCCCGTGCCTAGCCCCCTCGCGCGACTCTCCTGAGGGGAGGCGTCGTGGTGAGGCTGGCGCTGAGCTCTGGGCTCCCTGAGGTTGGTACGACCATGGGGTCTCCCCCAGTTGTTTATCACTAGCGCGGAGCATAGTGCTTCCGCTTGTGCACAGGCATAGCCGCTCCTCGGCAGTGTCGACAACCAGCACGGAGCATGGAGCTTCCACTTGGGCGTGGGATGGGGCCCCCCTCCGGGAGGAGCCCCTGGGGCGTGTACAGTCCCGCCCTGACATGTGGCTTGCATGGCAGGGCTGCGAGGTGTATTTGGGCACTCGTGAGCCAGCGGGGGACTCACGAGGCCCTACCTCAAGGCGGCTTGCGCCTGGTCTTGAGTCTTGGTGACTGTATGTCCCTACAATGCGGTTAGATGCAAGCACTCTATGTCCTCATGTCCCGGCCCTCAAGAAAGCTCATCCGCCGCTGGTATGCCCGGTCACGATGCCATGGTCAAGGCCAGGGGGTGAGGGCTGGAGAGCCAGTAAGAGCTCCTAAGTCGCGATGCTCAGGAGCCCCCCTTTTAACGTGCAAGCAAATTGCATGGGGCGAACGGACCCGTGGTGGGCAGTAATCAAGCAGGTGATAGCAGTTGGCAGGTTAAGTAGATTGTCTAGGATAAATGTAGGAAGGTAGATGCCACCGGGTCTGGCCCGAGCGGCGTGGGGATGATGCAGCCCGAGGGGCGCCCCCATCGAGGTAAGCTTAGAAACATAAGCAAAAGGGATACATGTTATAGGGACGGACCCACACGGCCTGGGAATAGTGCAGCCCGAGGGGTGCTCCTAGCTTAAATGTACTTGGAAGATGTCACCTGTGCCTGTAGACGAAGTAGAGCTGGTGTAGTTGAAGCCACGCGTCGAAGGAATGACCGCTCACGAGCCACCGGGACCCTGAGCCTCGGGAGGCCCTGGGGGCTCAGGAGGTTCCCTGAAGGCCATTGCCATCTCTTCTAGAACGGCGTGGAACCTGGCCTCCTGAGCCGCCTGGACTCGCCGCATATTGCACTGATGGGCCGACGCCACGCTCGGCAAGCCGAAGGGCATGCGAACGAAGTTGTGTGGTGGACCCTCACAGCGGCCCGCGCGTGATGGCCAGCAACGTTCCTGAGATGCGGCCCTGTTGAGACCTGGGATGTCGACGCAAGCACGTAGCTCAGTACCCTCGCCTGGGTGGTGAGCCACACTCTGCAGACGGCTATCGCCACGCATGGCCCTTGCGTCTTGTAGCTCTTGGGTGGTCTTGGTGATGAACTCCTGGGTGGTGGGCATTCCTCGCCCCATGCTCTCCTAAGGAACACGTGCCGTGAAGCACGCTTCCAAGTGGTGCCCAAGTGCCTCCCTCGTGAGATTGGCAAGGTCTGAGGCCCTCCAGAAGAGAGCCCTCGAGCCTTGCTTGAGGAGGGCATCAGGCGCGCTTTCCTGTGCGGTGGAGGGAGGCACCCCTGGAGCGGGCGCCGGTCCTGACGAGGCTCCTAATGCGATGCCATCTTCTTGGGGTCCTGCACGGCGCGGTAGCTTCTTCTTGGGGATGGTCTCCGGAGGGCCTTCACTTCTGCTGTCAGGGTTGTCGATTGCTGCGGCTTGGAAGGCGCGCTCAAGGGAGCACACCACATCCCTTTCTTCACATGGGACCATGATGATTCCCCCGATTCCTGGCATCTTGAGGACGTTGTAGCCGTGGTGAGTGACTGCCATGAACTTGGCCAGGGCTGGATACCCGAGGATGGCGTGGTACGGCAGGCGGATGTGTGCGACGTCGAAGTCGATGAGCTCGGTGCGGTAATTCTTGCGCTCCCGAAGGTGACAGGCAGGCAGACTTGCCCTATTGGTGTGGTGGAACCGTCAGTCACTCCTAAGAAACGCTTGGTTGGCTGGAGCTACTGATAGGGCACTTGGAGGCTGTTGAATGTGTCGGCGGATAGGACGTTGAGCCCTGCGCCGCCGTCGATGAGTCTTGGTGACTTGCACATTGCTGATGATTGGGGAGCACAGCATAGGGAGTGTGCCAGCGGTGGCTACGCAATTGAGTTGGTCGGCCGAGCTGAAGGTGATGGCGCATTGGGACCACCGAAGCGGGCGCGTGGCCCCGGGCTTGGGGAGCATTGCGTTTACCTCGCGAGTGAACTGTTTGAAGATGCGCTGAGAGGCTGGGGCCTGAGCACCACCCAGGATGCAAGCGACCGGGCACGGCTCCTGGAAGCCCCCAGCCCCCTCGTCCTGGTGGTGGTGGTCGTTCCTCCTTGGTGGCGGCAACGGGGAAGACCAGCCTTGCCCTAGGGGCGATCCTCACGAGGCGGGTCCCTCCAGGCGCCCTCGCGAGGTTGGTCCTACCAGCGGTCCTCACGAGGCCGGTCACGCCACTCCTGGCGCGGGCCACGGTCGTCCTAGCATCCGCCTCCGCGTCCTCCTCCGCGGCTGTAGCCCGATGGTTGCGCTCGGGGCGTCGGCCGAAGCGTCCTTCCCGAATGGCTCTGAGTTCTTGACAGTCGCTAGTGTTGTGGGTGTTCAGGTTGTGGAAGGCGTAGAATGGGCGGCCGTTCTTGGATGACTCGGGCTGATCTCTGCCTCGCTTGGTGTTGGGCTCTGCTGCGAGTACTACTGCCTCTTTACGCTTCACGTCCTTGGCCTTGGCCTTCTTTTCCTCCACTCCTGTAGCTGGCAGCTCGAGGAGAGAGAGGCGCCCCTCCTCAGCTCTTGCGCACCTGGTCGCCAGGTTGAACAGCTCCTGAAATGTGCAAAGCTCCTCATGGATAGCCAACTCTTCCTTCATCTTGACGTCGCAGACGCCGTCGGAAAACACGGAGATGATGGCCTCGTCCGTGACCTTGGGGATCTTGAGGCGGCTGCTGTTGAAGCGCTGGATGTACTTCTGGAGGGTCTCTCCTGGTTGTTGCTTGATGTGGCGTAGGTCGCCCGCGACTGGTGGGCGGTCACGAGTGCCCTGGAAGTTGGCGACGAAGCGGTCATGCATCTCGTCCCAGGAGGAGATCGAGCCATGCTGCAGGTTGAGGAGCCAAGAGCGGGCCCCATCCTTGAGAGCCATGGGAAACCAGTTCGCCATGACTTTTTTGTCGCCATTGGCCGCTTCGATGCTCAACTCGTAGAGCTGCAGGAACTCCGTGGGGTCGGCGGTGCCGTCGCACCGAGGAGGCAGATCTGGCTTGAACTTGCCTGGCCAGGCAACGCTACGTAGCTCAGGGGTGAAGGCGCGGCAGCCTGCCGTGGTTGCCGGGTCCCACTTTGGGGGCGGAGCTTGGTCTTGGCGAGGTCCGCGCTGTGCCACTACTGGCAGCGCGCGGTCTTGACGAGGTGGCGCAGGGAGCGCTGCTAGAGCTTCTCGCCGTGAGATTTCTTGGCAGCTCCTTTCTTCACGCGCAGGCGCCGGGCGCGGCGGATCACGCCGCGGAGGCGCGCGCCTTGGTGCCAATGCACCGTCTTGGGGTCGAGGTGGTGGAGGCACACCGCGAGCCCCGTCGCCCGCGGCCTGCTGAGGGGGAGGCAGAGAGTGGGACGGCGCCAGAGAGCCCCCCGTGGCACGGACGAGCTCGGCGACACGGTCAAACCACTCCTCGTAGACGTCGTCGACGGGGCGGTAATGCAGGAGCTCGTTCGCCGCGATGAGCGCGGCCCGTGCCTCCATGGGAGCGCGGTGCGCGTGAGACGAAGAGCCAGCGGGAGTGAGTGACGGAGTAGCGGTGCGGCAGTCCTGCCGCACCGAAGGATGTTGCGAGGACGCCTGCTGCTCGTTTCCCACCGGGCCGGTGGCAGTGTTGGCGGCGGCGGATGGAGAACGACGAGGCGGCCCGCCGATGGGAGCTGTTTGAGCAACGCGGGCGGCGAGGGCGGCCCGACGCTCAGCTCGAGCGCGGTGAGCGTCCGACATGGAGACGACGGAGCGACGGAGCGATGAACTGATGGAAGGGAAGCTACAGCGCACCCCTACCTGGCGCTCCAAATGTCGGGGTACGGGGTCCCGACAAACCCTTAAGGTCTGAACACTGGGGTGCGCACGAAGTCTTTCCCTCCAACCGATCTACGCCCTAGCTCGCTAGAATCTCGTGGACGAACTCGACGAACTCACAACAGAGAAGGACACGAGGTTTATACTGGTTCGGTCCACCGTTGTGGTATAATACCCTACTCTAGTGTGGTGGTGGTGGATTGCCTCTTGGGCTGACGATGAACAATACAAAGGAAGAACGGCCTCCTGAGGTTGAGGCGTTCTTGAGCTCGGTGAGCTTGTATGCGTGGGGGTGGTCTCTCTCAAGCTCCCCTGAGATCGTCTCTCCCCCTTTTCCCTCTCTTTTCCACTATGGTGGCTAGTCCTATTTATAGAGGCCCTGGTCCTCTTCCCAAATATCGAGCGGGAAGGGAGCCAACAATGGCGGGCTAATTTGAAGGGGGACAACTAGTACAAGATATCCTGACAAAAGTAGTCTTCGCCTGCACAAAGTTTTGTTGGTGACGCTGTTCGGGGCTCCATGATGACCTCCGTCTCGTAGTCCATGGTCTTGGTCTTGTTGCACCGAAATGGGAACCTTTGCTTGAGGCCTCGGTACTCCGCGGTTGCACTTTCCCCCTTTGCACCAAAGTGGAAACAAGGACGCTGTGCGCGCTTGCGCCTGCCTGGTGTCGATCGTCATGGCTCACGTCACGAGAGCCTCGTGAGGTTCGCCTCGCCTTGATATCTCCACTCCTCGTGAGCCTGCCTAGCTAGGCCACTCCGGAGGAGGTCTTGCATCATCCCCTCATGAGGCTTGGCCCCTCGCGAGGGTCTTGGGGGCTTCGTTGGTGAAGAAGGGCCGTATGGCCTGCTGGCTCAGCCACGCCACGGGCAGCAGGCAGGCAAGTCTGGGGACCCCCGTTCCCAGAACGTTGACACCACCAACTGTAGAAGGGATCCCAGTGATTCCATAGGTGTCGTTTCCACCGACATCTCGGGCGCGCCAGGTATGGGGCGGAGTTGTGAAAATTCGGTCTAGCAGTCAGTTTAGCAGTTCTTCATCACCATGGCTCCCAAGAAGAATACGACCACGATGATAGGTTCATTGGGAGCCGAACGGCCCATACCACTGCGGGTGAGTGGTGGGGCGGTCGTGGACGGAAGCCGAGGCGCGGCCCGCAAACACCCACATCGCTCTGGCAGTCAAAGCCTGGTGAGTGGCGTCGTTCTTGCACGAGACGACAGGCCGCACACCGCCAAATCCAGAGATGGAGCCGACGCGAGGCCCTCCAAGGGCACCATCGCGCCACCCATAGGCGGCGCGGCGACTTCCAAGATGCCTACGGCAGCGCCCACGACACACTCTTCCTAGGTTGTGCGCGACGAGCAGCATCACCACACTGGTGACCCCGGGCGCCACCATGGGAAGAGTCCTGTGCCTCATTCACGGGACGTAGAAGGCCAGCATCCACGCCGAGGCGTTGGCGGAAATGGCACAC
This sequence comes from Triticum urartu, assembly GCF_056163025.1. Lineage (NCBI taxonomy): Eukaryota > Viridiplantae > Streptophyta > Magnoliopsida > Poales > Poaceae > Triticum > Triticum urartu. The sequence goes on along the minus strand of NC_141874.1, from coordinate 220,490,442 downwards.
AGCCGCAAGGCCGTGATAGAGCTCCTTCTAACGTGGTTAGAAGTCGGAGCACATCACGGTCCATGTAGCTTTCACCGCCACCCACGCTAGCAGAAGCTTTGGCGCGGGCACAGTTGCTCCTTGACTTTCCTGCTGCTGTGGAAAAGCTCGGCGAGTGGAGAGCCACCATCTGGAGCCTCGTCGGCGTTGCCAACAAAGATGAGCCGCGACTAGCGGGGCCCTCAGGCCGGCGCTCCATCGAGCCACCGCATGCCAGTGGTGGAAAGACGGGAGGTGTTGTGAGCATGGTGCACTCTCCTCCCCCACGTCAGCCACCGCGGGTGTCTGTCCGTCGTGATGACGCTTGTGATAACATTTCCATAGCATCGTCCGACCCACGGACCCACCGCGATCAGCGCCAAGTCCTTCGGGAGCGAGCCCATGAAGACGCTCAAACCACCATCGAGCATCAACGCGAAGCACGCCACCAGTCGGATAGGCGGGCGGGGCCCACTATGGACCACCCAACACTGGGAGGCTCTGGCGGCCTACCCTACGAGGTGGGTTGCCCAGCCTTTACCTGTGAGCTGCGACAGTTCCAATGGCCCTCCCACCGCACGTTCAAGACCGACGTTGGCGAGAAGTATAGTGGCAAGACCCACCCGTCAGGGTTAATAAACATCTACACCATCACAATGCAAGCTGCTGGTGCTCACGACGACAAGGTGCTTGCCAATTACTTCCCGTTGGCACTTAAACCCAATGTCATTTCATGGTTGATGCACTTGCCGACGGATTCTAATTCCTCTTGGACGGATTTGTCTCATGAGTTCGTTGGCGCCTTCACTGGAGGCCACCAAGCTTATGGCCAGGCAAGCGATTTGCATATCAACCCCCAGAAGGAAGGTGAAAACCCGCGCAAGTACATACAGAGGTTCAGCCGGGTGTAGTAAAACATCCTGGATGTTCATCCCGCCACCATGATCAGTGCATTCCATCAGAATGTGCGCAATCGCAAGATGCGTGAAGAGTTGGCGATGAACAAGGTCAAAGATGTGGCCGAGCTTTATGTTCTGGCTGATAGGTGCGCTCGAGGTGAAGAGGGGAGGAAGTAACCCGGCAAGGACACTGATGCGGAAACCGACTCCACAGACGAAGACATAGCCGCCCCGACAAAGAAGGGCCGGCACCGCAACAGGAAGTGCAAGGGTAAGACTGTGCTTGCCATCGAGGGATCTGAGGACACCGGCGCTGCCAAGAAGGCCAAGGCAGACGACCCCGGCAAGGAAATTGCCGGGTGCGCCGCTTGCCGGGCCTTGGCGGCTGCCGACAAGCCAGGAGGCTCCGACAAGCAGTACTGTGAGATCCACCGCACCAAGGGCCAAAACCTCCAGAATTGCCAACAAGTTGAGCTGCTTGCTGAGAAGCAAAAAGCTGAGTATGAGAGGCGAGACAAGAAGAAGGGCCAGGATGGTGCCGAAGGATCCGGCAAGAAGCGTAGTGGCCAAGGAGGTCGCCGCGGCAAGGATAACTAGCAAGAGAGGCCCGCCCGGGCCCGCGACAAGAAGCAGGAAGATGACAGTCATGACGAGGACGACGAGTCCGACGAGCATGAGTTCCAGAATGCTACGGAGGCCATGTGCATCGATGGTTGTGCCTCGCTGCACACCTCTCACCGCCTGCTCAAGCAGTGGGCGCGTGAGGTCACAGCAGCGGAACCATCATTCGATGCTCGAAAGCCACTGAAGTGGTCCAGCATGCCTATCATTTTTGACACCAAGGACCACCCTGATCGCACAACTGCGGTCGGGTGTTTGCCGTTGTTGGTTTCGCCAACAATACGCAACCTCAAGGTGACAAAAATGCTAGTCGACGGCAGGGCCGGTCTGAACTTGATCTCGCCTATTGTGATCAAAAGGCTGCAGATTCCTAATGGAGACCTCGAAGAGAGGAGCACATTTCAAGGGGTCAAACCGGGGAGGAGTCAGCCGAAGGGTAAGGTCATGCTGCCCGTGACGTTTGGAGGTGAGTTAAACTATAGGACAGAGAGGATTGTTTTTGGTAGCCGAGATCCCCTTGCCCTACAATGGGATCCTCAGCCGTCCAGCACTAGCCAAGTTCATGGCGGCCTCACATTACGCCTACAACACGCTGAAGATGCCAAGGACGATGACTATCATCACTGTCCCCTCCGACAAGAAGGATGCGCTGATCTGCGCTGACCAACTCTACCAGGAGGCAGTTGCAGTGACTGCCGCTAAGGCACTTGCTCCTGCCGCCGAAGCCCCGGGAGGGAAGAAGACTGGCAAGACCTCTCGCACCCACTCCGTCAAGCGCACTTCTTTGGAGTGCTGTGCTCCCGTCGAGGACATGCCAGACGGCTCCACCGGCAAGAGCAAGAAATCAAGGGCTGCACCACCAGAGACCAAGAAGGTGTTCGTCAAGGAGGATGGCACGAGATGGGCCTTCACCATAAGCTCCTCCCTTGATAGCAAATAGGAAGGCGCGCTCATCACCTTCCTGCGGGCGAATGTCGATGTGTTTGCATGGCGAGCATCCGACATCCCCGGCGTTCCCAGGGAGGTGATTGAGCACCATCTTGCTATCTGTCCTCATGCGCGACCCGTCAAGCAGAAGGTCAGGAAGCAAGCTTTCGAACGGCAGGAGTTCATCACGGAAGAGATCAGGAAGTTAGAAGCGACATGCTTGGTGAGGGGAGTACTTCATCCGACATGGTTGGCCGATCCGGTGGTGGTGCGCAAGGCAAATGGGAAGCGGAGGTTGTGTATTGATTACATAGATATTAATAAGGCCTGTCTGAAGGACCCTTTCCCGTTGCCGCGCATTGACCAGATTGTTGACTCCATGGCCGGGTGCAACTTGTTATCGTTCCTTGACGCCTACTCAGGATACCACCAGATCTTCATGACGAGAGAAGATGAAGAGAAGACAACATTCATCACCCCATGTGGTACGTATTGTTTCTTACGAATGCCTTTCGGGTTGAAGAGTGCTGGCTCAACGTTTGCAAGAGTAGTCCAAATTGGTTTTGAGCCCCAGCTACATAGAAACATGGAAGCCTATATGGATGACATAGTGGTCAAAACCAAGGACAGGGCAACACTCATACAAGATTTGGAAGAGACGTTTGCAAATTTGTGCAAGATTAACCTCAAGCTGAATCCTGAGAAGTGTGTCTTCGGCGTTCCGTCCGGCAAACTTCTCGGGTTCTTTGTGTCACAACGTGGGATCGAGGCGAATCCAGACAAGATCAAGGCCATTGAGCAGATCGAGGCACCTAGGCGGATCAAGGATGTACGTCGGCTCGCCGGCTGCGTTGCCGCCATGAGCAGATTCTTCTCCAAGTCTGCTGAACATGCCCTTCCCTTTTTCAAAACTTGAAAAAGGCGGGCCCAATGGAATGGACCCCAGAGGCCGAGGCGGCCCTGCAGGATTTGAAGAAGTACCTCTCCTCTACGCCAATACTAGTTGCGCCTAAACCACAAGAACCGTTGCTGCTATATGTAGCGGCAACGAACCAAGTGGTCAGCACCGCGCTAGTGGCATAGAGGGAGGTCGACGAAGAGGCAATGGAAACAGCAGGGCTGTCGGATGGCAAACCAGAGCTCCCCCCGGCAGGGCCTGGTGCCGGTAAGGCAAGGCCCCCGACAGAGTCTGGCGCTGGTGAAGCAGAAGCGACGCAACCGAATGAAATAGTACAGAAGAAGAAGATGATGCAACACCCGATTTACTTTGTCAGCTCCCTCTTGCAGGGGGCTAGTGTGAAAGCCTGGTTTTTGCCATTTTTCATTTGCCTGATTTTCATTTGAAATAATTTTGAAGTTTGGGGTTTTTGAATCTTTTCATGTGGACTTAAACACTTGGGTACCCTTGGTTTTCACCCAAGTCCCTCATTTCCCTCTCTAAGCCTCATTTCCTCTCTGGTTCACCTCATAATAATATTTGAAATATTCTTTGAACCCTAGGGCACCTCCCTAAGCAAAAATATTGCACCACTTTTTGGAATATTTTTGCTACAGAAAATATTTTCTGTTCTGGACAAAAATGGTGGTTTCTACAGCAACTACCATTTTACTTGCTCCAATGAGGCTGATTTCTCTTGTGCATCATCACCTTAGTAGATGATTGCTAGCCTCCAAAACCCAGCCCCAAACTCCCAGCCGTTTGACCTCAGTAAACCCTCAGTTACTGATCAGAAACTTACCTGGCTTGTAAAAGCTTTTCTACTGCGTCTGGATCCAAACCAAGGTGTGGTGAACTTCAAAACTACCATGAACAACGAGCCAGACATGAACTTTGGACGTAGGCCGGCCTGATGGCAGAGTTCACGCGGTGACCACGCGTGTACATGATGCCAGCCTGCGTGTCGACGCGCTCTGGGTGCCGCCGAGCACTCTGTTCCGCGTGTGCTCGCTTCCCCGACTACCAAAGCACGCCAAACCTCGCCGCCATCCTTGTCCAAACCCCCTTAACTCTCCCCTGGTGCTCGCCGACGCCGGAGCTCGCCGCAGCGAGCACGGGCACGGTTTGGCCAACGTAACAGTGCGGCATGCACTGTGCTCGTCGCCTTCTCCTCGATCCTGTGCTCGTCCCCGTTCGCCCATAGTTCCCACGTGAGCTGCGTCACCTTCTCCCCCTCTCACTGACGCCGCTCGTCGCCGGGCGCCGTGTCCAGGTGTCGACGGTGGAGCCCGATCCCCCCCTCGTTGCTGGCCTATAAATGGAGCCACCCCAGCCTCCTCGAGCACCATCCTCCACTCCCACACACCCCACAACATCATAGGAAACCGTAGCCCGGCTGGGTAGGCCGCGGGCCGCCGTCCCCGAGCTTGAGCTCGCCGGCGATCCTCTTAGTCGCCACGGTAGCTCCAGCCCCTCCCAGGCCTGGGCAATCCTTCCAGGGCCTCCGCCACTCTCCGGTGGTGCTGTTCCGCCTGGTTGAAGCCCCTAAAGTCGCATCTGTTCGCCCCCGTCTTCCACTCCGGTGACCCCCACCCTCTACCTCCGCTTGCAAGGCCGATTCCGACACCGTCCGTCCACCCCTAGCTACGCTACGGGTACGAGCAGGTCCACCTCCATCCCCTCTCTTGATCCCTCCCTCTAGTTTTGGCCAAGGAACCCTCGTCGCCGGCATAAGCTCTGGTGAACCGCAACCTCCTCTGTTTCCTTCTCCCTCTTCCCCCACCTGACTAGCGGGGCCCGCAAGTCAGCTACTCAGTATGCACGCGAAGCAGTATGAGTGGTGGCACCCCGAGGCTTTACACCTTCGACGTCACCTCCCCTGTCTGTTTTATTTAAATTCAAATTCCAGAGAGATTCAAACAGCTATAACTCTTCAACCATAAGTCCAAATGAATTGATTCTTTTTGCATTGGGTTCTTTGCAAAGAAATCTAGCAGCTCACCAAAAATGGGATTTTCCCTGTTGTCTAGATTTTCTGGTGATTTTCAGAAGGGTTCTTGATATTTTCTTTTTGTGTTTAAATTTATTTTCAGAGAGTGAAGCTTGTCTTGAGGAACATCAGAGGGCCTGTGAGCCTCATCTGCACTAAGGAAAGCCACACCAACATTTTCATGATGCCACTTCAATAATTGTGATATTTTTCTACTTGAATGAATGATTTAATCCATGCATTTAAATCATTATCATTAGGGTATTTATATTCTGTTAGTGTTTGTTTAAGTTCACATGCTTATAAAAGTTTGCAGCTACTAAGTGGTTATAGAAACTAGAATTAATCTTTTCTATGATAGAAATAATATGGTTATGGATATGAATAATTTATTAGAACTATTTTCTTGCATGAGAAAATTGGTAAAATTTGTTAGAAAAGATTTTGTTTAATATGAGTTTAATCCTAACTAGAGAAGTATGAGGAGTTGTTGATGTTATGCTTAGTGTGGATTTAGTTGACTTAGTCATTTCCATTAATATGTGGTGCATATGTTAGTGATTGCATTTCATGGCATACCATGACACCGGTTACTTTCAATTTAAGTTGAACTTGATAATAATACAACTTGAATTTATCGTTGATTGAGTCATGGTGCCACTGAATCGAGTTTTTCCCAGTGCAACCACATTTCCCTGTATGGGAAGGCCTTTATTCGGTCAGTTGTCATGCCTCTGGTCGGTGCCTCCAACTAGGGAAGGTTATGGGCATGCGGTACCCTGTCCCGGTAAGCAGACATAACCTTGTGAGCCCGTTGTTGAGATTTTTGGTACCGGTCCCCGTGAGGGACGCTGGCCACGACGGTGGTCATTGTTTCTTTGGTAGGCACGGGGCCACCCAGGACTAGCCCAGATGGAGAGTGGGTCGGAGTGGCCGAGAGAGTGTCATGGCAATGGAGGGGTTTCGTCGGAATGCCGTTGGTCCACCCGAATGGGAGTACGAGGCCATGGGTTCCGTGGTGTGGGTACAGTGCGCTACCTCTGCAGAGTGTATCAATCTATCGATAGCCGAGTCCACGGTTACGGACACCTCAAAAGTAGGTCACACCATGGGTCAACATTTATTTAATCCTGCACACTAAGTCATGGACTTTGCACTGTTGAGGATGGCGGGAAGGACATCCTGTCGGTTGGAACCAAGTGTTGGTCGTGGTTGTGATCGCCGGAAGGATCAATGTTTGAGACCAAATATTGGTCGTGGCTGTGGTCTCCAAAATGATCACGAGGTATCCCTGGTTAAGATCATGTGGTTGGTACATTTGTGATCTAGAAGTGATCGCCGTGGTAAGCTAGTCTGAGGGACTGTGCTCATAAGAGCGTGATCACAACATGTTGATTACATTGTTGCACTACTAATAATTGGTTAATTATCATGATATTGGTTGTCATTATGTTTATGCTTGTTGTGAGCTTGCAAGTAAATTCAACGTACTGACCTGGCGTGTCATGCCAGATTTCAGGAAAGTCCTGTGGAAAGGAGTGCTGCTCGAGTCTAGATCGTGTCCACATCGGTGTCCTTGTGCTATGGAGTTCTGCTACGACGTTGTTCCGCTGCAGCGTAGTTGTCATGATCGAGGCCCTTTTATGTTCAATAAATAATGTACATATTGTTCAGCCACACCGAGTGTGCCGCTTGGCCTCACTACCTGTTGTAATGTAAAATTTGAGCCGCTAGTATCAATAAAGCGGTTGTTTTCTGTACCAAGATGTTGTGTGTTGCCAGAATACATGGTCTCTGGGCTGGCAATGCAAGGTAAACCAGTCGCTCTGAGCCGGGGTGCCACAGCTAGGTCAAGGTACTCCGATGTCCAGAAATTGCTCTTCGGCCTCCTTATGGCCTCGAGGAATCTGCGTCACTACTTCGAAGCACACGAAATCACCATCGTCACCTGCTTCCCGTTGCAAAGGATATTGCATAACCCAGACGCAACCGGGAGGATTGTGGAATGGGATTTGGAACAGTCCAACTTTGGTTTGAAGTTTGAAAGCACTTCGACAATTCAGAGTAGAGTCTTGGCGGAGTTCATTGCGGAATGGACCTCAATGCCCGACGAAGAGATTCAGGAGACCACTCTCCCCGGCAAGGAAACAAGTCGCGACTGGATTATGTACTTTGATGGGGATTTCTCACTACAAGGCGCCGGTGCTGGTGTGCTGCTCGTCGCACCCACCGGAGAGCACCTCAAGTAGGTAGTCTAGATGCACTTTCCCAGGGAGATGTCAACAAATAGCACTGCGGAATACGAGGGGTTACTTGCGGGTCTCAGGATCGCGGCAGACCTCGGAATCAAGCAAGTTAACAAAGATTATCAAAGCCCATTGATAGAGGCCTATGTAGATGAAGTGAGGAAGCTGAAAGAGTGTTTTGAAGGTATACAAGCGGAGCATGTTCCCCGAGTGGAGAACGGCATCGCCGACTACTTGTCGAAACGCGCTTCCTTCAAATTGCCTATGGAACCAGGTACTTTTGTGCTTCGATTAACTCAACCATCCGTTGAACCATCGACATGGCAGAACAAGCAAAGGAAATCAGGCCCCGGCAAGTACTTTCCCACCGAGCTCCTAGGAGCCGCCGGCAAAGACGTTGCCGTGGACACTGGGCCTGCCATGGGGCAACAGACTCCGGCAGGGCGTCAAGCCCTGGCCGTAGAGAGACAGCCGCTCCCATTGCATAGGAAACGCCTTTAGCCCTTGTCGTCGAGCCTCAGGCTCCGGCATGGGCACAGCATACCGTCCAATTCCTCCAAACAGGGGAGCTTCCTGAGTAGTAGGAAGAGGCGGAGAAAGTAGCCCGTCGATCTGCCATCTATCAGTTCATCGACGATGTTCTGTACAGAAAAAGACCGAATGTTGTGAAATTGAAGTGCATTCCCCGGGAGGAAGGACTGGAGCTATTGGCAGAGATCCACGGAGGCATATGTGGCTCCCACATAGGGTCAAGGGCCCTTGCCGACAAGGCATTCCGGCAAGGTTTCTTCTGGCCCACTGCCCTCCAGGATGCAACAGCCTTAGTAACCAAGTGTGAAGCGTGTTAGTTACATTCAAAGAAGCATCGTCAACCAGCTCAAGCTCTCCAGACAATCCCTCTTTCCTGGCCATTCTCGGTCTGGGGGCTCGACATACTGGGCCCCTTTCCCTATGCTGTCGAGGGCTTTGAGTACTTGTACATCGCAATCGACAAGTTCACAAAGTGGCCGGAGGTGGAGGCGGTGAGAAAGGTGACAGCGCAGTCGGCCGTCAAGTTCTTCAAGGGACTAGTCTGCCGTTTTGGTGTGCCAAATAGAGTCATCACCGACAACGACACGCAGTTCACAAGCCGCACCTTCATGCAGTACATCCAGGACCTCGGCAGCAAGGTCTGTTTTGCTTCTGTTGCACACCCACAAAGCAATGGCCAGGCTGAGAGGGCGAATGCTGAAGTATTGTGAAGCCTCCAGACAAGAACTTTTGACAGGCTACGCAAGTGCGGACGGCGCTGGATTGATGAATTGCTAACGGTTCTTTGGTCAATCAGAATGGCACCAAATCGAGCCACCGGCCAGACCCCTTTCTCCCTCGTTTATGGGGCAAAAGCAGTTCTCCCCACAGAAATCATGCATGGGTCACCTCGAGTGCTTGCTTATGATGAGCTTGAGCAAGAGCAGTTGTGGCAAGATGACGCAATGCTCCTTGAGGAAGATCGTCTTCAGGCGGCTGTGCGAGCTGTACACTACCATCAAGCCTTGCGCCGCTATCATAGCCGCAAGGTTCATGCCCGAAGCTTTGAGGAAGGCGACCTTGTTCTTCGGCACATTCAGTCGGCCAAGAATTCCAACAAGTTGACGCCAAAGTGGGAAGGCCCTTATCGGGTAATACGAGTCACCAGGCCTGGCGAAGTCCGCCCGGAGACCGAAGATGGTATTCGAGTGAGCAACTCCTGGAACATCGAACATCTTCGCAAGTTTTACCCATAAGGAGGGGATGCCGGGCTCCCCGGCAAACCACCTTTTGTATAAGCCTTGCCGGCAAGGCATGTAACCCTTTGTGCAAAGCCAGGCGCAGACCCTGAGCATAAATAAATGAAGCGCTCGCGCCCTAAGTTTTAGCATGCATGCTAGGTTGAGTCTCTCTCTGTGTTAGGGTTGATAGTGCTTGGCGGCAACTAACCCATAGCATAGAGGTCGAGTATGCATATCTCTGTTCCTTCCCGTCCTTTTTGGTTCGCAGGGCATGTGGAAACTTCTGCTGAGCTATTTTGGAAGAAAGAGAACAGGCTGACGCCCCGACCCTGACAAGCCAAGGTTGCCGGGGGCTGCAGGTCTAAGGATCCGATCACAGCAAGCCAAGGTTGCCGGGGGTTGCGACATCAGATAAGTTTCTTTCCCCACTCCGTGCCTCCGTATGAAACTTGAACGTACGAGACTTCACTCACTCTCATACCATCTTGCTCCCTCTGTCCCGTGTCCGAAGACCTCACTTTGGGCCGAAACTTGGTTGTAGTGCGATGGGAAGGGGACGAGTGAAGGGCCTAGTCCTACTCAGCCCCTACCTCCGCCAAGGGCGTGAGTGTAGCCGAGCTATAGAGCATAAAGACGGCAAAGCATGTCGTCGGGGTACAGTGTTTATCTTAAGATAACGAGGACTCGTTCCTTGGTGTGGCCCTCGCCCATGCGCAAACAAAACCCGGCAAACACCCTTCTCCTCATTAATACGCTACTTACAAGTACAATTCATACGGAATGCATACATGAGCAAGGGGGTTATGAGATTTAAATCTTACAAAGGCCCGTAGGCTTAAAAACTAAAAAGAGATAAGATGCCCGTAATCCCTTTCTTGTCCCTCTCCTCAGAAAACAGAACAAGATCGCGGAAGGGCAAAAGGAGTGCCTATGTGAGGTAGGAGCACCAAGACACCAAGAGAACATATCAGCGATCGTCCGGAAGGAGGCTGGTGATGACGGTGCCGGAGGAAGAGCCGAAAGATGAGGCAGCGGTCCGGCAATACGGGACGAAGGTGTCGAGGCCATCGTACTCTGACTTGATGGCCCGTCACCCGCCTTCTTCATCTTCCCCATCCCTCCAACGCTAGCCGCCCAAGGCGACAACCCCGAGAAGTTCAAGGAGCTGGCGATGTAGATGATGGTGTTGCTGGCGTCGCCCAGGAACGGTGTGCCCGACGCCTAGTCGGACCCGTCATCCTCCCGCCCACTACCCTCGCCGTCGCTGCCGTTGTCCTCCTTGTCACTCTCGCCCGAAGAGGAGCTTTCGCCATCAGTCGAGCTCTCCGCACAGCACCCTAGCCTGTGTCACGAGCACCCGAAGACCTTAACGGAGAGAAAATTGCTCTCCTCTAGCTTGAAGCAGAGGACATGCCCATCCATTAAGCAATGGGCATGTGCAAAGGTTTTCCAGCCCCGGCGAAGGAGCATCACTTGAGGGGAGGGGAACCCTGTGTTCACCCACATGTCGCCATGGCAACACCCCTTCATGTGAAACCTCAGCCGCGGTTGCTGGTCGATCTCCAGCACCCTCACGAACGCCCGGGGAAGACGAAGGAGACGGCGAAGCGGCCCACATAGCTGCAGGATAAACTCGAGCGCCGAGTCCCCGACATGGCCACTCGGCAAAGCAGGAGGAGTTGGCGAAGGAGATGGCGACGGAGACGGAGACGACGCAGGCATCCCCCTTCCACGGCTGCCTCTGCCTCTACTGCCTCGCCGACCGCGGCCCCGTCCGACGGCCCTGCCTCGAGCATGGCTGTCACCCTGGGCATCTGGCTCTTCCTTGATTGCCGCAACCCTCTGGCGGGAGGAGGACCTGGTCGCCTCCGCAGAAGAACGGCCACGACCACGCCCCCTCGCCATGACCGTGAGTGGGGATGGAGATGAAGGGGAGACGCAGGGAGATGCTCTTCCTCCTACCCCTGAGTTTCCATTTTATAGTTAGTGAGGGGAGGCCGAAAGACTAACTCTATGCCCCTGAAGAGCCCGCTCGAATCCAGCTCATTAAAGTGGTAGCAAGCGAGGCCATCGACCGCCCTCCCCGCCCAATCGAAGGCACTTGAGTATCGACCCCCACACGCCTTCCCATATTCCATGCGTCTGTCACCTACCCCGCGCCGTGCATGCGGCGTACGTGGCGTAAGGAGCAGGCGTAGTGGGAAACGTGGAACGACGGTTCCAAGGCGGAGAGAGTAAATGAGCGGCGGCTCTGCCGTTTCGAGAGAACACGCAAGTCGCCTTTTTACTGTTCACCATGGATGACGCAAGCATGTTGCGGTCATTCCGCGCACGACCCCCACATCACGCATTCAACACGGGTCGTGGGGAAGCACGATGGGCGAGAGAATTACCGCTGTAAAACTCCACCCCGCATGCCCGCGCGCTGTTCTAGGCCCGGCCCAACAACGCGTTATGCTTATATGTGGCCTAGGCTCAGGGGCTCCTGTCGGTGTATAAAAGTACGGGCTCTCCTTTTTACCCCTCTACTTGTGCACGGACAGCCAGAGCCTCACCTGCGGCCACGCTTAGCGGGGCGAAGGGAGGAAGCAGAAGCACAAGACAACGAGAACAACACCAAGACCAGAGACACAAAGAGCAAGAGGGCGAGGTGGACTCCCTGGCAAGACCCTTGCCGGGGCGGCCTCCGCAGCCCTGGCAAGAGCCTTGCCGGGGCAACTTGCCCAACGCCAGCAGAGCGCGCCACCCTTGAGCCCAAGGGTTCCAACACCATCAACCACATTGGAACCAAGGCTCGGGAGGCACCTCCATGGTGACATACAAATCTTTGTGAAGACAAAGAGCCCACAAGACTAGACGATCACCAGAAGACAAGATAATCGCAAGCCCCCTTGTCGAGGATGCCCCCGAGGCCCCGACAAGGCTCCTTGCCAAAAACACTCACATGGCCGCGACAAGACTCTTGCCGAGGGCGAACGCAAGACCCCGGCAAGACCCTTGCTAGGAATATACACGGGACCGCGACAAGACCTTGCCGCCCTGTCACCGCCCCAGCTCTGTGGTCAACCCACCAACTGAGGCGAGTACCCATGTGGCAGTACGTGGATGCTAATCCAGCTAGTCAAGCACCTGCGTGGTGGCATGCAGATCTTCGTGAAGTCCCTACCACCATGCCATCTCAGCAGCCTGCCAGCTTACGTGGCGTTGCATGCCTCGTTGGCCTGGACGCGTGTCGGAGCGAGGCGGAACGGCGATAGATGGGACGGGCCTCATTGCCATCCCCAATAAAGCAACGGGACACCTAAGGAGCGCATTTAATGCGCCTTGTCCCGTAATGATAGGCGATAAGCTTGTACACTATTTACCTTTCCACCCCCTGTGTGCCACTGTGGCGACCCTTTTTGACTATAAAAGGAGGCTAGAGGCGTACGGGAGAAGGATTCGGATCTTTTGGAGTACGCCCGCACTGCAGCTAGTTCGGAAGCTCAAGAACACCCAAATATATACCAAAGCAGGACTAGGGTATTACGCATCCTTGCGGCCCGAACTTGGGTAAACGATCTTTGTGCTGGCTACTAGACCCGCTCTTTGCACAACCCCGCGCCCGCCAACCGTAGAAGGGATCCCAGTGATTCCATAGGTGTCGTTTCCACCGACACATCCTTTTTATAGAAAGCAAAAATATCCCTAGCTTCTTGTATTATAAAATCAAATTCACGCATAAGGATAATAGTGGCAATCTTTTTAACTATTGGATGATTAATATTAGGAAGTTCATAAAACACTTTTTGCAAGGCAGGATGAAGATGCACAAATTTTCTTTCCAATTTCTCAACAAGCATAACAATAGCATCCGCATAACAATTTGTCTCAAGATTAATAGATCTTTTATTAATAGGCATGGATCCCATGCAATCAAAGAATTCTTGGATAACACTCTTCCTGATAATATTACCACCCCCACACGAAAGATTTTTGTTTTGTAATTAGGAGTATTTTCAACATGATCAGAAGAACACGATTCTGGTTTTTTCTCAAGATTTTCAACGATAACCTCCCCAGTTTCAGACATGGTGACAATTGGCAAACGAGCAAACGAAGATGGCGAACGAAAAAAGGGGCGAGGAAAAGGCGAATCTTTTCAAAAATCATTTTAGAAGTGGGGGAGAGGAAAACGAGAGGCGAATGGAAAATAATGTAACTCGAGGGATGAGAGTTTAGAATGGGTACTTGGTATGCCACGGCTTGGCATAGATCTCCCCGTCAATGGCGCCAGAAATTCTTCCTGCTACCTCTTGAGCCTGCGTTGGTTTTTCCCTTGAAGAGGAAAGGGTGATGCAACAAAATAGAGTAAGTATTTCCCTCAGCTTTTGAGAACCAAGGTATCAATCCAGTAGGACACAACGCAACAAGCCACCGAATACCTGCACAAACAAACACCAATTTGCACCCAACGCGACAAAGGGGTTGTCAATCCCTTCACGGTTATTTGCAAAGAGAGATCTGATATAGATGGATAAACGGTAAAGTAATACTTTTGGTATTTTTGGTTTATGGAATGGAAAGTAAAAGATTCCAAAGAAAGTAAATAGGAAACTAAAATTGTAGATCGGAAACTTATATGATGGAAAAATACAAGATTATATGATGGAAAATAGAAGATTATATGATGGAAAATAGACCCAGGGGCCATAGGTTTCACTAGAGGCTTCTCACAAGATAGAAAAAATTACGGTGGGTGAACAAATTACTGCCGAGCAATTGATAGAAAAGCACGAAGTTATGACGATACCTAAGGCAATGATCATGAATATAGGCATCAAGTCCGTGTCAAGTAGACCAAAACGATTCTGCATCTACTACTATTAAACCACACATCGACCGACTCCTGCCCGCATCTAGAGTATTAAGTTCATAAGAACAAAATAACGCATTAAGTAAGATGACATGATGTAGCGGGATTAACTCAAGCAATATGATGGAAACCCTATCTTGTTATCCTCGATGGCACCAACACAATACATGTCGGTTCCCCTTTTGTCACTAGGATTGAGCACCGCAAGATTGAACCCAAAGCTAAGCACTTCTCCCATTGCAAGAAAAGCAATCTAGCTGGCCAAACCAAATCAATAGTTTGAAGAGACTTGCAAAGATATCAAATCATGCATATAAGAATTCAGAGGAGCTTCAAATAATATTCATAGATAAGCTGATCATAAATCCACAATTCATCGAATCTCGACAAACACACCATAGAAAAGTATTACATTGAATAGATCTCCGACAACATCGAGGAGAACTTTGTATTGAGAATCAAGGAGTGAGAAGAGCCATCTAGCTACTTGTAACACCCACGATGCGGCTATATCTCCCAGGTGTCGGAGCACGACTTAGAGGCATAACCGCATTGTAGGCAATGTCGCAAGGGGGGTAATATTTACACATCCCGTGTACGGAATAAGAAAAGAGATACATAGTTGGCTTATAATCGCCACTTCACACAATACATAAATTATAGCATTACAACCATCCAGATACAATCAAGGTCCGACTACGGAACCAAAATAAATACAACCCCAAATGCATATTGTCCCCGATCGCCCCAACTGGGCTCCACTACTGATCATCTAGAAAGGAGACATAGTATTGTCCTGAGTCCTCATCAAACTCCCACTTGAGCTCAGTCGCATCTCCTGGAATGGTATCATCGGTCCCTGCATCTGGTTTTGGATGTAATCTGTGAGTCACGGGGACTCAGCAATCTCACACCCTCGTGATCAAGACTATTTAAGCTTATAGGTTGGGAAAAGGTATGAGGTGGAGCTGCAGCAAGAACTAGCATATATGGTGGCTAACATACGCAAATTAGAGAGAGAAGAGAAGGCAAAGCATGTTCGAGAACCTATGATCAAGAAGTGATCCAAGACTACTTACGTTCAAGCATAACTCGAGACTGTGTTCTCTTCCCGGACTCCGCCGAAAAGAGACCATCACGGCTACACACGTTGTTGATCCATTTTAATTAAGTTAAGTTTCAGGTTTTCTACAACCGGACATTAACAAATTCCCATTTGCCCATAACCGTGGGCACAGCTTTCGAAGTTTCAAATACCTACAGGGGTGTCCCAACTTAGCCCATCACAAGCTCTCATGGTCAACGAAGGATATTCCTTCTCCCAGGACGACCCGATCAGACTCAGAATCCCGGTTACAAGACATCTCGACATTGGTAAAACTAAACCAGCAAAGCCGCCCGAATGTGCCGACAAATCCCGATAGGAGCTGCACATATCTCGTTCACAGGGAACACCGGATGGGCAAGACGTCGGGTTGGCATATACCCTAGTTGCCCAGGGGGCGCCGGACATCGCCCTGTTTGGACCAACACTTAGAGAAGCACTGGCCCGGGGGGGGGGGGTTTAAAAAATAAAGATGACCCTTGAGTCCGCGAAACCCAAGGGAAAAAGGCTAGGTGGCAAATGGTAAAACCAAGGTTGGGCCTTGCTGGAGGAGTTTTATTCAAGGCGAACTGTCAAGGGGTTCCTATTATAACCCAACCGCGTAAGGAACGGAAAATCAAGGAACATAACACCGGTATGACGGAAACTAGGGCGGCAAGAGTGGAACAAAACACTAGGCATAAGGCCGAGCCTTCCACCCTTTACCAAGTGTATAGATGAATTAAAGTAAACAAGATATAATAGTGATATCCCAACAATAATCATGTTCCAACAAGGAACAAACTCCAATCTTCACCTGCAACTAGCAACGCTATAAGAGGGGCTGAGCAAAGCGGTAACATAGCCAAACAACGGTTTGCTAGGACAAGGTGGGTTAGAGGTTGACATGGCAATATGGGAGGCATGATAAGCATGTGGTAGGTATCGTAGCATAGGCATAGCAATAGAGCGAGCAACTAGCAAGCAAAGATAGAAGTAATTTCGAGGGTATGGTCATCTTGCCTGCAAAGTTCTCCGAGTTGACGTAAGCTTGATCCTCGTAAGCGTACTCAACGGGTTCCTCAATCACGTACTTGTCTCCTGGATCTACCCAAAGCAAGAACACAAGCAAAGGGAAACACAATCAACCACGGTGCATGCAAAACATGGCATGATATGCGGGATGTGATATGCAATGCATATGCGTGCTTCGGAAAGGAAAGATTGAACCATGCCTCAACTTGGAAAACCAAGAGTGCCGCTGGAAAGATAAGTTCATTTCAGTCGAAATCAATATAAATATCACCGGAATCGGATGCATGGTCTGCAAATGGCAAGCAAAACAATAATGGCACAAAGCTGCGATTAACAGCACGATGCCATCTAAATGCATCAAGAAAAATAAGCTACTGCACTCCAACATAACAACAAAGCACATGGCAGTGATCCACTCAAGATGCTTGACAAAATATGAACACTGAGCTATGGCTAATTCACTCAATAGCAAGTTAAAACAAGCATGGCAAAAGTGCAAAAATATCAGGTTCACAGACTTAGTGAAAATAACAACACGGCAGGATTTAACATCAGGAAGCAATGTTAAGAGCAAGATAACAACATGCTATAGGAACATATGGTGGCAAAGCAAGGCATGGCATGATACTACACAAAGCATATAAAAAAGTCCTTTACTGACCATAAGCCAAAAAGGATCAGAAAATATAGTGGGAACCATGTAAACATAACAAGTTTCGTTAACAGATTCAGACTTAGCAGAAAAATGGAACATGGCAAAAACAGAGTTACGTAGGCATGTTTGCGAGCTCGATGCACTCACCACAAGGCATTGCATGACAAGCTAAGCATACACCCAGCAAGTATACATGATAAATAAGCTAACCATGGCAAGAACACTCTCATAGCATGCATGGATCAACTACAACAACCTCGGCAAAATTGATTAACACGTAAACAATCTGCGAGGAACATTTTATAGCAAAAGTAGAGCAAGATTGAGTCATGCTAGGGTGCTCCATAATTGCAAACAAAGACATGGATGGATAGAGCATAACAATATCTCAAAAACATCCTTACTGAACATGCTCAAAATAGGCATGGATCACTCTATAGCAACAAGAATACATGGCATAAAAATATATCAGGGAAATGACTTAAAGAATTCTAAGTCCCTGAAATCAGCAACATCCCGAGAGCTACTTTACATGCTTGTGCTAGTCACCACATTGATGAAAAAAATATATGGCATACACCCCTGTAAAGATGGCATGGCATATAACAAAACACATGTAGGGCTCAAGTTCATATGAGGCACACATTAATCGTTGCAAAAATGACAAATGTCCATAATCTTATAAGAATCAGAACCTAACACTACATAGCTCTCTTGCAACAGCATTTAGGGCATCAAAATGAACTCAAATGAACATGGTGCAATGGAATAAAATGAAGTGCACATCCAGAAGAACAATCTGATATGCTACACGCCCAAAATGGAGCCACGGATGCAGTTACGACATGATGAAGATGCCTAAAAATACTAAAAAACCGGGGACTTAGTGGAAATAATAGACCTCGAGGTGAAAGTCAGCGAGCATGGAATCCGAGGTTAGTCAACGCGGGACTCGCCGGAGATGGCGGGGAAACGGGCGGACCTCTCCGGAGATGGCGGATCTGGGCCGAATCTCGCCAGATCCGGCCGGACTCCGGTGAGGGGAGGCGGAGGAGGCCGCGGCAAGGCGCGGCGGTGGCGTAGGGCGCCGGATCTAGCGAAGGCGAGCTTGGCGAGGGCAGACGGCGGAAAGCGGCGGCCGGACGAGGAGGCGGCGGTCGCCGGCGAGTCGATGGAGGCGGCGCGGGGAGGTGCCGGCGGCCTGGCGCGACCCGGGCGGCGGCGGCTTCGGGCCTGCCTCGGGCCTGGCGGGCCGGTGATGTGGGGCGTGCGGGTGGGCGAGTGAGGAGGCGACATGTGGCGGCGGTGGGCGGAGCGGACACGTCCGGCCGGTGGGTTTCGTCCGGCGGCGGAGAGGGGGAAAGAAGCTAGGGTTAGGGTGGATTTTGCCCGAAATTTCGGAGGAGGGGGGTGTCCTATATATGCATAGAAGGAGCTAGGAGGATCCAAATTGAGCACGGTTTTCGGCCACGCGATCGTGATCGAATGACCAAGAGGATGGAGGGGGGTTTAGGTGGGTTTTGGGCCACTTTGGAGAGGTGTTGGGCTGCAACACACACGAGGCCTTTACGGTTCCTCGGTTAACCGTTGGAGTATCAAACGAAGTACAAATGGCACGAAACTTGACAGGCGGTCTACCGGTAGTAAACCAAGGCCGCTTGGCAAGTCTCGGTCCAATCCAAGAACGTTTAACACCCGCACACGAAAAGAGGCAAAAGGGGATGCCGGAGGACATAGGAGTGCCAGAATGCAAAACGGACAACGGGAAAAATGCTCGGATGCATGAGACGAACACGTATGCAAAAGCGATGCACATGATGACATGATATGAGATGCGTGACAAAGACAAAAGCAACACGATGACAAAAGCCAACAACGAGGAATATCATAACTTAGTGCCGGAAATGGCAAGAGTTGGAATACAAATATGACAAGTAACATATGGGGCGTTACAACACTCCACCACTACGAAAGGATCTCGTCCCAAGATCTAGGACTGGAAAAACTCCGGATATTCGGAACGGAGGTGGTCCTCGCGTTCCCAGGTGGCTTCACAGTCGGAATGATGTGACCACTTCACTTTTAGGAATTTGATAGACTTGTTGTGAGTCTTGCGCTCAGTTTCTTCAAGAATAGCAACGGGATGCTCATGATAAGACAAGTCTTCTTGGAGATCAATCTCTTCGAAGTTGATGGTGTGATCAGGAGTCTTGAAACACTTGCGGAGCTGAGACACGTGAAACACATCGTGCACGTTTGCAAAGTTGGATGGAAGCTCAAGTTGATAGGCGAGATCGCCTCTTTTGCCAATGATCTTGAAAGGACCCACGTATCTAGGGGCAAGCTTCCCTTTGATACCGAAGCGACGAGTACCTTTCATTGGAGAGACGCGAAGGTAGACATGGTCTCCGATCTCGAAAACCAAGTCGTGATGCTTGCTATCATAGTAACTCTTCTGGCGCGATTGCGCGGCTTTGAGATTTTCACGAATGACTTTGCACATTTCTTCACCCTCTGTGATCAAGTCATTGCCAAGAAGTTGGCGTTCACCAGTCTCCGACCAGTTAAGAGGAGTATGACACTTTCTTCCATAGAGAATCTCGAATGGGGCCTTGCCCGAACTTGCTTGGAACCTATTGTTGTCGGAGAACTCGGCATATGGAAAACAATCTTCCCACTTCACACCGAAAGAAATGACACATGCCCTGAGCATATCTTCAAGAATTTGATTGACTCGCTCGACTTGGCCACTAGTTTGAGGATGAAAGGTTGTGCTGAAGCGAATGTTGGTGCCCATGGCCTTCTGAAAAGAATCCCAGAACTTAGAAGTGAAGATGCTTCCATGATCTGAAGATATCAACTGCGGAATGTCGTGCAGAGAGACAATCCTGGAGGTATATAGCTCTGCCAACTGAGCTGCTGTGATAGATTCTTTGATAGGAAGAAAATGAGCCACTTTAGTGAGCTTGTCGATGATAACGAAGATAGCATCATTGCCACGCTTGGACTTTGGAAATCCAGTCACGAAGTCCATCTCAATATGGTTAAACTTCCATTCTGGGATGGCAAGAGGTTGGAGGAGACCAGCTGGCCGTTGGTGTTCTGCTTTCACTCTTCTGCAGACATCACATTCATTCATGAACTGAGCAATCTCGCGCTTCATTCGAGTCCACCAATACGACTGCTTGAGGTCATGGTACATCTTTGTACTTCCGGGATGAATAGAGAGGAGTGAATTGTGAACTTCGTTCATAATGACTTTACGAAGGTCACCCTTAGGAAGAACAATGCGACCCTTGAAGAATAGAGTATCCTTGTCATCTAGACAATAGCACTTGTACTTGGGTTGACTCTTGGCAATCCCAATCTTCACCTTCTTCACCATAACATCAAGAAGTTGAGCCTCGCGAATCTGATCTTCCAAAGTAGGAGAGACTTGGAGGTTGGCAAGGAATCCTTGAGGAACAAATTGGAGATTAAGTTTGTGGAAATCTTCACAAAGCTCTGGTTGGTAGGGCTTAAGAATCAAACTATTGCAGTAAGCCTTCCTGCGCAATGCGTCAGCAATGACATTGGCCTTGCCTGGAGTACATTCGATACTCGGATTATACTTTTGAATCATTTCGACCCAACGAGTCTGCCTGATGTTGAGGTTGGGCTGAGTGAAGATGTACTTGAGACTCTTATGATCAGTGAAGATGTCCAATTTTCTTCCCAACAAGAGATGTCTCCAAGTTAAAAGAGCATGGACAACAGCCGCCAACTCGAGGTCATGAGTGGGGTAGTTCTTTTCGTTGGGCTTCAACTGGCAAGAGGTATAGGCGACGACTTTCTTCTCTTGCATTAGGAATGCACCGAGACCTTGAAGGGAAGCATCACAAAAAACCTCGAATGGTTTAGATTCATCAGGAGGTGTCAGAACTGGAGCTGTGACTAACTTCTCTTTGAGGGTGTTAAAAGCGATGTCACATTCAGGCGACCAGACTTACTTCACATGCTTCTGAAGGAGGTTGGAAAGAGGCTTCGCAATCTTAGAGAAATTCTCAACGAACCTTCGGCAATAGCTTGCAAGCCCAAGGAAGCTGCGGAGTTGCTTCACATTCTGAGGCGGTTCCCAATTCACTATTGCAGACACCTTCTCAGGATTAACAGCTATGCCCTTGGCGGAGATGATATGCCCAAGGTAGAGAACCTCATTGAGCCAAAACTCGCACTTTGAAAACTTTGCATAGATTTGATGTTCTCTGAGTTTATCCAGCACCAATCTCAAGTGCTTGGCATGATCCTCCTTGTTTTTGGAAAAGACCAAAATGTCATCGAGATAGACCAAGATGAAGTCATTTGTGTAGGCGTTGAAGATGAAGTTCATCATGCGAGAGAATGTTGGAGGAGCGTTGACAAGGCCGAAAGACATGACAGTGTATTCATATGAACCATAGCTTGTTCTGAATGCTGTCTTGGGGATATCTTCTTCCCGAATGCGAATCTGATGATAACCCATACGGAGGTCAAGCTTGGAGAATACTTGAGCACCTTTGAGTTGTTCGAAAAGCTCATTGATGTTGGGAAGTGGGTACTTGTTCTTTATGGTATTCTTGTTCAATGGACGGTAGTCGACACAAAGTCGGTCCGTTCCATCCTTCTTCTTGACAAAAAGAACACCACAACCCCATGGAGAAGAACTTGGTCGGATGAGACCCATACTCTCTTGAATATCGAGTTGTTTCTTCAGCTCCTTCAACTCTTCTGGTCCAAGCTTGTAAGGACGTTTGCAAACAGGTTCTGTGCCAGGCTCAAGATCAATGACGAATTCAACTGGCCGGTGAGGAGGCATTCCTAGAAGCTCTTCTAGAAAGACGTCTTGATATTCACAAATGACTGGAATCTGAGAGATGGCATCCAACTCGCCCTTCTCATTGAGAGAAAACAGTCGAATGGTATCATCACAAGCGGCAAAAACGATCACATCCTCAGACAAGTGTGTCAATTGAATCTGCCTGGCAGCACAATCAAGCTGAGCCTTGTGCTTAGAAAGCCAGTCCATTCCGAGAATTAGATCAATATTCGAGTTACCAAGGACCATTGGAGAAGACAGAAACCTATAGTCGCCCAACGTGATAGAAACATCCGGAGCCATCATTTTGGTGTTCATGAACAAGCCCGTAGAGGAAACCGCTATCGGCTTAGGAAAATCGACAGTATGCAAATCGTGCATGGATGCAAAAGGCTTCGATATGAATGACAAAGATGCACCAGTATCAAAAAAACTCTTGTAGGAATATCATTAACAGGAAGGTTACCCATGATCACTTATGAAGAGTCCTCTGCCTAAACTGCGTTCATCATGTTGATCTTTGTAGACCGGGGATTATGCTTGACCACTGCATTGCTGGCAGATCTCACAGGAGGAGGAGGAAGACGCCTCTGGTTGAAGCATTTGTTTGCATAGTGACCCTTCTGCTGACACTTGTTGCACGTGACCTCTGAAAGCGGACGATGATACGAAGCGCTTGACCTTGGAGCATGAGACGAAGCCTTGTTCTGAAAGCCTGGGTTGGGTGGGTGGGAAGATCCATTGCCACCTTTGCTCTTCTGCTGATAAGGATGACGGAACAGAGGAGGAGGAGGCAACCAATACTTTTGCTACTTAGTTGCCAGTTGTGTTGAAGAAGAAGAAGGAGTTGCATCCCTGACTCTCTTCTTGGAAGCATCACACTTGAGCTGAGCAGTCTCTTGCTTTAGTGCCATATTGTAGAACTCATCGTACTTCTTTGGCTCAAAAAGCACAAGAGCTAGTTGCAGAACTTCTCTGAGGCCACCTCTGAACTAATAAATCATGCTCTTCTCGTCAGGGACATCTTGCTTAGCAAAACGAGCGAGCTTCTGGAACATGATGTTGTACTGGTAAACAGACAAGCTGCATTGCTTCAGATTGCGGAACTCCTCACGCTTGCTCTCAACAACACTCTGAGGAATGTGGTGAGCTTTGAAGTCTTGGCGGAATTCATCCCAGGTAATCACACGACCTCCTCTGGAATCTTTGTATTGCTGATACCACTCTGCAGCTTGGTCTTTGAGTTGGAACGAAGCAAACTTGACAAAGTCCTCAGGCCTGACGTTGCTGCACTCAAAATGCTTGCAGATATCCACGAGCCAATCATCAGCGTCTGTGGCCTCGACACAGTTACTGAAGGTCTTTGGCTGGTTTGTGAGGAACTGGTTGAGTGTAGCAAACTGATTCTGATTGTTGCCATGGCCTTGATTTCCTTGGTTACGCTCTTGCAAGAGTTTCATAAGCATCTGCGTGTTGGCGTTGGTAGCGGCCATCATAGCTTGCCATGCCTCCGGAGGTGGAGGTGGTGGCGGCGGATCCAGATTCAGACGCGTTGGAGGAGCCATCCTGAAGAGGGTGACATCCGTTAGCATCTTGAAAGACATATATTCAAGCTGAATCAAATGGATCGAAATTGCAGCATATAGTCTTAACATTCGAACAAGAATGAACGAATGAATTCCAAATTAAATGGTCACACTTCCATAAATTGAGAAGCCACTTAGATAGAGGTAGAAGAATAAACAACAAGGTACGGACAAGAACAAATACTTGGTAAGGATTATCCAATCACGAACCAAATATCCGCGGAAGAAATACTAGAGCTACATGAATTCCCACCTATGAAACTCCCGAAATTTTCCGGTTATGCAATCAGGTGTTGGGGATACAGGGGAAGCATAATATCTCACCCAAAACTAGCAAATCCTACATCCATCTGTATCCATCCTTCAACACATAACCAAGAAACCTTCGGAAATCATTTACCTCAACCTTCGAAAAGCATCCGTTATACGAGTTATGGCAACACTCCCGAACTACCACCCAGTACTGGGTGGCGTCTGATACGTCTCTGTCGTATCTACTTTTCCAAACACTTTTGCCCTTGTTTTGGACTCTAACTTGTATGATTTGAATGGAACTAACCCGGACTGACGCTGTTTCCAGCAGAATTATCATGGTGTTGTTTTATGTGCAGAAAACAAATATTCTCGGAATGACCTGAAACTCCATGGAACATCTTGGAAAAAACAATAAAAAATCCTCGCCAAAGATGAAGACCAGGGGGCCCACACCCTTCTCACGAGGGTGGGGGGCGCCCCCCCTAGGGCGCGCCCCCTACCTCGTGGGCCCCCTGGAAACCCTCCGATGCCAACTCCAACTCTATATATTTGCTTTCGGAGAGAAAAAATAGGAGAGAAGAAATCATCGCATTTTACGATACAGAGCCGGGTCCAAGCCCTAAAACCTCTCGGGAGGGCTGATCTGGAGTCCGTACGGGGCTCCGGAGAGGGGGATTCGTCGTTGTCGTCATCATCGACCATCCTCCATCACTAATTTCATGATGCTCACCGCCGTGCGTGAGTAATTCCATCGTAGGCTTGCTGGACGATGATGGGTTGGATGAGATTTATCATGTAATCGAGTTAGTTTTGTTACGGTTTGATCCCTAGTATCCATTATGTTCTGAGATTGATGTTGCTATGACTTTGCTATGCTTAATGCTTGTCACTAGGGCCCGAGTGCCATGATTTCAGATCTGAACCTATTATGTTTTCATGAATATATGTGAGTTATTGATCCTATCTTGCAAGTCTATAGTCACCTACTATGTGTTATGATCCGGTAACCCTGAAGTGACAATAATCGGGACCACTCCCGGTGATGACCATAGTTTGAGGAGTTCATGTGTTGACTATGTGCTAATGCTTTGTTCCGGTTCTCTATTAAAAGGAGGCCTTAATATCCCTTAGTTTCCAATAGGACCCCGCTGCCACGGGAGGGTAGGACAAAAGATGTCATGCAAGTTCTTTTCCATAAGCACGTATGATTATATACAGAATACATGCCTACATTACATTGACGAATTGGAGCTAGTTCTGTGTCACCCTATGTTATGACTGTTACATGATGAACCGCATCCGGCATAATTATCCATCACTGATCCGGCGCCTACGAGTTTTCCATATACTGGTTCTCGCTTATTTACTTTCCCGCTGCTACTGTTACAATCACTACAAAATACCAAAAATATTACTTTTGCTGTCTTTACTTTTGTTGCCGCTACCACCACTATCATATTACTTTGCTACTAAACACTTTGCTGTCGATACTAAGTTTCCAGGTGTGGTTGAATTGACAACTCAGTTTCTAATACTTGAGAATATTCTTTGGCTCCCCTTGTGTCGAATTAATAAATTTGGGTTGAATACTCTACCCTCGAAAGCTGTTGCGATCCCCTATACTTGTGGGTTATCAGCGTCGAGGTTATCTCACCAACAACTGCATAAAAGAGATTTTAGATGTCGGCGAACTCATGTATTCCAGAAGTGCAATGATAAAATTGTGACGACAACACCTCGGAGCTCAACTCCCCGGGACACTTCCACAACCCCTAAATGTCAGGTGGCACCAAGAACAATGTTCTCGTCACAAAACCATCATAAAAATTCCAAGATACCAGCGTGATCCTAAATTTTTTTAGTGAAATTTGAGAAGAGAAGAGTCAAAACTCTACATTAGGATGCCTCACCAGAGCGACGAAGGGGCTGAGGAGTAAAAAGAATCCTACTCTCCGATATATATAATGCTAAAAGACTCAAAACCTTTTTCTGGACTCAACAACGCCAACAATTCGATCAAGCAGGGGGCTCCTAAGTCGGGGAAGGCTCTGATTACCAACTTGTAACACCCACGATGCAGCTATATCTCCCACGTGTCGGAGCACAACTTAGAGGCATAATCGCATTGTAGGCAATGTCGCAAGAGGGGTAATCTTTACACATCCCATGTACTGAATAAGAAAAGAGATACATAGTTGGCTTACAATCGCCACTTCACACAATACATAAATTATAGCATTACAACCATCCAGATACAATCAAGGTCCGACTACGGAACCAAAATAAAGACAAACCCAAATGCATATTGTCCCCGATCGCCCCAACTGGGCTCCACTACTGATCGTCTAGAAAGGAAACATAGTATCATCCTGAGTCCGCATCGAACTCCCACTTGAGCTCAGTCGCATCTCCTGGAATGGTATCATCGGTCCCTGTATCTGGTTTTGGAAGTAATCTGTGAGTCACGGGGACTCAACAATCTCACACCCTCGCGATCAAGACTATTTAAGCTTATAGGTAGGGAAAAGGTATGAGGTGGACCTGCAGCAAGAACTAGCATATATGGTGGCTAACATATGCAAATGAGAGCGTGAAGAGAAGGAAAAGCACGTTCAAGAACCTATGATCAAGAAGTGATCCAAGACTAATTACGTTCAAGCATAACTCGAGACCGTGTTCTCTTCCCGGACTCCGCCGAAAAGATACCATCATGGCTACACGCTGTTGATCCATTTTAATTAAGTTCTGACAAATCCCGATAGGAGCTGCACATATCTTGTTCTCAGGGCACACCGGATGGGCAAGACGTCGGGTTGGCATAGACCCTGGTTACCCAGGGGGCGCCGGACATCGCCCAGTTTGGACAAACACTTAGAGAAGCACTGGCCCGGGGGGGGGGGGTTAAAAAATAAAGATGACCCTTGAGTCCGCGAAACCCAAGGGAAAAAGGCTAGGTGGCAAATGGTAAAACCAAGGTTGGGCCTTGCTGGAGGAATTTTATTCATGGCGAACTGTCAAGGGGTTCCCATTATAACCCAACCGCGTAAGGAACGCAAAATCAAGGAACATAACACCGGTATGATGGAAACTAGGGCGGCAAGAGTGGAACAAAACACTAGGCATAAGGCCGAGCCTTCCACCCTTTACCAAGTGTATAGATGCATTAAAGTAAACAAGATATAATAGTGATATCCCAACAATAATCATGTTCCAACAAGGAACAAACTCCAATCTTCACCTGCAACTAGTGTAACACCCTCGATGCGACTATAGCTCCCACGTGTCGAGGCACGACTTAGAGACATAATCACATTGAAGGCATAAGTCGCAAGTTAGGCAATCTTCACAACATCCCATGTAATATAAATAATAAAGGGGAGATAACATAGTTGGCTTACACTCGCCACGTCAATCAAGAACATAAATAACATTACATCACCCAAACACTCATGGCCCGACTACGGCGCCAAAATAAAGAGAACCCAACATGCGACACGGTCCCGATCACCCCCAACTGGGCACCACTACTAATCATCAGGAAAGGAAACATAGTAACGTTGAGAGTCTTCGTCGAACTCCCACTTGAGCTCAAACGCGTCTCCTGGAGCGAAATCATCAGGCCCCGCATCTGGTGTAAAAGTAATCTGTGAGCCAGAGGGACTCAGCAATCTCGCACCCTCACGATCAAGACTATTTAAGCTTATAGGAAAGGCAAGGTAAATATATGTGGAACTGCAGCAAGCGACTAGCAAATATGGTGGCTAAATTATTCGCAAAAGAGAGCGAGAAGAGGAGGCAAAGCGCGAGCGAGAAACTAGAGAGCAAACTGCGCAAACATTACTGCAACACCGTGTCCGCTTCCCGGACTCCGCCGAGAAGAGGCCATCACGGTAACACACTCAGTTGATTCATTTTAATTAAGTTAAGGTTTAAGTTATCTACAACCGGACATTAACAAATTCCCATCTGCCCATAACCGCGGGCACGACTTTCGAAAGTTCAAATCCCTGCAGGGGAGTCCCAACTTAGCCCATGACAAGCTCTCACGGTCAACGAAGGAATAGACCTCCTCCCAAGATGTTCCGATCAGACTCGGTATCTCGGTTACTCAAGACACTTCGACAGGTTAAAACAACACCAGCAACACCGCCCGAATGTGCCGACAAATCCCAATAGGAGCTGCACATATCTCTTTCTCAGGGCACACTCAGATAGGTCAAGCTACGAGTAAAACCAACCCTCGAGTTTCCCTGAGGTGGCCCCGCAGGCTGCCTGGTTCGGACCAACACTCAGAGGAGCACTGGCCCGGGGGGGTTTAAATAAGATGACCCTCGGGCTCTGGAAACCCAAGGGAAAAAGAGGCTAGGTGGCAAATGGTAAAACCAAGGCTGGGCATTGCTGGAAAAGCTTTAATCAAGGCGAACTATCAAGGGGTTCCCATTATAACCCAACCGCGTAAGGAACGCAAAATCCGGGAACATAACACCGATATGACAGAAACTAGGGCGGCAAGAGTGGAACAAAACACTAGGCGAGAGGCCGAGCCTTCCACCCTTTACCAAGTATATAGATGAACTAAGATAACATGGCAATATGATGATATCCCAACAATTAAATAAAGGATCCAACAAGGAACGGCCTCCGATCTTCACCTGCAACTAGCAACGCTATAAGAGGGGCTGAGCAAAGCGGTAACATAGCCAATCAACGGTTCGCTAGGACATGGTGGGTTACAGGTTTGACATGGCAATTTGTGAGGCTTGAAAGCAAGTGGTAGGCATCGTAGCATTGGCATAGCAAAATAGCGAGCAATCTAGCATAGCAAAGATTGTAGTGATTTCGAGGGTATGATCATCTTGCCTGCATAGTTGTCAAAGTTGACTGGATCCTCGAAAGCAAACTCAACAGGCTCCTCGTTAGAGAACTCGTCTCCCGGCTCTACCCAAACAAGACAAACAAGCAACAAGGACACAATCAACCACATGCAAGGATCAAACAATATGATGCAATGATGATATGCTATGCGGGATGCGATGCGGGATGCAAAATGCAAGATATGATAGGAAAAGCAAGAACCTGGCCTCAACTTGGGAATACAAGTGTGCCACTGGAAAGATGAGATGAAATCTCTTGAAAACGATATAAAGAACGCCGGAATCGGAGTTACGGTTTGGAAATGGCAAGCGATTTAAATATGACACCGGTCTGCAATTACAGCAAGTGGCCATCTAAATGCAATGAGATGAACATGCTACAGCACCCAAACATGACAACAAAATACATGGCAGGGATGCATACAAGATGCTTAACAAAAGTCTAGCACTGAGCTACGGCCAATTCATCCATTAACAGGTTCAAACAAACATGGCAAAATTGCATATGGTAAACAGATCTCAGACTCAGTGAAATTATCACTTGTCTGGAATTTCAGATCAGGTAGCACTCTTCGGAGCAACAAAACTACATGCTACAGGACCTAAACATGACAAAGTAAAACATGGCATGGAGCTACTCAAAGAGCTTAACAAAAGTCCCTTAGTGACCTTGAGACAAAAGGGATCAGAAAATACAATTGCAAGCATGTGAACATAGCAAAAACATAATCAGTTTTCAGACAGTGAGAACTGGCACATGCTGAAACATAACTCAAGTATTCATGTTTACGAGCTCGATGCACTCACCACAGAGCAAGTCATGACAATCTAAGCATACATCCAACAAGAATACACAAAATGCAAGCTAGACATGGCAAGAACAATAGCATAGCATGCACGGATCAACTACAATATCATCGGCAAAATTGCAAACAAGTTGACAATCTGCCCAGATTCACAAAGTAACAAAAGTAGAGCTCGATTGACTCAAGCTAGGGTGCTCCATAATTTCAAACAAAGACATGGATGGATAGAGCACTACAATATTAACAAAACATTCTTACTGATCATCCTCAAAAGAGGCACGGATCACTAGGAAACAACATCAACATATGGCCATATGAGATAACAGATCAAGGACTTAGTGGCAATGCTAAGTCCCTAAAAACAGATACCAAGTGCACCACTTTACAAGCTTGTGCTAGTCACCACACACATCACAAAAATACATGGGTTGCACCTCTGGAAAGATGACAAAACCCTTAACAAAACATATGTAGAACATTAGGGCATAGCATGCACACATTAATCATGGCAAAAATGACAAAAACCTAAATGGAGTAGCAGATCTAACAATTATCTCAAGTAGCCCTCTTCTAACAGCATTTTGGGCATCAAGATGAACTCAAATGAAAATGATGCAATTGAAAGAAATGATGTACTCTCTGAGATGAACATTTTGATATGCTATATGCATGAATCGGAGCTACGGATGCAAAGTTACGAGGCTATAAACATGAGCACTTGGATCTAGAATTTCGGGACTTGGAAGAAAAAAACACCTCGTGGATCTAGGGTTTACTATTCACGGCACGTGAACCGAGGCGGAATCCGGCGAGGTGGCGGCTGCTCCGGCGAGGGGAGTCGAGGGGGAGGTGAGGGAGAGGCGAGGCCGGCCGAGGGGAGGAAGAGGCCGGGGCGGCGGTGGCCGGGGCGGTGACGCGCGCGCCGACGGGGAGGCGGCGGACGACGGGCGATGGTGCGGCGGCGGCGACCGGGCTCGACGCGCGGCGGCCGGAGCAGAGCGGGGTCGAGGCGGAGCGGTGGAGGCGGCGGCGCGCTCCGGCCGGGCGGCGCCTCGGGCACGAGGAGGCAGGCGCGGGGCGCGGCGATGTGGGCCAGGAGGGCCACGCGCGGGCCCGCGGGCCGGTGCGGCGGGATTCGGCGGCGGCGAACGGCGGAGTGCCACGTGGCGGCGGGGAGGCGGATCGGACAATGTCCGTCGGTGGGGGAAACGTCCGGCGGCGCGAGGGGAGGATCTAGGGTTTTTGACGAGGGGGATCCGGAATTTCGGGAGGGGATGCCTTTTTATAGGTAGAAGGAGCTATGAGAGTCCAAATGAGGTGGGGTTTTCGGCCACACGATCATGATCGAACGCTCTAGATGATGGAGAAGGTTTAGGTGGGTTTTGGGCCAAATTAGAGGGGTGCTGGGCTGCAACACACACGAGGCCTTTTCGGTCCCTCGGTTAACCGTTGGAGTATCAAACGAAGTTCAAATGATACAGAACTTGACAGGCGGTCTACCGGTAGTAAACCAAGGCTGCTTGGCAAGTCTGGGTCCAATCCGGAAATGTTTAAACCCCACACACGAAAGAAAGGTAGAAATGACCACCGGAGGAGAACGAAGCGCCGGAATGCAAAACGGACAACGGGGAAAATGCTCGAATGCATGAGACGAACATGTATGCAAATGCAATGCACATGATGACATGATATGAGATGCATGACAACGACAACAACACACGGAGACAAAAACCCGAACCCGAGAAAACAAAATAACTTAACGCCGAAACGGCAAGAGTTGGAGTACAAATTGGGAAAGCTACATCCGGGGTGTTACAACTAGCAACGCTATAAGAGGGGCTGAGCAAAGCGGTAACATAGCCAAACAACGGTTTGCTAGGACAAGGTGGGTTAGAGCTTGACATGGCAATATGGGAGGCATGATAAGCATGTGGTAGGTATCGTAGTATAGGCATAGCAATAGAGCGAGCAACTAGCAAGCAAAGATAGAAGTGATTTCGAGGGTATGGTCATCTTGCCTGCAAATTTCTCCGAGTTAACGTAAGCTTGATCCTCGTAAGCGTACTCAACGGGTTCCTCGATCACGTACTTGTCTCCCGGCTCTACCCAAATCAAGAACACAATCAAAGGGAAACACAATCAACCACGGTGCAATGAGCAAGCAACATGATGCAAAACATGGCATGATATGCGGGATGTGATATGCAATGCATATGCGTGCTTCGGAAAGAAAAGATTGAACCAGGCCTCAACTTGGAAAACCAAGAGTGCCGCTGGAAAGATGAGTTGATTTCAGTCAAAATCGATATAAAGATCACCGGAATCGGATGCACGGTTTGCAAATGGCAAGCAAAACAATAATGGCACAAAACTGCGATTAACAACACGATGCCATCTAAATGCATCAAGAAAAATAGGCTACTACACTCCAACATAACAACAAAGCACATGGCAGTGATCCACTCAAGATGCTTGACAAAAGATGAACACTGAGCTACGGCTAATTCACTCAATAGCAGGTTAAAACAAGCATGGAAAAAGTGCAAAAGATATTAGGTTCACGGACTTAGTGAAAATAACAACATGGCAGGATTTAACATTAGGAAGCAATGTTTAGAGCAAGATAACAACATGCTATAGGAACATATCATGGCAAAGCAAGGCATGAAATGATACTACACAAAGCATATAACAAAAGTCCTTTACTGACCATAAGCCAAAAAGGATCAGAAAATACAGTGGCAACCATGTAAACATAGCAAGTTTCGTTAACAGATTCAGAATTAGCAGAAAACTGGAACATGGCAAAAACAGAGTTACGTAGGCATGTTTGCGAGCTCGATGCACCCACCACAACGCATTGCATGACAAGCTAAGCATACACCCAGAAAGTATACATGATAAATAAGCTAACCATGGCAAGAACACTCTCATAGGATGCATGGATCAACTACAACAACCTCGGCAAAATTGATTAACACGTAAACAATCTGCCAGGAACATTTTATAGCAAAAGTAGAGCAAGATTGAGTCATGCTAGGGTGCTCCATAATTGCAAACAAATACATGGATGTATAGAGCATAACAATATCTCAAAAACATCCTTACTGAACATGCTCAAAATAGGCATGGATCACTCTGTAGAAACAAGAATACATGGCATAAAAATAACATCAGGGAAATGACTTAGAAGAATTCTAAGTCCCTGAAATCAGTAACATCACGAGAGCTACTTTGCATGCTTGTGCTAGTCACCACATTGATCACAAAAATACATGACATACACCCCTGTAAAGATGGCATGGCATATAACAAAACACATGTAGGGCTCAAGTTCATAGGAGGCACACATTAATCATGGAAAAATGACAAATGTCCATAATCTGATAAGAATCAGAACCTAACATTACATAGCTCTCTTGCAACAGCATTTAGGGCATCAAGATGAACTCAAATGAGAATGGTGCAATGGAATGAAATGAAGTGCACATCCAGACGAACAATTTTATATGCTACACACCCAAAACGGAGCCACGGATGCAAAGTTACGACATGATGAGGATGCCTAAAAATACTGAAAAACTGGGGACTTAGTGGAAATAATAGACCTCGAGGTGAAAGTCAACGGGCACGGAATCCGAGGTTCGTCGGTGCGGGACTCGTCGGAGATGGTGGGGAAATGGGCGGACCTCGCCGGAGATGGCGGATCCGGGCCGGATCTCGCCGGATCTAGCCGGACTCCGGCGCGTGGAGGCAAAGGAGGCCGCGGCCAGGCGCGGCGGCGTAGGGCGCTGGATCTTGCGGCGGCGAGCTTGGCGAGGGCAGACGGCGGCTGGCGGCGGCCGGATGAGGAGGCGGCGGTCGCCGGCGAGTCGGTGGAGGCGGCGTGGGGAGGTGCCGGCGGCCTGGCGCGACCTGGGCGGCGGTGGCTTCGGGCCCCGCGGGCCTGCCTTGGGCCTGGCGGGCCGGCGATGTGGGGCGCGCGGGTGGGCGAGTGAGGAGGCGACACGTGGTGGCTGTGGGCGGAGCGGACGCGTCCGGCCGGTTGGTTTCGTCTGGCGGCGGAGAGGGGGAAAGAAGCTAGGGTTAGGGTGGATTTTACCCAAAATTTCGGAGGGGGAGTCCTATATATGCGCACGGTTTTCAGCCACACGATCGTGATCGAACGACCGAGAGGATGGAGGGGGGTTTAGGTGGGTTTTGGGCCACTTTGGAGAGGTGTTGGGCTGAACACACACGAGGCCTTTACGGTTCCTCGGTTAACCGTTGGAGTATCAAACGAAGTCCAAATGGCACGAAACTTGACAGGCGGTCTACCGGTAGTAAACCAAGGCCACTTGGGAAGTCTCGGTCCAATCCGAGAACGTTTCACACCTGCACACAAAAAGAGGCAATAGGGGACGCTGGAGGACATAGGAGTGCCGGAATGCAAAACGGACAACGGGGAAAATGCTCGGATGCATGAGACGAACATGTATGCAAAAGCGATGCACATGATGACATGATATGAGATGCATGACAAATACAAAAGGAACATGACGACAAAACCCAATAACGAGGAATATCATAACTTAGTGCAGGAAATGGCAAGAGTTGGAATACAAATATGGCAAGTTACATATGGGGCGTTACAACACTCCACCACTACGAAAGGATCTCGTTCCGAGATCTAGGATTGGAAAAACTCTGGATATTCGAAATGGAGGTGGTCCTCGCGTTCCCAGGTGGCTTCACAGTCGGAATGATGTGACCACTTCACTTTCAGGAATTTGATAGACTTGTTGCTAGTCTTGCACTCAGTTTCTTCAAGAATAGCAACGAGATGCTCATGATAAGACAAGTCTTCTTGGAGATCAATCTCTTCGAAGTTGATGGTGCGATCAGGAGTCTTGAAACACTTGCAAAGCTGAGACACATGAAACACGTCGTGCACATTTGCAAAGTTGGATGGAAGCTCAAGTTGATACGCGAGATCGCCTCTTTTGCCAATGATCTTGAAAGGACCCACGTATCTAGGGGCAAGCTTCCCTTTGATACCGAAGCGACGAGTACCTTTCATTGGAGAGACGCGAAGGTAGACATGGTCTCTGATCTCGAAAACCAAGTCATGATGCTTGCTATCATAGTAAGTCTTCTGGCGCGATTGCGCGGCTTTGAGATTTTCACGAATGACTTTGCACATTTCTTCAGCCTCTGTGATCAAGTCATTGCCAAGAAGTTGGCGTTCACCAGCCTCTGACCAGTTAAGAGGAGTACAACACTTTCTGCCATAGAGAATCTCGAATGGTGCCTTGCCCGAACTCTCTTGGAAGCTATTGTTGTAGGAGAACTCGGCATATGGAAGACAATCTTCCCACTTCATACCGAAAGAAATGACACATGCCCTGAGCATATCTTCAAGAATTTGATTGACTCGCTTGACTTGGCCACTGGTTTGAGGATGAAAGGCTGTGCTGAAGCGAATGTTGGTGCACATGGCCTTCTGAAAAGAATCCCAGAACTTAGAAGTGAAGATGCTTCCACGATCTGAAGATATCAACTGCGGAATGTCGTGCAGAGAGACAATCCTGGAGGTATATAGCTCTGCCAACTGAGCTGCTGTGATAGATTCTTTGATAGGAAGAAAATGAGCCACTTTAGTGAGCTTGTCGATGATAACGAAGATAGCATCATTGCCACGCTTGGACTTTGGAAATCCAGTCACGAAGTCCATCTCAATATGGTCAAACTTCCATTCTGGGATGGCAAGAGGTTGGAGGAGACCAGCTGGCCGTTGGTGTTCTGCTTTCACTCTTCTGCAGACATCACATTCATTCACGAACTGAGCAATATCGCGCTTCATTCGAGTCCACCAATACGACTGCTTGGGGTCATGGTACATCTTTGTACTTCCAGGATGAATAGAGAGGAGTGAATTGTGAACTTTGTTCATAATGACTTTACAAAGGTCACCCTTAGGAACAACAATGCGACCCTTGAAGAATAGAGTATCCTCGTCATCTAGATGATAGCACTTGTACTTGGGTTGGCTCTTGGCAATCCCAATCTTCACCTTCTTCACCATAGCATCAAGAAGTTGAGCCTCGCGAATTTGATCTTCGAAAATAGGAGAGACTTGGAGGTTGGCAAGGAATCCTTGAGGAACAACTTGGAGATTAAGTTTGTGGAAAGCTTCACAAAGATCTGGTTGGTAGGGCTTAAGAATCAAACTATTGCAGTAAGCCTTCCTGCTCAATGCGTCATCAATGACATTGGCCTTGCCTGGAGTATATTCGATACTCGGATTATACTTTTGAATCATTTCGACCCAATGAGTCTGCCTGAGGTTGAGGTTGGGCTGAGTGAAGATGTACTTGAGACTCTTATGATCAGTGAAGATGTCCACTTTTCTTCCCAACAAGAGATGTCTCCAAGTTAAAAGAGCATGGACAACTGCAGCCAACTCGAGGTCATGAGTGGGGTAGTTCTTTTCGTTGGGCTTCAACTGGCGAGAGGTATAGGCGACAACTTTCTTCTCTTGCATTAGCACTGCACCAAGACCTTGAATGGAAGCATCACAGAAAACCTTGAATGGTTTAGATTCATCAGGAGGTGTCAGGACTGGAGCTGTGACTAACTTCTCTTTGAGGGTGTTGAAAGCGATGTCACATTCAGGCGACCAGACATACTTCACATGCTTCTGAAGGAGGTTGGAAAGTGGCTTCGCGATTTTAGAGAAATTCTCAACGAACCTTCGGCAATAGCTTGCAAGCCCAAGGAAGCTGCGGAGTTGCTTCACATTCTGAGGCGGTTCCCAATTCACTATTGCACACACCTTCTCAGGATTAATAGCTATGCCCTTGGCGGAGATGATATGCCCAAGGTAGAGAACCTCATCGAGCCAAAACTCGCACTTTGAAAACTTCACATAGAACTGATGTTCTCTGAGTTTATCCAGCACCAATCTCAAGTGCTTGGCATGATCCTCCTTGTTCTTGGAAAAGACCAAAATGTCATCGAGATAGACCAAGACGAAATCATTTGTGTAGGCGTTGAAGATGAAGTTCATCATGCGAGAGAATGTTGGAGGAGCGTTGACAAGGCCGAAAGACATGACAGTGTATTCATATGAACCATAGCTTGTTCTGAATGCTGTCTTGGGGATATCTTCTTCCCGAATGCGAATCTGATGATAACCCATACGGAGGTCAAGCTTGGAGAATACATGAGCACCTTTGAGTTGTTCGAAAAGCTCATTGATGTTGGGAAGTGGGTACTTGTTCTTTATGGTCTTCTTGTTCAATGGATGGTAGTCGACACAAAGTCGGTCCGTTCCATCTTTCTTCTTGACAAAAAGAACACCACAACCCCATGGAGAAGAACTTGGTCGGATGAGACCCATACGCTCTTGAATATCGAGTTGTTTCTTCAGCTCCTTCAACTTTTCTGGTCCAAGCTTGTAAGGAGTTTGCAAACAGGTTCTGTGCCAGGATCAAGATCAATGACGAATTCAACTGGCCGGTGAGGAGGCATTCCTGGAAGCTCTTCTAGAAAGACGTCTTGATATTCACAAACGACTGGAATTTGAGAGATGGCATCCAACTCGCCCTTCTCATTGAGAGAAAACAGTCGAATTGTATCATCATGAGTGGAAAAAACGATCACATCCTCAGAAGAGTGTGTCAATTAAATCTGCCTGGCAACACAATCAAGGTGGGCCTTGTTCTTAGAAAGCCAGTCCATTCCGAGAATTAGATCAATATCCAAGTTACCAAGGACCATTTGTGAAGACAGAAACTTATAGTCGCCAACGTGATAGAAACATCGGGAGCCATCATTTTGGTGTTCATGAACAAACCCGTAGAGGAAACCGCTATCGGCTTAGGAAAATCGACAGTATGCAAATCATGCATGGATGCAAAAAGCTTCGATATGAATGACAAAAATGCACCAGTATCAAAAAGAACTCTTGCAGGAATATCATTAACAGGAAGGTTACCCATGATCACTTATGAAGAGTCCTCTGCCTGAACTGCGTTCATCATGTTGATCTTTGTAGACCGGGGATTATGCTTGACCACTGCATTGCTGGCAGATCTCACAGGAGGAGGAGGAAGACGCCTCTGGTTGAAGCATTTGTTTGCATAGTGACCCTTCTGCTGACACTTGTTGCACGTGACCTCTGAAAGCGGACGATGATACGAAGCGCTTGACCTTGGAGCATGAGACGAAGCCTTGTTCTGAAAGCCTGGGTTGGGTGGGTGGGAAGATCCATTGCCACCTTTGCTCTTCTACTGATAAGGATGATGGAACAGAGGAGGAGGAGGCAACCAATACATTTGCTGCATAGTTGCCAGTTGTGTTGAAGAAGAAGAAGGAGTTGCATCCCTGACTCTCTTCTTGGAAGCATCACACTTGAGCTGAGCAGTCTCTTGCTTTAGTGCCATATTGTAGAACTCATCGTACTTCTGCGGCTCAAAAAGCACAAGAGTTAGTTGCAGATCTTCTCCGAGGCCACCTTTGAACTAATAAATCATGCTCTTCTCGTCAGGGATGTCTTGCTTAGTGAAACGAGCGAGCTTCTGGAACATGATGTTGTACTGGTAAACAGACAAGCTGCCTTGCTTCAGATTTTGGAACTCCTCACGCTTGCTCTCAACAACACTCTGAGGAATGTGGTGAGCTTTGAAGTCTTGGCGGAATTCATCCCAGGTAATCACACGACCTCCTCTGGAATCTTTGTATTGCTGATACCACTCTGTAGCTTGGTCTTTGAGTTGGAACGAAGAAAACTTGACAAAGTCCTCAGCCTTACGTTGCTGCACTCAAAATGCTTGCAGATATCCATGAGCCAATCATCAGCGTCTGTGGCCTCGACACAATTACTGAAGGTCTTTGGCTGGTTTGCGAGGAACTGGTGGAGTGTAGCAAACTGATTATGATTGTTGCCATGGCCTTGATTTCCTTGGTTATGCTCTTGCAAGAGTTGCATAAGCATCTGCGTGTTGGCGTTGGTAGCGGCCATCACAGCTTGCCATGCCTCCGGAGGTGGAGGTGGTGGCGGCAGATCCAGATTCAGACGCGTTGGAGGAGCCATCCTGAAGAGGGTGACATCCGTTAGCATCTTGAAAGACATATATTCAAGCTGAATCAAATGGATTGAAATTGCAACATATAGTCTTAACATTCGAACAAGAATGAACGAATGAATTCCAAATTAAATGGTCACACTTCCATAAATTGAGAAGCCACTTAGATAGAGGTAGAAGAATAAAACAACAAGGTACGGACAAGAACAAATACTTGGTAAGGATTACCCAATGATGAACCAAATATCCGCGGAAGAAATACTGGAGCAACATGAATTCCCACCTATGAAACTCCCGAAATTTTCCGGTTATGCAATCAGGTGTTGGGGATACAGGGGAAGCATAATATCTCACCCAAAACTAGCAAATCCTACATCCAGCTGTATCCATCCTTCAGCACATAACCAAGAAACCTTTGGAAATCATTTACCTCAACCTTCAAAAAGCATTCGTTATACGAGTTATGGCATTACTCCCGAACTCCCGCCCTAGTACTGGGTGGCGTCGAGGTTATCTCACCAACAACTGCATAAAAGAGGCTGAGGCGTCGAGGTTATCTCACCAGAATTGCAATGATAAAATTGTGACGACAACACCTCGGAGCTCAACTCCCCGGGACACTGCCACAACCCCTAAATTTTAGGAGGCACCAAGAACAATGTTTTCGTCACAAAACCATCGGAACGATTCCAAGATACCCGCGTGATCCTAATTTTTTTAGTGGAATTTGAGAAGAGAAGAGTCAAAACTCTACGCCGGGATGCCTCACCAGAGCGACGAAGGGGCCGAGGACTAAAACGAATCCTACTCTCTGATATATATATATAATCCTAAAAGACTCAAAACATTTTTCTAGACTCAACAACGCCAACGATTCGATCAAGCAAGGGTCTCCCAAGTCAAGGAAGGCTCTGATTACCAACTTGTAACACCCACGATGCGGCTATATCTCCCACGTGTCGGAGCACGACTTAGAGGCATAACCGCATTGTAGGCAATGTCGCAAGAGGGGTAATCTTTACACATCCCATGTACTAAATAAGAAAAGAGATACATAGTTGGTTTACAATCGCCACTTCACACAATACATAAATTATAGCATTACAACCATCCAGATACAATCAAGGTCCGACTACGGAACCAAAATAAAGACAACCCCAAATGCATATTATCCCCGATGGCCCCAACTGGTCTCCACTACTGATTGTCTAGAAAGGAAACGTAGTATCATCTTGAGTCCTCATCGAACTCCCACTTGAGCTCAGTCGCATCTCTTGGAATGGTATCATCGGTCCCTGCATCTGGTTTTGGAAGTAATCTGTGAGTCACGGGGACTCAGCAATCTCACACCCTCGCGATCAAGACTATTTAAGCTTATAGGTAGGGAAAAGGTATGAGGTGGGGCTGCAACAAGAACTAGCATATATGGTGGCTAACATAAGCAAATGAGAGCGAGAAGAGAAGGCAAAGCACGTTCGAGAACCTATGATCAAGAAGTGATCCAAGACTACTTACGTTCAAGCATAACTCGAGACCGTGTTCTCTTCCCAGACTCCGCCGAAAAGAGACCATCACGGCTACACACGCTGTTGATCCATTTTAATTAAGCTAAGTTTCAGGTTTTCTACAACCGGACATTAACAAATTCCCATCTGCCCATAACCGCGGGCACGACTTTCGAAAGTTCAAATCCCTGCAGGGGTGTCCCAACTTAGCCCATCACAAGCTCTCACGGTCAACGAAGGATATTCCTTCTCCCAGGACGACCTGATCAGACTCGGAATCCCGGTTACAAGACATCTCGACAATGATAAAACTAAACCTGCAAAGCCGCCCGAATGTACCGACAAATCCCGATAGGAGTTGCAAATATCTCGTTCTCAGGGCACACCAGATGGGCAAGACGTCAGGTTGGCATAGACCCTGGTTGCCTAGGGGGCGCCGGACATCGCCCAGTTTGGACCAACACTTTTGGCCCCGGGGGGTTAAAAATAAACATGACCCTTGAGTCCGTGAAACCCAAGGGAAAAAAGCTAGGTGGCAAATGGTAAAACCAAGGTTGTGCCTTGCTGGAGGAGTTTTATTCAAGGTGAACTGTCAAGGGGTTCCCATTATAACCCAACCACGTAAGGAACGCAAAATCAAGGAACATAACACCGGTATGACGGAAACTAGGGCGGCAAGAGTGGAACAAAACACTAGGCATAAGGTCGAGCCTTCCACCCTTTACCAAGTGTATAGATGCGTTAAAGTAAACAAGATATAATAGTGATATCCCAACAATAATCATGCTCCAACAAGGAACAAACTCCAATCTTCACCTGCAACTAGCAACACTATAAGAGGGGCTGAGCAAAGCGGTAACATAGCCAAACAACGGTTTGCTAGGACAAGGTGGGTTATAGGTTGACATGGCAATATGGGAGGCATGATAAGCATGTGGTAGGTATCGTAGCATAGGCATAGCAATAGAGCGAGCAACTAGCAAGCAAAGATAGAAGTGATTTCAAGGGTATGGTCATCTTGCCTGCAAAGTTCTCCGAGTTGATCCTCGTAAGCGTACTCAACGGGTTCCTCGATCACGTACTCGTCTCCCGACTCTACCCAAAGCAAGAACACAAGCAAAGGGAAACACAATCAACCACGGTGCAATGCGCAAGCAACATGATGCAAAACATGGAATAATATGTGGGATGTGATATGCAATGCATATGCGTGCTTCGGAAAGGAAAGATTGAACCAGGCCTCAACTTGGAAAACCAAGAGTACCGCTGGAAAGATGAGTTGATTTCGTTCGAAATTGATATAAAGATCAGCGGAATCGGATGCACGGTTTGCAAATGGCAAGCAAAACAATAATGGCACAAAGCTGCGATTAACAGCACGATGCAATCTAAATGCATCAAGAAAAATAAGCTACTCCACTCCAACATAACAACAAAGCACATGGCAATGATCCACTCAAGATTCTTGAAAAAAGATGAACACTGAGCTACGGCTAATTCACTCAATAGCAGGTTAAAACAAGCATGGCAAAAGTGCAAAAGATATCAGGTTCACAGACTTAGTGAAAGTAACAACGTGGGAGGATTTAACATCAGGAAGCAATGTTTAGAGCAAGATAAGAACATGCTACAGGAACATATCATGGAAAAGCAAGGCATGGCATGATACTACACAAAGCATATAACAAATGTCCTTTACTTACCATAAGCCAAAAAGAATCAGAAAATACAATGGCAACCATGTAAACATAGCAAGTTTCGTCAACAGATTCAGACTTAGCAAAAAACTGGAACATGGCAAAAACAGAGTTACGTAGGCATGTTTGCGAGCTCGATGCAATCACCACAAGGTATTGCATGACAAGCTAAGCATACACCCAACAAGTATGCATGATAAATAAGCTAACCATGGCAAGAACACTCTCATAGCATGCATGGATTAACTACAACAACCTCGGCAAAATTGATTAACACGGAAACAATCTGCCAGGAACATTTTTTGCAAAAGTAGAGCAAGATTGAGTCATGCTAGGGTGCTCCATAATTGCAAATAAAGACATGGATGGATAGATCATAACAATATCTCAAAAACATCCTTACTGAACATGCTCAAAATAGGCATGGATTACTCTGTAGCAACAAGAATATATGGCATAAAAATAACATCAGGGAAATGACTTGGAAAAATTCTAAGTCCCTGAAATCAGCAACATCACGAGAGCTACTTTGCATGCTTGTGCTAGTCACGACATTGATCACACAAATACATGGCATACACCCCTGTAAAGATGGCATGGCATATAACAAAACACATGTAGGGCTCAAGTTCATAGGAGGCACACATTAATCATGGCAAAAATGACAAATGTCCATAATCTGA
The DNA here is from genome assembly GCF_056163025.1 of Triticum urartu. NCBI lineage: Eukaryota > Viridiplantae > Streptophyta > Magnoliopsida > Poales > Poaceae > Triticum > Triticum urartu. The sequence goes on along the minus strand of NC_141874.1, from coordinate 220,448,116 downwards.
TAAGAATCAGAACCTTACATTACATAGCTCTCTTGCAACAGCATTTAGGGCATCAAGATGAACTCAAATGAACATGGTGAAATGGAATGGAATGAAGTGCACATCCATACGAACAATTTTATATGCTACACACCCAAAACGGAGCCACGGATGCAAAGTTACGACATGATGAAGATGCCTAAAAATACTAAAAAACCGGGGACTTAGTGGAAATAATAGACCTCGAGGTGAAAGTCAATGGGCACGGAATCCGAGGTTCGTCGGCGCGGGACTCGTCGGAGATGGCGGGGGAACGGGCAGACCTCGCCGGAGATGGCGGATCCGGGCCGGATCTCACCGGATCCGGCCGGACTCCGGCGCGGGGAGGCGGAGGAGGACGCGGCCAGGCGGGGCGGCGGTGTAGGGCGCCAGATCTAGCGGCGGCGAGCTTGGCGAGGGCAGACGGCGGCCGGACGAGGAGGCGGTGGTCGCCAGCGAGTCGGTGGAGGCGGCTCGGGGAGGTGCAGGCGGCCTGGCGCGACCCGAGCGGCGGCGGCTTCGGGCCCCGCGGGCCTGGCGGGCCAGCGATGTGGGGCGTGCGGGTGGGTGAGTGAGGAGGCGACATGTGGCAGTGGTGGGCGGAGCGGACGCGTCCGGCCGGTGGGTTTCGTCCGGCAGCGGAGAGGGGGAAAGAAGCTAGGATTAGGGTGGATTTTGCCCGAAATTTCGGAGGGGGGGTCCTATATATGCATAGAAGGAGCTAGGAGGCTCCAAATTGAGCACGGTTTTCGGCCACGCGATCGTGATCGAACGACCGAGAGGATGGAGGGGGTTTAGGTGGGTTTTGGGCCACTTTGGAGAGGTGTTGGGCTGCAACACACACGAGGCCTTTACAGTTCCTCGGTTAACCGTTGGAGTATCAAACGAAGTCCAAATGGCACGAAACTTGACAGGCGGTATACCGTGTAGTAAACCAAGGCTGCTTGGCAAGTCTCGGTCCAATCCGAGAATGTTTAACAGCCGCACACGAAAAGAGGCAAAAGGGGACGCCGGAGGACATAGGAGTGCCGGAATGCAAAACGGACAACGGGAAAAATGCTCGGATGCATGAGACAAACACGTATGCAAAAGCGATGCACATGATGACATGATATGATATGCATGACAAAGACAAAAAGAAACACGACGACAAAACCCAACAACGAGGAATATCATAACTTAGTGCTGGAAATGGCAAGAGTTGGAATACAAATATGGCAAGTTACATATAGGGCGTTACACTACTAGCTATGGACCAGTAGGTCTATGGTAAACTACCCACGCTTCATCGGAGAGGCAATGGTGTTGATGTAGAAGCCCTCTGTGATCGAATCCCCCTCCGGCAGGATGCCGATAAAGGCCCCTAGATGGTATCTCATGGATACAGAAGGTTGCGGCGGTGGAAAAGTGGTTTCATGGCTCCCTTGGAAGGTTTTGGGGTATTTGAGAATATATATAGGCGGAAGAAATAGGTCGGTGGAGTTACAAGGGGCCCACAAGGGTGGGGGGCGCCCTCCAACCTTGTAGCCGCATCATGGCTTCTTTGACTTGCACTCCAAGTCCTTTCGAGGTCTTCTGGTCCAAGAAAAATCATCGCGAAAGTTTCGTTCCGTTTGGACTCCATTTGGTATTCCTTTTCTGCGAAACTCTAAAACAAGGAAAAAACAAAAACTAACACTGGGCTCTAGGTTAATAGGTTAGTCCCAAAAATTATATAAAATGGCATATTAATGCATATAAAACATCTAAAACAGATAATATAATAGCATGGAACAATCAAAAATTATAGATACATTGGAGGCGTATCACGCTCTACCTCCCACGCCATGCCAGAAACGGCGGCTGAAGCGGTAGCGAGAGCTCAACTGCTGTTGGATTTCCCTCCAGCAGTAGACAAGACGGATGAATGGAGAGCTACCATTCAAAGTCTCCTCAGGATCGCCGAGGTTAACAGACCACCATGTGTTGAGCCGCTGTGACGTCCGCAGGCGACTGCCACCGGTGGCCAAGACGAGAGGACCATACCCACGGTGCAGTCCCCACCGCGACATCTCTCCCAAGGGCAGCCATGGCAGACTGAGTGACCACCAGACAGTGATGATCGTGATGAGGCATCAATGGCCTTGTCTGATCCATATCTCCGGTGAGACCAACACCAAGTGCTGAAAGAAAGGAAGGAGGACGCTCGCGTCACCATTGAACGGCGTCGCGGGACATGCCATCAATCCAACAGGCGCAACAGAGTTGATGACGACGAGCACGCGCCCAGTGCTGGCGGGTACCTACCTTATGAGGTAGGGTGCCCAGCCTTCACACGGGAGCTGCGGCAGGTCCGGTGGCCATTGTCTCGCACCTTCAAGCATGACCTGCCAGAGAAGTACGACGGAAAACTCAACCCGACAGAATTCTCGGGCATCTATACGGTCTCTGTTCAAGATGCTGGGGGAAGGGACGAGATGTGCTCATCAACTACTTCCCATTGGCCCTCAAGTCGAATGTGAGGTCTTGGTTGATGCACCTGCCAGAAGATTCCATCTCCTCCTGGGCAGATCTGTGCAACGAGTTCGTGGGCGCCTTCATAGGTGGACACCAGGAACCAAGGCGGCCCAGTGACCAGCAAACCCTCCTGCAGAAGGAGGGAGAAAGTTTGCGTGAGTATCTACAGAGGTTCAGCCAAGTCCACCGCAACAGTCCAAAGATACACCCGGCAGCTATGATTGCCGCATTCTGTATGAATGTGCACAACCGCGGAATGTGGGCTAAGATGAATGTTCGCTTGCCCAAGACCGTCAACGAACTCTACACATTGGCAGAAAAGTGTGCTCGTGCTGAAGAAGGGAGAAGACTTCCCGAGGAGGAGGTTGGCGTCGAAGTCGATTCAGAGGACGACAACGCTGCCGCCCCTAGGAAGAAGAACAAGAAACACAACAAGAAGTGGAAGGAGAAAGCAGTGATGGCCGTAGAAAGTACTGGTGATCTCAGCGCTGGCAAGAAGGCAAAAATTGAGACACCCAGCAAGGAAGCTGCTGCATGCACTGATTGCTGGGCGGCTGTGGCTGCTGAGAAAACCGGCAAGTCTGAGGGGCTGTACTGCAAGATCCATAGGACCAAGGGTCATGATCTCCAAGATTGCAAGCAAGTCGAGCAATTGGTTGAGAAACAGAAATCCGAATACAGAAGACGCGACAAGGAGAAAAACCAGAATGGTACTGGCGGGAGGGGCCGTGGTTGTCGTAATGGACAGTGCGGTAAGGCTGATCAGTAGAAAGAAAAACCCGCCAGAGGCCGTGAGAGGAAACAGAATGAAGATGACAGTGAAGAGGAAGATGATGAAACCAGTGAACAAGAGTTCTACAAAGCTACTGAGGTGATGTGCATTGACGGGGGTGCATCTTGCACTCCTCTCATCGCCAGCTCAAACAATGAGCGTGTGACGTTAATGCGGAAGAACTAGCAGAAAGCGCTCGAGAATGGCTCAAGTGGTCCCGCACGCCCATCATTTTTGACATTGAGGATCATCTAGACTGCACTACAATGGTAGAATGTTTGCCATTGTTGGTTTCACCAACAATCCGCAACCTCAAGGTCACTAAGATGTTGGTTGACGGCGGGGCGGCCTTGAATTTAATTTCTTTGGATGTTCTGAAGAAACTCTAGATTCTAGATGAGGACTTGAAGAAAACTGGCACTTTCCAAGGGATCAACCAAGGAAGGAGCCAGCCGAAGGGAAAGATTACCTTGCCGGTAACATTTGCTGGGTAAATAAACTTCAGGATGGAGAAGATTGTGTTCGACATTGTTGAACTTCCCTAGCCGTTCAATGGGATTCTTGGCCGGCTAGCTCTGGCCAAGTTCATGGCAGCGTCCCACTACGATTACAACACACTGAAGATGCCTGGGTCTATGGGAGTCATCACCATCCCGTCAGACAAGAGAGATGCAGTTATCTGTGTGGATAAGATGTACAGGGATGCAGTTGCCGCAGAGGCCGTCGGGGCCCCAACTCCCGTCAAGATGGAGAAGAAAATCAAGGAAACCGATAAGAAGTCCGATAAGGATTCTGGGAAGCGCATCTCTTTCGAGTATTCCGCACTCGGCAATGACTTGCCAGAAAGTTCAAATAGCAAGAGATCCAAGGCTGTTCCCCCGGAAACCAGGAAAGTTTCGGCGCGGCAGGATGACACTGAAGGTACCTGCTACTTCTTGAGCTTGCGTTGGTTTTTCCCTTGAAGAGGAAAGGGTTATGCAACAAAGTAGAGTAAGTATTTCCCTCAGTTTTGAGAACCAAGGTATCAATCCTGTAGGAGACAACGAACAAGTCACCGAATACCTGCACAAACAATCAAACAACTTGCACCCAACGCGATAAAGGGGTTGTCAATCCGTTCATGGTTACCTGCAAAAGTGAGATCTGATAGAGATACATAAACGTTTAAGTAAATGTTTTTGGTTTATAGATCGAAAAGTAAAAGACTGCAAAGGAAATAAGTTGGAAACTAATATTGTAGATCGGAAACTAAGATGATGGAAAATAGACCCAGGGCCATAGGTTTCACTAGAGGCTTCTCTCAAGATAGAAAATATTATGGTGGGTGAACAAATTGCTGCCAAGCAATTGATAGGAAAGTGCAAAGTTATGACAATATCTATGGCAATGATCATGAATATAGGCATCACATCCGTGTCAAGTAGACCGAAACGATTCTGCATCTACTACTATTACTCCACACATCGACTACTATCTAGCATGCATCTGGAGAATTAAGTTCATAAAGAACGGAGTAATGCATTAAGCAAGATGACATGATGTAGAGGAATTAACTCAAGCAATATGATGAAAACCCCATCTTTTTATCCTCGATTGCAACAATACAATACGTGCCTTGCTGCCCCTACTGTCACTGGGAAAGGACACTGCAGATTTAACCCAAAGCTAACCACTTCTGCCATTGCAAGAAAAACCAATCTAGTTGGCCAAACCAAATCGATAGTTCGAAGAGACATGCAAAGATATCAAATCATGCATATAAGAACTCAGAGGAGATTCAAATAATATTCATAGATAAGCTGATCATAAATCCACAATTCATCGGATATTGGCAAACACACTGTAAAAAAGTATTACATCGAATGGATATCCAAGAACATCGAGGAGACAGGGTATTGAGAATCAAAGAGAGAGAAGAAGCCATCTAGCTACTAACTATGGACCTGTCGGTCTGAGGTAAACTACTCACGCTTCATCGGAAGGGCAATGGTGTTGATGTAGAAGCCCTCCGTGATCGAATCCCCCTCTAGCAGGATGCCTGAAAAGGCCCCTAGATGGGATCTCACTGGTACAGAAGGTTGCGGCGGTGAAAAAGTGTTTTCGTGTCTCTCCCTGTTGGTTTTGGAGTATAAGAGTATATATAGGTGAAAGAATTAGGTCAGTGGAGTCACGAGGGGCCCACAAGGGTGGGGGGCGCGCCCTACCCCCCTGGGCGTGCCCTCCGTCCTTGTGGCTGCCTTGTGGCTTCTCTGACTTGCACTCCAAGTCCTCTAGATGTCTTCTGGTCTAAGAAAAATCATCGCGAAAGTTTTGTTCCGTTTAGACTCCGTTTGGCATTCCTTTTCTGCGAAACTCTAAAACAAGGGAAAAATAGAAACTAGATAGGGCTCTAGGTTAATAGGTTAGTCCCAAAAATAATATAAAATAGCATATTAATTCATATAAAACATCCAAAACAGATAATATAATAGCATGGAACAATAAAAAATTATAGATACGTTGGAGACGTATCAAGCATCCTCAAGCTTAATTCCTTCTCGTCCTCAAGTAGGTAAATGATAAAAACAGAATTTTAGATGTGGAATGCTACCTAACATATTTATGCATGTCATTTCTTTATTGTGGCATGAATTTTTAGATCCGTATGATTCAAAACAAAAGTTTAATATTGACATAAAAACAATAATACTTCAAGCATACTAACAAGGCAATTATGTCTTCTCAAAATAACATGGCCAAAGAAAGCTTATCACTACAAAATCATATAGTCTGGCTATACTCCATGTTCATCACACAAATTTTTTAAATCATGCACAACCCCGATGACAAGCCAAGCAATTGTTTCATACTTTTGATGTTCTCAAACCTTTCCAACTTTCATGCAATACATGAGAGTGAGCCATGGACATAGCACTATAGGTGGAATAGGCGGTGGTTGTGGAGAAGACAAAAAGGAGATAGTCTCACATCAACTAGGCGTATCAACGTGCTGTGAAGATGCCCATCAATAGATATCAATGTGAGTGAGTAGGGATTGCCATGCAACGGATGCACTAGAGCTATAAGTTTATGAAAGCTCAAAAAGAAACTAAGTGGGTGTGCTTCCAACTTTCTTGCTCACGAAGACCTAGGGCAATTTGAGGAAGACCATCATTGGGATATACAAGCCAAGTTCTGTAATGAAAAATTCCCTTTAGTATGTGAAAGTGACAATATAGGAGACTCTCTATCATAAAGATCATGGTGCTACTTTGAAGCACAAGTGTGGTAAAAGGATAGTAACATTGCCCCTTCTCTCTTTTCTCTCATTTGTTTTATTTTTATTTATTATTTATTTAGGCCTCTCTCATTTTTTTGGCCTTTTTTTTGTCCGGAGTCTCATCCCGACTTGTGGGGGAATCATAGTGTCCATCATCCTTTCCTCACATGGGACAATGCTCTAATAATGAAGATCATCACACTTTTATTTACTTACAACTCGATACTTAGAAAAAAAATCTGACTCTATATGAATGCCTCTGGCGGTGTACCGAGATGTGCAATGAATCAAGAGTGACATGTATGAAAGAATTATGAATGGTGGCTTTGCCACAAATACGATGTCAACTACATGATCATGCAAAGCAATATGACAATGATGGAGCGTGTCATAATAAAAGGAATGGTGGAAAGTTGCACGGCAATATATCTCGGAATGGCTATGGAATGGCCATGATAGGTAGATATGGTAGCTGTTTTGAGGAAGGTATATGGTGGGTTTATGGTACCGGCGAAAGTTGCACGATACTAGAGAGGCTAGCAATGGTGGAAGGGTGAGAGTGCGTATAATCCATGGACTCAACATTAGTCATAAAGAACTCACATACTTATTGCAAAAATCTATTAGTTCTCAAAATAGAGTACTACGCGCATGCTCCTAGGGGGGTAGATTGGTAGGAAAAGACCATCGCTCGTCCCCGACCGCCACTCATAAGGAAGACAATCAATAAATAAATCATGCTCTGACTTCATCACATAACGGTTCACCATATGTGCATGCTATGGGAATCACAAAGTTTAACACAAGTATTTGTCAATTCCACAAGTACTCACTAGCACGACCCTATTATCACCATCTTCATATCTCAAAACAATCGTAAGGAATCAAACTTCTCTTAGTATTCAATGCACTTTATATGAAAGTTTTTATTATATCCCTCTTGGATGCCTATCATATTAGGACTAAATTTATAACCAAAGCAAATTACCATGTTGTTCAGAGACTCTCAAAATAATATAAGTGAAGCATGAGAGTTCATAAATTTCTATAAAATAAAGCCACCGCCGTGCTCTGAAAAGATATAAGTGAAGCACTAGAGCAAAATTTCCTAGCTCAAAAGATATAAGTGAAGCACATAGAGTATTCTAATAAATCATGATTCATGCATGTCTGTCTCAAAAGGTGTGTACTGCAAGGATGATTGTGGAAAACAAAAAAGCAAAGACTCAAATCATACAAGACTCTCCAAGCAAAACACATATCATGTGGTAAATAAAAATATAGCCTCAAGTAAAGTTATCGACAGACAAAGACGAAAGAGGGGATGTGTTCCGGGGCATCCCCAAGCTTAGGCTCTTGGTTGTCCTTGAATATTACCTTGGGCTGCCTTGGGCATCCCCAAGCTTAGGCTCTTGACACTCCTTATTCCATAGTCCATCAAATCCTTACCCAAAATTTGAAAACTTCACAACACAAAACTCAACAGAAAATCTCATAAGTTCCGTTAGTATAAGAAAATAAATCACCGCTTTTGGTACTGTTGTGAACTCATTCTTCATTTATATTGGTGTAATATCTACTGTATTCCAACTTTTCCATGGTTCATACCCCCCCGATACTAGCCATAGATTCATCAAAATAAGCAAACAACACAAAGAAAATAGAATCCGACAAAAACAAAACAGTCTGTAGCAATCTGGAGATTTCGAATACTTCTCTAACTTAAAAAATTCTGGAGAATTAGGACAACCTAGGAAATGTGTTTATTAATCCTTCGCAAAAGAATCAATATTTTATCACACTTCTGCTAAAAATTAAAATTAATCTCCTGGGCGTAAAGTTTCTGTTTTTCAGCAAGATGAAATCAACTATCACCGTAAGCTATCCCAAAGGTCTTACTTGGCACAAACACTAATTAAAACACAAAACCACATCTAACCATAGGCTAGATGGATTATTTATTGCAAAACAGAACCTAAAAAGCAATAATAAAAATAAAATTGGGTTGCCTCCCAACAAGCGCTACCGTTTAACGCCCTTAGGTAGGCATAAATCATGAATAGATCTAGGTATTGTCATCCCCCCTTTGGGAAGCAAAGAGAGAATTTCTTATCCATGGCATTTATCTTTCTATTTTGTGAAAGCACATGGCCATTAATAGTAGAAGAAAGATTAAGCACATTACGAAAATTTGCATCTAAAGTAGTCTTCATCTCTTTGATTATTTCATTTTGATAAAAGCACATAAGAGCAATTGATTCAACATTTTCTCCCTTGGGGTGCCAAAATATGGTTTTCATCTTCTCATAAGTGTCGATGGCATCCCCTCCAAGAAAACCATTTTCAAATATAGAATCCAAAACTTGCTTAAAAGAAGGAGGTAAACCAACACAAATGCTTTTCAAGCATATCTCAATCTTATATTGGGGCACATAGCTAGCTCGAATCCTCAACAGCCTATCCCAAGCATCTTTCAAAGATTAATCAAGGAAATAACGAAAAATTCTGGGATTATATTCATCAAAATTATTGGAATCTTCCTTAACAATCCTGGTAAGTCTTTCCATAGCATCATTATTTATGAGCTTAGAAAGGACAGAGGGGCTATCCAAAGCACTAAAACCCGGGATAAGACCCTTAGCCCTTCTAGAGTCGGCCATAGAGATAGAAAGACAAACTAAAGAGAGGCGAAGAAAAGGCGAATCTTTTCGAAAATTGTTTTAGAAGTGGGGGAGGGGAAAACGAGAGGTGAATGGCGAATATTATAATGCAAGAGATGAGAGTTTATGATGGGTACTTGGTATGTCTTGACTTGGCGTAGATCTCCCTGGCAACAGCGCCAGACATTCTTCCTGCTACTTCTTGAGCTTGCGTTGGTTTTTCCCTTGAAGAGGAATGGGTGATGCAGCAAAGTAGAGTAAGTATTTCCCTCAGTTTTGAGAACCAAGGTATCAATCCATTAGGAGATAACGAACAAGTCACCGAATACCTGCACAAACAATCAAACAACTTGCACCCAACGCGATAAAGGGGTTGTCGATCCATTCACGGTTACTTGCAAAAGTAAGATCTGATAGAGATAGATAAACGGTAAAGTAAATATTTTTGGTATTTTTTTGGTTTATAGATCTGAAAGTAAAAGATTGCAAAGGAAGTAAATCGGAAACTAATATTGTAGATCGGAAAATTATATGATGGAAAATAGAAACTTATATGATGGAAAATAGACCCATGGGCCATAGGTTTCACTTGAGGCTTCTCTCAAGATAGAAAATATTACAGTGGGTGACCAAATTACTGCCGAGCAATTGATAGAAAAGTGCAAAGTTATGACAATATCTAAGGCATTGATCATGTATATAGGCATCACGTCCGTGTCAAGTAGACCGAAACAATTCTGCATCTAATACTATTACTCCACACATCGACCGCTATCCAACATGCATCTAAAGTATTAAGTTCATAAAGAATGGAGTAACACATTAAGCAAGATGACACGATGTAGAGGAATTAACTCAAGCAATATGATGAAAACCCCATCTTTTTATCCTCAATGGCAACAATACAATACGTGGCTTGATGCCCCAATGCTAAGCACTTCTCCCATTGCAAGAAAAAACAATCTAGTTGGCCAAACCAAATTGATAGTTCGAAGAGACTTGCAAAGATATCAAATCGTGCATATAAGAATTCAAAGGAGATTCAAATAATATTCATAGATAAGCTGATCATAAATCCATAATTCATCGGATCTCGGCAAACACACCGCAAAAAAGTATTACATCGAATAGATCTCCAAGAACATCAAGGAGAACATGGTATTGAGAATCAAAGAGAGAGAGAAGAAGCCATCTAGCTACTAGCTATGGACCCGTAGGTCTGAGGTAAACTACTCATGCTTCATTGGAAGGGCAATGCTGTTGATGTAGAAGCCCTCCGTGATCGAATCCCCCACCAGCAGGACGCCGGAAAAGGCCCCTAGATGGGATCTCATGGGTACAAAAGGTTGCGGCAGTGGAAAAGTGTTTTTGTGGCTCTCTCTATTGGTTTTGGGGTATAAGAGTATATATAGGAGAAAGAATTAGGTCGGTGGAGTCACGAGGAGCCCACAAGGGTGGGGGCGCGCCCTCCGTCCTTGTGGCCGCCTCGTGGCTTCTCTGACTTGCACTCCAAGTCCTTTGGATGTCTTGTGGTCCAAGAAAAATCATCGCGAATTTTTATTCCATTTGGATTCCGTTTGGTATTCCTTTTCTCGAAACTCTAAAACAACAAAAAAATAGAAACTGGCACTGTGCTCTAGGTTAATAGGTTTGTCCCAAAAATAATATAAAATAGTATATTAATGCATATAAAACATACAAAATAGATAATATAATAGCATGGAACAACCAAAAATTATAGATACCTTGGAGACGTATCAGTACCTTCACCATCAGTGCTACCCTCGACGACAAATAGGAAAGCACACTCGTTACTTTCCTGCGGGCGAATGTGTATGTGTTTGCCTGACAACCTTCTGACATCCCTGGTATTCCCAGGGAGGTAATCGAGAACCACCTTGTTGTCTATCCTCTTGCCCGCCCTGTCAAGTAAAAAGTCAGAAAGCAGGCCTTGGAGAGACAACAGTTCATTGCTGAGGAGATCAAGAAGGTAGAAGTAGCGCGTTTGGTCCGGGGAGTATTGCATCCAACATGGTTAGCTATTCCAGTGGTGGTGTGCAAGGCTAACGGGAAGTGGATACTTTGTATCGACTTCACTGTCTTGAACAAAGCTTGTCCAAAGGACCCCTTCCCCTTGCCGTGCATCGATCCAATTGTTGATTCCGCCTCTGGATGTGACTTGTTGTCCTTATTGGAAGCATACTATGGGTATCACGAAATCTTCATGGCTAAGGAAGATGAAGAAAAAACTGCCTTCATCCCCTCGTGTGGCACATACTACTTTGTGCGTATGCCATTCGGGCTAAAGAATGTTGGTTCTATGTTCGCAAGGGCCGTGCAGATTGGGTTCGAGCCACAACTGCACAGGAATATTGAGGCATACATGGATGATATTGTGGTCAAAACCAAAGACAAATCTTCACTCATAAAGGATTTAGAAGAAACCTTTGCAAATCTGTGGAAGATGAACTTGAAGCTTAATGCAGAGAAATGTGTATTTGGTGTTCCGTCCGGCAAGCTCCTTGGGTTCTTTGTGTCTCTGTGAGGGATAGAAGCCAACTCCGACAAGATCAAAGTAATCAAGCAGATCCAAGCCGGAAGATAGTTAAGGATGTGAGATGCTTGATTGGTTGTGTAGCCGCACTAAGAAGGTTCATTTCTAAATCCGCTGAGCGCGCCTTGCCGTTCTTCAAGATTTTGAAGAAGGTTGGTCCAATAAAATGGACTCCAAAGGCTGAGGCTGTGCTGCAGGATTTGAAAGCGTACCTTTCTTCTGCTCCAACCTTGGTCGCACCCAAGCCACAAGAGCCGTTGCTTCTATACCTAGCGGCAACAAATCAAGTGGTTAGTGCGGCATTAGTAGCACAGAGGGAAGAGGACATGCGAGAAGCTACTGCGACAGAACCCACCAGTGCTGAGCCAACTTTATCCTCGGCAAGATCTGTCGGCAGCAATGGGGGGAAACCATAGATCATCGCTGACAAGCAGGAAGGAGTGGCAAGAAAGAAGATGGTGCAGCGACCAGTTTACTTTGTCAGCTCCCTCTTGCAGGGGGCTAGGTCAAGGTACTCTGGGGTCCAAAAGCTGATCTTCGGCCTCCTCATGGCTCAAGAAAGCTACGCCATTACTTTCAAGCCCGCGATATCACTGTTGTGACTCACCTCCCATTAGAGCGGATCTTGAGGAACACCGAGGCTACCGGCAGGATAGTAGAATGGGCTCCAGAGCTGTCGAGCTTTGTCTTGAAGTTTGAAATCACAAAAACTATCCAAAGCAGAGCGCTAGCAGAATTCATAGAAGAATGGATGCCAACCCCTGATGAAGAACTTATGGAAACTGCCCTCCATGTCAAGGAGGCCCCTAAGGATGGATCATGTACTTCGACGGTGCTTTCTCGCTCCAAGGTGTTAACACGGGAGTATTACTCGTTGCGCCCATCGAAGAACACCTCAAATATGTGGTCCAAATGCATTTCCCCAGGGAAGACGCCACCAACAACACGACAGAATATGAAGGGATCCTTTCCGGGGTCCGAATTGCTGTCGAGTTGGGAATCAAGAAGTTGATCATACACTACTGCAGGATGGTCCAAACGCGATACTACGATCAGAGACCCTTCGACAAACTATGTGCGATGCCATAATCGCAAAAGGTAGTGTAAAAAACCGTCAAAAAAGGTCCAAAACGTTTGCGATGACAGATGCATCAAACACGGTTCAGATTTTAGTTGCATGTGCGATGCAGGGCATACGGTTCAGTTCAATTACATGTTTGGGATGAGGAGGAACAAAAGAAACAGGCAGCCAGATGAAGGCGTGTGCGATATACATCATACGGTTCACTAGGATGAACTGTGTGTGATTAGGAAACACAATGGAAACGGTTCGATTGAACAAGATGTGTGTGATACGCGGCAAATAGGTCCATAATCAGAAATGTGTGCGAAGACCAATAATAACACAGACGATTGCTGCTAATAAGCCATGTGATTTGCTCTATCTACAGTAGAATAACATGTATATATATAACTAAAATAAACATCCAATTACATAAGCGACTATACAGATCATTCGCACACACCTCAGTCAACAATTGCATGCATTCTAAAGTAGGAGAAATGATCGTCTAGTCATCTACTTCTTGTGACGCTCCCGCCACTGCTATGTGGCTTGATCCCTCGTCTGGGGCAGGAAGAAGACAATTCCTCATGTCAACGGTCCGCATGTACATCTCGTAGCTTGTGTACGCGTCCTTGGCCGCGTACTTGACTTGTTCTTCATCCAGTCTCTCATGCCAAACATTGTGCCAGGTGTTCTTGCCCTTATTGCTCTCTTCCTTCATCTTCGCATAGTAGGGGTCGATGATGGCCGAGGCGAGGTCAACTAGGGAGTTCAGTTTGTTGTTGTCGCTCCCCCAGACCTTGTAGTGGCGCTGGATGTTGACAAGATTTAGGCATTTCAAGCACGAAACCTTGAGCGCTTTTAGATCGTTGGTAGTGTCCACCGTAGCGAAACTGTAGTCGGAGCTGTTGATAAACCTGGATAAACGCTCGGAAGGCCTTGTGGCCAGGTGGTAGTGGTACATGAGGACGTCATGCCGCACACACAAATGGGCGATGACAACCTTCTGATCGTGGCCAGCACGACCCATGGTGTACTCGAGGTTGAAGCCGACCACTTGGTACTTGTCCTCCGCAAGGAACTGCTCCATAGTTTGGATGGAGCTCTCCACCGAGACTGGATCATTCATGTACACCACCGAGAGAGCCTTCCCCCTCACGTGGGTGTCCACGGCATGTTGCATGGTGAACTGCCCACCGTTGTCGTCATCGGCCGCTGGGAGCGCCATTGGAACCACTGGATGTCCTCTCTGTATGTGTCCTTGTGGGTGTGCTTATTGTGTCGTGTGACGAGAGATGAAGGTAAATGGCTGCAGGAATAAAAGGGGGCAGGGCGGCGTGGATTCTCAGAGCATCCGCATGGCAGTTTTTGCAGCGGGTAACTGCATCATCCTGCCGCGCCCGGCACAATCGTATGCACACGAACATGCGCGATCGTGCGCCGGCCCAAAACACTGGCAGCGCACATGGAGGGATGAGGGAAGACCACCTGGAGGGACGCGAGAGCATAGCGCGCGCGGTGGGACGCGAGCAGAGCGCGCCACGGCCGCCTGAACCACAAGCAACCACACACATAGAGCAGTTGAACATGCAGGAAATGGTCGCCTACAAGCCGGCCGACAGTTGTGTCACTGCGTAGAGAGCGGCCATGTGCTACCACCTCCGTCTAGTCTATAGTCCCCTTTATATTCTGTGCCATACTTTGCCCTCAAATTTAACCAACAAAATGTTAATGCATGTTATAAAAATTATATAATTGGAAACTATGTTCAAATACGAATCCAACTATATAATCTTTGGCGACATGCATTCGTATTTTATTAGTTAAATCATACTTATAAACCAGGATGGGGTATAGTAGGTAATTAAATCACAAACGCTTTTTTATTAACCGTATGTGTATGTGGCCTTACGTCCTCCTCTCGCACGTCTTGTCACCCCGCTGCCGCAGACGGCTTACACCGCAAGCTTGAGCATTGTGTGGGGGCATTCTTTTGGCCAAACGGTGGTGCCAATGAATCGTCGGTGAGCCCGTTCCCGCGCAACCTTGCAGGTTCCCGCGCAAGCTTCCCGCCCAACTCGGTGAAATCCCCCAAAATCCCAATGCTTAACGGCCTGCTAGAAAAACCCTCACGGCCGGCGAGTCCTGTGTCGCATTTCCCCTCCCTCCCTGTAGCTTATCTCATCTGCATCTCCCACAATCGCCAATGGCACCGGCCCGTCGTCGTCGCTCAGCCACTCCACTGTCATCAGAGGACAACTCCATCTAGGAGGCTACACCACGGCGGCGGCGCAGTCCCCGGCGTAGTGTAGTGCGCGTGGCGTCCCTGTTGGGTGTGTGCGGAACACCCACCACATGCTCCATCGCCCATGCCCGTCGGAAGCTGTTGTCGGCCTTCGTTGCCGCCACACCACTGCCGAAAGCCAGGGCCATCACCCGCTCCACCGCCATGGCCCGAAGGTGGGAGGTGGCCATCGTGGCCGCCACCCCACTGCCGGTCATCGTGGCCATCACCTGCTCCGCCACCGCGGCCCGAAGGCGGGAGCTGGTGGTCATGGCCGCCACCTCATCGTCAGCCATCGTGGCCGCCAGCCCACCGTCGACCGCCGAGGTCGTCACCCGCTCCACCATCGACGCCCGAAGGCGGGAGGCGGAGGTGGATGCCCGCACGTGCGTCAGCGACCTTGCGCGCTACACCGAGTTCCTACGGGAGGAGGAGGAGCGCCTCGTCGAGCACGCAAAGAGCCTTACCTTCGCCATGGCCGCGACACATGCCACCTCAGAGGCGAGGAATCAGGAGTTCTACGAGGAGAACCACAACTTCGAGATGGGTCGTCTGGAGTGGTAGAGGGCATTCGAGGTGAGCGTCGCTGAAACTGCAACAGAGGCAGACACCGTATTGCGGTTGCCCATCTTGTCGGTAGGCTCCTCCTCCTCCGCCTCTTACTGAACGCGCTCGGCAGAGGAGAGGCAGCCGGAAGTAGTACAAAGCCCCTCCGCAGTAGTAGTATTTTGGGGCTATTTTGTCCAGCTCGTCTGACTGTAGATGTGGTGGAATTGTACAACGTACTTAAAATTAGCTAGTATATATATATAATTGAACTAGCTATTTTAGTACGTGGTTGGCAACAATTGGGGAAAAGTTTGGTCGGTTCAGCTGTATAGCTGAACTGTTTGTATAAATTAAGAACGAGTGCTTAATCTATGAATAAAATGTATGCTTAATTACTGAATTTTAGTTGCAAGAATTAGATACTGCTAGTGATTTTTAGCTTCATATTTTGACAAATCATAGTGTTACAAGGTTGACAAATGGCAATGTTACTAGATCAACAAACGTCAATCTTTCCAGTTTGACAAATGGCAACATACCCAATATGACAGATGCAAATCGCATCAAATTGTTTGTAAGTGGTTGCACACGGGTCATCCAAAAGAACCGTTTGCGTTGAAGAGAAGAACACATCCTGCTCTCACTTTGCATCATGTCGTCCCAGGGTCGACGGGCAGGGCGCGGGAGGACGGTAGCTAGCGGCGCTGAGAGGTAGCGTTCGACGGTGGCATCCCATGCCGCTGAGGAGGGGGGGCGCACGGAGAGGAAGGCGAGCGGCCATGGAAGTCAAAGGGCTCGCTTCCCAGTGAGCCTACGCAGCGTATAGCTCACATGATCCCCGGTGAGCCTGTGCATTGGAGGACAGCTTGCACGCCTCTCGGTCAGCCTGCGCACCAGACTGCGCTCGCACACCTCCTGTTCAGTCAAGGTCAAGAAGCTGTCCGCATGGCACCTCCTACAACCATTAAAACCGAGACACGTGGCTTCACGTGAATGGCTAACAGAACGCACATAGTTTGAATTATACAAACATTTGAGATATTAAAGTGGCAGCTATTTTTTCAAAATGCTTTTGTTGCTGTCATTATTCGAGTGCGCCTTCTCTCACAATGGACACGAAAAATACCACATCATGTCAGGTGCCATTCCATGATAGCATGCCAAGTTTCATGAATTTCAGATGAGTTTTGGATTTACTAGAATTTAAAAATAAAGTATCTCAACGTTTTGCCGGCAATCAACGGTGCCCTGGTGTTTGAAATTCATTCCCATTTCTTGCATGGGACCTAAGCATGCACCCAAGGACACAGATTTGATTTTTCAACCAATTTATATGCACTCGAGCATGTGCATGTAGTTCAAATTTCAATTATGCACATAAATGCTTTGAAAACTCACTTAATGCATAAAAATGTCCAAACGAACCCCGAAAAATCACAAAAATTAACACAACACTCCTGTTGTTCTATGTTGACACGAGAAATTTTTTGAAGCAATAAGAGGCAATGGATATCATTTCATCCCCAAAGGTGGGACACTACCTACCAAAACCATCATGCTTGTTTGAGAAGCTCTGGTTTGTGCGAAGCATATACCCAAACCTGCCCCAAAATGGGACAAATTTTTTACCATGATATGTTCATGCTGCTCCATGATAGCATGCCAAGTTCATGAATTTCAGATGAGTTTTGGATTCACTAGAATTTAAAAACCCTCTCAATGTTGTGCCGACAATCAACGGTGCCCTAGTGATTGAAATTCGTTACCATTTCTTGCATGCGACTTAAGCATGCACCCAAGGAAACATATTTGATTTTTCAACCAATTTATATGCACTGGAGCATGTGCATGTAGTTCAAATTTGAATTATGCACATAAATGCATTGAAAACTCAGTTAATGCATAAAAATGACCAAACGAACCCCAAAAATTCAACAAATTGACATAGCACTCCTGTTATTCTATGTTGATACGAGAAATTTTTTGAAAGCAATAAGAGGCAATGGATATCGTTTCATTCCCGAAGGTGGGACGTTCCCTACCGAAACCATCATGCTTGTCATAAGAAGCTCTGGTTTGTGAGAAGCATATACCCAAACCTGCCACAAATGGGACAAAATTTTTACCATGGCATGTTGATGCCGCTCCATGATAGCATGCCAAGTTTCATGAATTTCAGATGAGTTTAGGATTTACTAGAATTGAAAAACCAGGTATCTCAATGTTGTGCCGGCAATCAACAGTGCCCTGGTGATTGAAATTCATCACCATTTCTTGCATGGGACCTAAGCATGCACCCAAGGAAATAGATTTGATTTTTCAACCAATTTATATGCACTGGGGCATGTGCATGTAGTTCAAATTTCAATTATGCACATAAATGCATTGAAAAATCAATTAATGCATGAAAATATCCAAATGAACCCCAGAAAATCACAAAAATTCACACAACACTCCTGTTGTTCTATGTTGACATGAGAAATTTTTTGAAAGCTATAAGAGGCAGTGGATATCGTTTTGTCCCCAAAGGTGGGACGTTCCCTACCGAAACCATCATGCTTGTTGTGAGAAGCTCTCGTTTGTGAGAAGCATATACCCAAACCTCCCCCAAAGTGGATAAATTTTTTACCACAACATGTTGATGCCGCTCCATGATAGCATTCTCATGAATTTCAAACGAGTTTTGGGTTTAGTAGAATTTAAAAACGAGGCATCTCAAAGTTTTGCTAGCAATCAACAGGCCCTGGTGTTTGAAATTCATTCCCATTTCTTGCATGGGACCTAAGCGTGCTCCCAAGGACACAGATTTGATTTTTCAACCAATTTATATGCACTGGTTTATGTGCATGTAGCTCAAATTTGAATTATGCACATAAATGCATTGAAACTCAGTTAATGCATAAAAATGTCCAAATGAACCCCGAAAAATCACAAAAATTGACACAACACTCCTGTTGTTCTATGTTGACATGAGAAATTTTTTGAAAGCAATAAGAGGCAATGGATATCGTTTCGTCCCCAAAGGTGGGACACTCCCTACCAAAACCATCATGCTTGTTTGAGAAGCTCTGGTTTGTGCGAAGCATATACCCAAACCTGCCCCAAATGGGATAAAATTTTTACCACGATATGTTGATGCCGCTCCATGATAGCATGCCAAGTTTCATGAATTTCAGACAAGTTTTGGATTAACTAGAATCTAAAAACCCTCTCAATGTTGTGCCGACAATCAACGGTGCCCTGGTGATTGAAATTCATTACCATTTCTTGCATGGGACCTAAGCATGCACCCAGGGAAACATATTTGATTTTTCAACCAATTTATATGCACTGGAGCATGTGCATGTAGTTCAAATTTGAATTATGCACATAAATGCATTGAAAACTCAGTTAATGCATAAAAATGTCCAAACGAACCCCAAAAATTCAAAAAATTGACACAACACTCCTGTTATTCTATGTTGACACAAGAAAATTTTTGAAAGCAATAAGAGGCAATGGATATCGTTTCGTTCCCAAAGGTGGGACGTTCCCTACCGAAATCATCATGCTTGTTGTGAGAAGCTCTGGTTCGTGCGAAGCATATACCCAAACCTGCCCCAAATGGGACAAATTTTTTACCATGGCATGTTAATGCCGCTCCATGATAGCATGCCAAGTTTCATGAATTTCAGATGAGTTTTGGATTTACTAGAATTTTAAAACTAGGTATCTCAATGTTGTGCCGGCAATCAACAGTGCCCTAGTGATTGAAATTCATCACCATTTCTTGCACGGGACCTAAGCATGCAGCCAAGGAAATAGATTCGATTTTTCAA
Source organism: Triticum urartu (assembly GCF_056163025.1). Classification (NCBI taxonomy): domain Eukaryota; kingdom Viridiplantae; phylum Streptophyta; class Magnoliopsida; order Poales; family Poaceae; genus Triticum; species Triticum urartu. The sequence continues at coordinate 220,428,640 of NC_141874.1, read as the reverse complement.
CCAATTTATATGTACTGGGGCATGTGCATGTAGTTCAAATTTCAATTATGCACATAAATGCAATGAAAACTCAGTTAATGCATGAAAATGTCCAAACGAACACCGGAAAATCACAAAAATTGACACAACACTCCTGTTGTTCTATGTTGACATGAGAAATTTTTTCAAAGCTATAAGAGGCAGTGGATATCGTTTTGTCCCCAAAGGTGGGACGTTCCCTACCGAAACCATCATGCTTGTTGTGAGAAGCTCTGGTTTGTGAGAAGCATATACCCAAACCTGCCCCAAATGGGACAAATTTTTTACCACGACATGTTGATGCCACTCCATGATAGCATTCCAAGTTTCATGAATTTCAGACGAGTTTTGGGTTTAGTAGAATTTAAAAACCAGGCATATCAATGTTTTGCCTGCAATCAACAGGCCCTGGTGTTTGAAATTCATTCCCATTCTTGCATGGGACCTAAGCATGCACCCAAGGACACAGATTTGATTTTTCAACCAATTTATATGCACTGGTTTATGTGCATGTAGCTCAAATTTGAATTATGCACATAAATGCATTGAAACACAGTTAATGCATAAAAATGTCCAAACGAACCCCGAAAAATCACAAAAATTGACACAACGCTCCTGTTGTTCTATGTTGACACGAGAATTTTTTGGAAGCAATAAGAGGCAATGGATATCGTTTCGCCCCCAAAGGTGGGACATTCCCTACCGAAACCATCATGATTGTTGTGAGAAGCTCTGGTTTGTGAGAAGCATATACCCAAACCTGCGCCAAATGGGACAAAAATTTTACCATGGCATTTTGATGCCGCTCCATGATAGCATGCCAAGTTTCATGAATTTCAGACGAGTTTTGGATTTGCTAGAATTTAAAAACCATGTATCTCAATGTTTTGCCGGCAATCAATGATGCCCTGGTGTTTGAAATTCATTACCATTTCTTGCATGGGACTTAAGCATGCACCCAAGGACACATATTTGATTTTTCAACCAATTTATATGCACTCGAGCATGTGCATGTAGTTCAAATTTGAATTATGCACATAAATGCATTGAAAACTCAGTTAATGCATAAAAATGTCCAAACGAACCCCAAAAAATCACAAAAATTGACACAACACTCCTGTTGTTCTATGTTGACATGAGAAATTTTTTGAAAGCAATAAGAGGCAATGGATATCATTTCGTCCCCAAATGTGGGACGTTCCCTACCGATACCATCATGCTTGTTGTGAGAAGCTCTGGTTTGTGAGAAGCATATAACCAAACCTGCCCCAAATGGGACAATTGTTTTACCACGGCATGTTGATGCCGCTCCATGATAGCATGCCAAGCTTCATGAATTTCAAATGAGTTTTGGATTTACTAGAATTTAAAAACCAGGTATCTCAATGTTTGCGCCCGAGTGACGGTGGCAGGGTGTTTGACATTCAATCCCATTTCTTGCATGGGACCTAAGCAGGCAACCAAGGACACATATTTGAATTTTCAACTAATTTATATGCATTAGAGGAGCATGTTCCTGTAGTTCAAATTTGTATTATGCACGTGAATGCATACAAAACTCGGTTAATGTATAAAAATGTCCAAGCGAACCCCGAAAAATCCCAAAAATTGACACAACACTCCTGTTGTTCGATGTTGACACTAGAAAAAAAAATTGAAATCGAGAAGAGGCAACAGATATTGTTTCGTCCAGAAAGGTGAAACGTTCCCTTCCGAAACATCACACTTGTTGTGAGAAGCTCTGGTTTATGAGAAGCTTATACCCAAACCTGCCCCAAATGGGACAATTTTTTTACCACGGCATGTTGATGCCGCTCCATGATAGCAGGCAAAGTTTCATGAATTTTGGACTAATTTTGGATTTACTAGAATTACAAAAGCAAGTACGTCGACGTTTGCCGGAGAGCCACGGTCCTGTGGTGTTCAAATTTCATCCCCATTTCTTGCATGAGACATAAGCATAAACCCATGGACACATATATGATTTTACAACCCATGTTGGTGCACTGGAGTATGTGCATGTAGTTTAATTTTGAATTGTGCACCTGAAATGGCTAGAAAACCAATTTAATATATAAAATGTTCAAACGAACTCTGAATAATTCCAATTCTTTTACGACACACATATAGTCGCATGTTCACTCTAGATAAAAGGTCTAGCAATTCAAACACCGTCCATCGCCGCTGTGACCCCATTATGTAATTCAAATCAAGATGAAAAATCAAGTAGACTGCAAACAATTTATTATCACCAACCATGTGAGATGCAGCACAAAATATCCTAGAGCATTGTCGGTGTATAGTACACCTATGGCTTACGCGAGAAGGTGCGTCAGCTACAGTCCACAGTCGGCATCTCAAGCACACTAACTCACTGTCCAAATATCATTTCACTGTTCAATTGTCGCCGGTGAAAGATGGGCACGTGGACTCACATCGTGAGGGCAACTTCGGTGGCCCACTCCAGCGAGAGCGCGACCATAGCTGCCTTGCGCGTGCTAACAAGGTGCATGAGCGCGGCCGCAATCTACGACTGGGCGGCCAAGGCAGCCCAAACGGACGCTGTTTCTTCTCAGGTGGCGGCAACAACATCTGCCTCGGGGATAGCAACTGGCGAGAGCAGCACAATAGCTGTCCATTCCGCAGCAGCGGCCTTAGCCCTGATGGAGGCCACCCACGCCCAGCTCCTGGCGGTCACCGCACAAATCAAACGAAGCTTCTCTGACAACGGTCGGCGATCCACGACCGAAGAGCTGGCAATCGCCGAGAGCGTTCATGCAGCCGTCCGTTCCTCCACCGCATACATTGTGACGACGGAGCCCGTCCAAGCCCAGATCGTGTACGCCAACGCCCAACTTGTGGCGGCCTTTTCCAAAGAGATGGTAGACACGGATGGCGAGATTGTCGGATTACGGGTTCCGGCGAACCCTTGAGCTTCAAACACTGGGGTGCGCACGAAGATCTCTCCCCCCAACTCACGCTCTCGTAACGATCTCAAAGCCTAGCTCGCCGAACCCGAGGAACAAGGGACACAAGAGTTTATACTGGTTCGGGCCACCGTTGTGGTGTAATACCCTACTCCATTGTGGTGTGGTGGATTGCCTTGTAGGCTGGGGATGAACAAGTACAAGGGAATAACAGACTCCTGAGGAGAGGTGTTCTTCAGCTCGATGAGCTTATGTGGCTGGGGATGATCTGAGTGAGCTGTCTCCAGATGATCCTCTCTCTCTCTCCCTCTCTCTCTCTCTCTCGATGAGCCCCCATGCTACGGTGGTGTCTAGCTCTATTTATAGAGGCCCGGGTCCTCTCCCTAAATATTAGGCGGGAAGGGATCCCACAACGGCCAATTCGAAGGGGGACAACGAGTACAAGTTATCCTGACAAAAGGTGGTCTTCGCCTGCCAAAGGTTCTGGTGGTGACGCCTTCGTGGGCTGCATGGTGACCTCCGTCTTGCCGTCCTGCTGGTCATGATCTCGTCGCACTAATATGGAAACCTTTGCCTGACGCCTCGGGACTCCTCGCCTGTGCCTGCCTCTTTAGCACCAAAGAGGAAACTGGCACTCTGTGCCCACTGGCGCCCGGCTGGCATTGGTCGTCATGGCTCACATCACGGGAACCTCACGAGGTGCCCCTTGCCTTGATCTCTCCGCTCCTCGCGAGCCAGCTTAGTGAGGCTGCCCCTGAGGAGGTCTTGTGTCGTCTGCCTCACGAGGTTTGGCCCCTCGCGAGGGTCTTGAGCGTTGGTTGATGAAGATGGGCCGTACCAGGCTGCGGCTGGAGCCATGCCCTGGGCCACATGCAGGCAAGTCTGGGTACCCCCATTCCCAGGACGCCGACAGTAGCCCCGGGCCGAAGGTGTGCTCGTGCTTGGCTTCGCGGCGAAGCCAAGGGGCAAGTTCGGAGCGCCGCGGACCCCAATAGCCTGCGGCCTTGATTGACGTGTGGCGATTGACGGGTCGTGGGCGTCGCCGCTTCCCCACGCTACCTTGGCAACTGCCCGACTTGGCGAGTCCCTGTTGCATGTAGAAAAAGGTCATTATTACCTTAGATCATGGAGGCCGATGGTTGGCCTCCTCGTGGCTATGAATGGGAAGGAGGGTGGAGCCCTCATCACCCATCTCTTCCTCCAATCCTCCTGCTTCTCCTTCTTCCTTCCTTCCTTCGCTGCTGCGCTGCGTCACCCATGTCGCCGATACGGAGGTTCTCTTTCGCCGAGAAGGGGAAAGCCCTCGTGAAGAGCTTGTGACTCTCCCGCCAAAGAAGAGGCTGGCTCGCTCGTGTGATGCCGCTGTATGGCCGGAGGTGATGAGGCCTTGGTACGAATGGCTTCCCCGGGGCTATCCACTGCCTTTGTACACCCATGCAGAGGGCTCCGGAGGAGGTAGCAGGGATCGACGACCCCCGCGCCACGGCCGCGGTGGCCATGCAGTGGCGGCGCACGCTGCCGCCCCACGAACCCACACCGAGGGCTCCTCGCGAGGATTCATGCTATGGGCGGCGATGCCACTGAGCACATGGATCCGGTTTTCGATGTTCTTCACTGATGTGATGCCGCTAAGGGGACCGCTGGAGCTGTAGCTGCAGCATGCTGGGTGTGACACCCTGGTGATGGGGGCGGAGGTCGAGGTCGTCTCCCCCGGCATGGTCTTCACGACCCGAGGATGGGGCGAGGTCGCTCGCATTTGCCGCGCAGAGGGAGCGCTCGCCATCCATTTCGAGTACGACAGCACCTCCATGCAGTTGTTCAAGGTCTTCGACGAGGAGGGCAATCTCCTGGATTGCTGTCCTAGAGGGGGGCTCCAGGATGTTGCAGCAGCAGGCACTCAGCCTGCCCTTGGTCCTGCCAATAGCTCCTCCAGCAGCAGTGGTGGCTCCTGGTGGTCCAGCGAATCTCCCGAGCCCGACGAGACTACGGAGTCGAGCGATGACAGCTACGTGCCCTCGAGCTCGCGCCGTGCCCGGAGCACAGCGACGGCGTATGCCCGCCACTACCGTTGATCTGGTTGGGGTTGGCGCCAGCCCCTCGTGGCCCACTGTTGATGATGGCGTCGGTGGTGATGCCTGCAGATAGGGCTCGTAGAAACCTTCTTCTTTTGTTTCCTGCAAGGAGTCAAGATGAACCCCATGGGGGCATGTAAAGATTTTGTAGTGTCTTTTGTTAATATTTCCCTTCTTATGAAGATCTATGACTGCGTGTCTTCCTGTGGCTCGGTCCCCCCTTTCCGTCCTCGCGGTAGCCTAGTGCTCTATGCCAACACGTCCCGGTCCCCAGGCAGGCTACAGCCGTCGCTGGTATGCCAGGTCGCGATGCCGTGGTCAAGGCCAGGAGGTGAGCGGCCCGAGATCTAGTAAGAGCTCCTAAGGCACGATGCTCAAGAGGTCCCCTTTAGCGTGCAAGCAACTACCTGAAGGTAGGAAAGGAAGGCGGCGTCGCCGTAGAAAGGATGCAAGAGGGGGGAATCCTGTGTAGCTGCACTTAGCTGACCCGGGTGTGAGACTTATCTTAGTGGTCCAAAGTCGATTCCTTGTGCCACGCCAGCTTCGTGTGCCAACTGAGTCGAGCTCGCGCGAGTCTCCACCTCCTTTCATGCCCTTCTACGTGCTCTGCATCCTCATCTCCCGGCCCTCGAGCGAGCTCAGCCGCCACCGTATGCTAGGTCGTGATGCCATCGTCAAGGTCGGGGGGTGAGGGCTGGAGAGCCCGTAAGAGTTCCTGAGTCGCGATGCTCAGGATCCCCCCCCTTTAACACGCAAGCGAATTGTGTGAAATAAAAGGGGGAGCCTGTGGTATCGTTCGCCATCATCCTTTGGTGGTTCCTGTAGGTTAGCACGAAGGAGGAATACATGCTGCAACTGCGCTCGCCGGTCTGCCACTGGTTGTTCCACAAGAAGGTGAAGGCACCGAGGGCCTGGTGAGGTGACATGCGCGGGGCGTGCCGCGAGCCAGAGCTCGACCACTTAGATTTTCTAGCGTTGCAGGGATAGACCCGAGCACGAGCGTCATGCCAGTATGGGTAGCCTCCATTGCGGGATGAGCAGGGGGTCGATGGGCAGTGCGGGTGGCCGCGATGGATAATGAGCAAGTGATGACCATGAAATGACTCAAGCAAGAGGCGAGTTAGCTCAGATAGATGCAAGAATGATACATGCCCCCGGGACCTCCCCGAGCGGCCTGGGGATGATGTAGCCCGAGTGGTGCCCCCAACTAAATGAACTGGAAAGAGTCACCTGATAACGCTGACGGAGTAGTGTTGAAGTAGCCGATGATGCGTGCCAAAGAGTCGCTCCTCATGAGCCGCCAGAACCCTGAGCCTCAGGAGGCTCCGGGGGCTCGGGTGGTTCCTTGAGGTCCATTGCCATCTCCGCCAGGACAGCGTGATTCCTAGCCTCCTGAGCCGCCAGAATGCTTCGCAGGTGGCGGCCGCGTTCGGCAAGCCAAATGTCATGCGAACGTAGCTGTGAGGTGGACCCTAGCACCGACCAACGCACGAAGGCCAGAAGCGCTCCTGAGATGTGGCCCTGTTGAGCCCTGGAATGTCGATTGAGACGCGCAGCCCATCATCCTCACCAGGATGGGGGGCTATGCCAGGTGGTGGGTGGCGGTCGCCGCATATGGCCCTTGCCTCTTGAACCTCCTAGGTCATCTTGACGATGAACTCCTGAGCACCGAGCACTCCTCACCCGGCACCCTCCTAAGGGAAACATGCGGCGAAGCACGCCTCCACATGATGCCCGAGCGCCTCCCTCGTGATGTTGGCTAGGTCTGAGGCTCTCCAGAAGAGAGCCCCTGATCCTTGCCCGAGGAGGGCGCCGGGCACGCCTTCCTATGCCAGGGAGGGAGGCGCCCCAGCTATGGGCGCAGGTCCTGAAGTGGTGCCACTGGAGACGCTACTCTCCTGAGGCCCCGGGAGGAGTAGCTGCTTCTTCTTATTGGTGATGTCCTCAGGAGGGTACATGATGCCTTCGTTGTCGGGGTCTTCGATCGTGGTGGCTTCGAAGGCGCGCTCAAGGGAGCACACCGCATCTCTTTCTTCGCAGGGGAGCGTGATGATGCCTCCACTCCCGGGCATCTTGATGACGTTGTAGCTGTGGTGGGTCACCGCCATAATTTTGGCCAATGCTGGATACCCAAGAATGGCGTTGTACGGCAGACGGATGTGGGCGATGTGAAAGTCGATGAGCTCGGTGCGGTACTTGTTACGCTCGCCGAAGGTGACAGGGAGGCGGACCTGCCCTATCGGGGTCGTGGAGCCGTCAGTTACTCATGAGAAAGGCTTGGTAGGCTGTAGTTGATCGTATGGCACTTGGAGGCTGTCGAATGTCTCAACGGACAGGACATTGAGCCATGCGCCGCCGTCGATGAGGGTCTTGGTGATTTGGACGTTGCCGATGACGGGTGAACAAAGCATCGAGAGGACGCCGGCGATTGCCACGCAATTGAGCTGGTCCGCCGAGCTGAAGGTGATGGCGCACTTGGACTACCTGAGCGGGCGCGTGGCCTCGAGCCTGGGAAGGGCCGTGTTCACCTCACGAGCAAATTGCTTGAAGATGCGCTAGGAGCCTAGGGCCTGAGCACCGCCCAGGATGCAGGCGATAGCGCGCGGCTGCTGGAATCCCCCATCCCCTCGTCTTGATGGTGGTCGTCGTTCCTCCTTGGTTGTGGCGGCAACAGAGGGAGGCCAGCATTGCCCTGCGGAAGGTTCTCACGAGGCTGGTCTCTCCAGGCGCCCTCATGAGGTTGGTCCTGCCAGTGGTCCTCGCGAGGCCGGTCGCGCCACTCCTGACGAGGGCCACGGTCGTCCCAACGTCCCCCACTTCCTCCTCCTCCTCGGCCATAGCCCCGATCGTTGTGCTCGGGGCGCCGACCGAAGGGTCCATCTCGAATGGCTCTGAGCTTCTGGCAATCATTAGTGTTGTGGCTGTGTACGTTGTGGAAGGCGCAGAATGGATGGCTTAGATGACTCGGGGTGGTCCCGGCTGGGCTTCGAGTCCGGCTCCGTCGCGAGCACGGCTACTCCCTTGCGCTTCACGTCCTTGGCCTTGGCCTTCTTCTCTTTAGGGCCAGCCGCAGGGAGCTCGAGAAGGGAGAGGCACCCCTCCTCAGCTCTTGCGCACTTGGTCGCCATGTTGAACATCTCCAGGGCCGAGCATAGCTCTTCATGGATGGCGAGCTCCTCCTTCATCTTGATGTCGCGGATGCCATCGGAGAACGCGGAGATGATGGCCTCGTCCGTCATCTAGGGGATCTTGAGGCGGACGCTACTGAAGCGCTGGATGAACTTTTGCAGGGTTTCCCCCGATTGCTGCTTGATGCACCGCAGGTCGCCTGCGGCTGGCGGGCGGTCGCGAGTACCCTAGAAGTTGGCAACGAAACGCTCGTGCACCTCGCCCCAGGAGGAGATTGATCCCGCGGGCAGGTTCAGGAGCCATGAGCGAGCGCCATCCTTGAAAGCCATGGGAAACCAGTTCACCATGACTTTTTCGTCGCCGTTGGCTGCCTCGATGCTCAGCTCGTAGAGCTGCAGGAACTCCACAGGGTCGGGGGTGCCATCATAGCACGAAGGCAGATCCGGCTTGAACTTGCCTGTCCAAGCGATGGTGCGCAGCTCAGGAGTGAAGGCTTGGCTACCTGCTGTGGTCACCGGAGCCCGTCGTGGCGGTGGAAACTGGTATTGGCACCCACGCACCACCGCGGTAGGTGGCGCGCGGTCTTGTCGTGGTGGCATGGGGAGTGCGGGAGCGTTTTCTTGCGGTCGAGGGACTTCCTGGCAGCTTCTTTCTTCGTGTGCGGGCACACGGCGTGACAGATCATGCCGCGGGACCATGCATCTTGGGGCGAGGACACCGTCTTGGTGTGGAGGAGGCAGGGGCACTCCATGAGCCGCGCGTCTCGGTGCGAGGGCGTCGTCTTGATGCAGGGGCGGCGGAGGAGCTCCGTGAGCTATGTCTCCCACGATTGGAGGTGGCGAGGTAGCGAGAGGTACGGTGCAGGAGAGCCCCCAGCGGTGCTGACGAGCTCGACGATGCGGTCCAGCCAGTTTTCGTAGAGGTCGTCGACTGGGCGGTAACGCAGGAGCTCGCGTGCCATGAGCAACGCGGCCTGCGCATCCATGGGCACGCGACGAGAGTGGGACGATGAGCCGGCCGGAGTCAGCGACGGGGTGGCGGTGCGGCCATCCTGCCGCATAGAGGGGTGCAGCGATGACGCTTGCTGCTCATTTGTTGCCGGGCCGGTGGCGGTGTTGGCAACAGGTGATGGAGAACGACGGGGAGGTCTACCAATAGGCGCCGTCTGGGCGACACGAGCGGCGAGGGCGGCGCGGCGCTCAGCACCGGCTCGGTGAGCGTCTAACATGGATGTGATCGAGCCGCGAAACGTGGGTCGACGAAGCGAAAGCTTCAGCGCACGCCTACTCGGCGCGCCAAATGTTAGATTACGGGTTCCGACAAAACCTTGGGGTTCCAACAATGGGGTGTGCACGAAGATCTCTCCCCCCAGCTCACGCCCTCAGAACGATCTCAAAACCTAGCTTGCCGAACCCAAGGAACAAGGGACACAAGAGTTTATACTGGTTCGGGCCACCGCTGTGGTGTAATACCCTACTCCAGTGTGGTGTGGTGGATTGCCTTGTAGGCTAGGGATGAACAAGTACAAGGGTAGAACATCCTCCTGAGGAGAGGTGTTCTTGAGCTCGATGAGCTTGTGTGGCTGGGGATGATTCGAGTGATCAGTCTCCAGATGAGCCTCTCTCTCTCTTGGTGGGCCCCTAGGCTACGGTGGTGGCTAGCCCTATTTATAGAGGCCCGGGTCCTCTCCCCAAATATTAGGAAGGAAGGGATCCCACAACGGCCAATTCGAAGGGGGACAACGAGTACAAGTTATCTTGACAAAATGTGGTCTTCGCCTACCAAAGGTTCTGGTGGTGACGCCGTCATGGGCTCCGTGGTGACCTCCGTGTTGCCGTCCTGCTGGTCTTGGTCTCATTGCACCGATATGGAAACCTTTGCCTGACGCCTCGGGACTCCTCGCCTGCACCTACCTCTTTAGCACCGAAGAGGAAACTGACACTCTGCGCCCACTGGCACCTGCCTGGCCTTGGTCGTCATGGCTCACGTCACGGGAACCTCACGAAGTGCCCCTTGCCTTGATCTCTCCGCTCCTTGCGAGCCAGCCTAGTGAGGCTGCCCCTGAGGTGGTCTTGTGTCGTCCGCCTCGCGAGGCTTGGCCCCCCGCGAGGGTCTTGAGCGTTGGTTGATGAAGATGGTCCATACCAGACCGCAGGTAGGCAAGTCTGGGTACCCCCATTCCCAGGACGCCGACAGAGATGCTTGCCAACTATGGTGCGATGGATGCCATGGAGTCTCTTCCCCAGGAGACCATTGGGCGCGAGCTGGACATGGAGGCGGCGGCGGAGATCGACGAACATCAGCCGTATTAGTACTTTTTGTTTTGTTTAATTAAGAGCGCCAGTCTTTAATTTGTTAGAGTAATGTTTAGATCAGCTAGCTCCGTTTAATTGTTGAACTTGCTCGATTAAGAAGTGTGGGTGTGCTATAGTCTCCTTTGTGTACACAAATTATGCAATGACGTGGATGACCACTGTAACCATGGAAATTCGAACCAAAATTTTTTATGTTCAAACTCATCAACACGGGTTAAGCTATCTAAATCGTTTGTGATGTTCACATATCGTACATAGTTCTGAATAAGGGACCGTGTCTGATGACACTTTGCGCGCCAGTTTTTTCACTGAAGTGATTCCAAATTTTTGGCTTCCGTGGAAATATCTACCTCCCCGCCCCTTCCCTTACCAAAATCCACATTTCCCCTATTTCCGCCTTCCTTTCCAAGTTGAAACCTTCACTCCTTGCTTGCAGTGCCGCCTCCTCATCGGCGACCCTCCTTCACACTGCTCGGCCTCGTCTATCCAGGAAGGTAATCCACACCCGACCCCCATCCTCTTCCTCCTTTCACATTCCACATGCCCTGACCGCCGGCGCAAGCGCGACACCTTCCACCCAAATCACCGACCCCTCCACCAAATAAGCGCCGCCCAAAGCCATGGTGCATGCAGTATAGCCAGGATCTCAATGAGCATTTGGCAGCGGAGAAGCAAATCGTGGCCACACGCGCGGATGAGGTCGCGATGGCTGCCATTTGTGCTGACCCCCATATCTTGGAGGAGCACCTTGCCATTTGCTAGCTACACCGGTTATGCATGCTCGGCTTACCCGTTGCGTGTGCTGCTCCTGCCTTTCCTTCGCAAATTCTAGTGAATTGTGCTATATAATTTTACCATGCAATCTGTTGCTCTAGTGTATATGTTCTATATGTCGTGGAGTTTGGTGCTCACTTATTAACCGTTTTGTTAATTAGTTGTCGTCTTGAGTTAACTGTTTGGTTCAATTCTGCAAATGTGATGTTCAATTCTTCAGGCTGCAATTTTGTATTGTCTTCCATGTGAGAAATAAATGGAATTTATCTTTACAAAATACATGATAAACGAATACAATTGCTATATTTTCAAGTTGTCAAGCATGCTTGGTTTGGTTATACATTGTGCATGTGGTGCTCAGTTAACATTTGGTTCATTCGTGTTGTGGTGTTTAGTTAACTATTTGGTTCAATTCTGCAATGCGATGTTCAATAGTTGTGGGTGCATTCTGTTATTGTATACCATGCGATGAATAAATTGAATTTGGCTGTAGTAAATACATGAGAAACAAATACAATTTCTACAATTGGCTGTAGTTAACTGTTTGGTTAACTGTCTGATCTTCTATCAGGAGTATGTTATATTGTGCAATGTGGTGCTCAGTTAATGTTTGGTTCATTTGTTGTGGTGTTTAGTTAACTGCTTGGTTCAATTCTAAAATGCGATGTCCAATTGTCGTGGGTAGAATTTTGTATTGTTGTGCACTTAATACATGAGAAACATATGCAAGTGCTATATTTCCTAGTTCTTAATCATTCTTGGTTTGGATAAATGGGTTTTCCATGTGGCTTGAATTAATCTGATGAATCGGCAATGTGCTTATTTTTCATCAACATATTTTAGTGATAGCATGCGAACCCTTACTTAACCTGATGACTAACTACCGTATATGTGTTGCAGGGAAACAATGGGAAGCACTAAGGTTGACAATTGAGGTTAGCACGTGCATGGTCTGTTGTCTAATAGAATATTATTGTGCAATTGCAGGAACCATTCTAATATTTGGGTTTTTAACAATTTGGTCTTGCACATGTAGGTCCTACTGTCAGAGGTTTTGACCCACTGTTCGACCCTTTTTGCATATGGGGAAATGAGTTGTCCATGACGGTTTCTCGGTCGGGTGGGAAGGACCCCCCTATCGCCCACACTCACTAGGCGACGGTTCCAAATGTCATCATGGAAAGCGGTTAAAAACCGTTTGTATAGAACCAACGCGTACCAGTGATACGCGGTGATTCCCAACTTGTTGTGAAGTAGGTGAACAAAGATGATCAGATTTCACCGATGGAAGCCTACATGGAAGAGGTGAAGAAGTTGGAAGAGCACTTCAATGGGCTGCAAACAGAGCACATACCCCGTGTGGAAAATAGCATCGTTGATCACCTATCAAAGTGCGCTACACAGAAGCTCCCTGTGGAACCAGGAACTTTTGTGCTCCACCTCACCCAACCAACAATTTCTCCACCAGCCTTGGCCAGAAAAAGAAGGAAGCTCAACACGAGCAAGCATTTCCCGACAGAGCTCCCTGGAGCTGCCAGTGAAAAGGCTGTCGGGAGAAATCCTGCGCTGGATGGGGAGCCACACTCTCAGGCGGAATCCCAGGCTTTTGCCATAGAAGCAAGTGCTCCCACAGTAGAAGAGATGCCTTTGGTCCTTGTCATTGAGCCCCAGGCTCCGATATGGGCACATCACATGGTCCAATTCTTGCAAACTGGAGAATTTCCTGACGATCCAGAGCAATCTGAGAAAGTAGCCTGGCAACCGAGTATGCACTAGTTTGTAGACAACATTCTGTACAGAAAGAGGCCGAACTACGTGAAGTGGAAGTGCATCAGTCAAGAGGATGGACTAGAGCTGTTGGCAGAGATAAATGGAGGAGCATGTGGCTCACTTTTGGGATCAAGAGCACTTGTCAGGAAAGCTTTCCGGCAAGGATTCTACCAGCCCACCGCCCTCCGGGATGCAACTGAGCTTGTCACTAGGTGTGAAGCATGCCAGTTCCACTCCAAGAATATTCACCAGCTAGCTCAGGCCATGCAGACCATCCCTTTGTCCTGGCCTTTCGCGGTCTAGGGGCTCGACATCTTGGGCCACTTCTCCCATGCTACTGTGGGATTTGAATTCTTGTATGTTGCAATCGACAAGTTTACAAAGTGGCCCAAAGTGGAACCAGTGAGATAGGTGACAACATAGTTAGCTATCAAGTTATTCAAGGGACTGGTGTGTCATTTTGGAGTTCCCAACAGGGTAATCACAGACAATGGCACCCAATTCACAAGCCGCGCCTTCATGCAGTACATCCAGAGCCTTAGGAGAAAGGTCCCTTTCGCGTCCGTTGCTCACCCAAGGAGCAACGAGCAGGCTGAGAGGACGAACGCTAAAGTGCTGCGGGGACTGAAGACAAAAACGTTTGATAGACTACGAAAATGCGGCAAGCGCTGGATTGACGAGTTGCTGGTGGTGATGAAGCTATGTACCTAGGGTAGGGTCATGGACCTGTCCTACCTACCCTACCCAAGGACATCTCTAGAAGAAATCACCTTTCAATCGACTTGAAGGTGTCCCACTCGACAGACTCGAAGACACTCGACCAAGAAGCATCACTCGACCGAGACCCAATCACTCGACGGTCAGGAGACCTAAAGTCACTCCGCACGCTAACGGTCGGTCATTAAATAGCTTTTATGGTCATCATAGCACTTTATTACAGCGTTACCAGTACCGCCCCACCTTAATGTACATTGAACCCTTGGTAACGTGGGCTGGCCGGGGTCCTGGCGCACTCTATATAAGCCACCCCCTCCTCCGAGACAAGGGTTCGCACCTCTGTAACTCATACTCACATAATCCAGTCGACCGCCTCCGGGCTCCAAGACGTAGGGCTATTACTTCCTCCGAGAAGGGCCTGAACTCGTAAACCTTTTGTGCTTACAACTTCTCCATAGCTAAGATCTTGCCTCTCCATACGTACCCCCCTACACCACTGTCAGACTTAGAACCAAGACAGTTGGTGCCCACCGTGGGGCCGGTGTTTTAGCGTTTGTTGGAGAAGTTGCGGCTTTTTTCTAACCCGAACCATCATGGTTTTCGGCGGAGTTTCGGTGGAGGGCCACGAGATCCGTCTCGGCGCGCTCACGTTCATCGTCGACGACTCTGCTTAGCTCCGGGAGGCTCCGCTCGACGTGGACGCACTCCCTGCTCGCGGGGCAACGCACTTAGCGCGTGCGTCCACGGCGTTCTCCTGCGGCTACCTTCGACCCCCTACCAGTCGGCTCATGTGTTGTCCTCACTCCCCGTTTCCCGCCGGCATAAGCGTTCCGGTCGGTCGAGACTTCAGCGGTGGGTGAGGCACGCGGTGGCACGTCAGTCGGCCACCTCCCAAGTCGCGGCGATCGAGCCCGACGAATCCCTCTACGGCCTGTTCGACCTGTCGACTGGCTCCGCAGAGACGCATCCGAGTGCGACAGCAGCGATCCGGCGGCAGAGGTTCTGATGGTCGATGGACCGCCCAGTCCTCCCGGTTTTCCCCGTACAGATGGAGGCACGGGTGGAGGCGACCCGTCGCGTCTCCATGAGGAGTATCTTCCCAAGCCTCTCATGTCGCTGCAGAGAGAAGAACTTTGCCGCCGGAACATGGATGCACTGCACACTCCTATCGTTGGAGAGACCCCCGAGGCCCATGCCTTGGAGGACGCGCGCCTGGCAAACTTGGCCGAGCGCACTCGACTGGAAAACCTCCAGCGAGCACTCGACGAGCGTGCGCGACAACGGGTTCCCGAATCCAGTCGACGTCAGCTCTTCCCGCCCCCGCAGGTATATCGAACTCCGATTCAGAATTTAGCAGTTGCGGCCCGTATAGCGGAGTCGATTCAGCCTTCCCAGTCGGAGGCTGGCAGAGGCTTGCTGCAGATCAGAGCGTTACTCCGGGCAGCAGGAGATCAGAATTCCGTTGTTTCTCAGTCACAGAACATGATTCACAGTAGATCCGTTGCCACGGACACAGTCCAGTCGGCTCACAGCCCGAGATCGCCCCCGAGGCGTGAGGGACGTGGAGACCGGCGTGACCAGTATGGGAATCATGAGCAGTATGAACACCGAATCGATCGTGACGGTCGACGTCGAGTGCCCACACCTCCCCCCGAGGAGCGGGTCGTATGTGCCTCGCCAGCAGGATGACAGGCGCCCTCATAGTGGTGGGCGAAGGATTCCAGTCGACCCTAGAGGGCCAGGCTTTGACGCGAGATCCATTCTCGTCCAAGGTTTGGTCGACAGGAACAGGGCTCACCGAGAAGGTCATGACAGAGATGCACCTACCAGCAGCAGAGTACATGTTTCGGGGCCAGAGTGCTTTAGTAGAGCCATCAGGGCCGCTGTGATTCCTCCCAACTTCAGGTTGGCGACTGGAGTCAGTAAGTTCACTGGCGAGTCCAAGCCTGATACTTGGCTTGAAGATTACCGAGTGGCCGTCCAGATCGTCGGCGGCAATGATGAAGTGGCCATGAAGCACCTGCCTCTCATGTTGGAGGGCTCGGCCAGAGCGTGGCTGAACCAGTTAGCACCTAGCAGCATTTACACTTGGGAGGATCTCTCCGGAGTGTTCGTCACCACATTCGAAGGCACGTGCAAGCGACCGGCAGGGCTGACGGAACTGCGGTCTTGTGTACAAAAGCCGAATGAAACTTTGAGGGATTACATCTAGAGGTGGATCACGTTACATCACTCGGTGGAGAATGTGCCTGACCACCAAGCAGTTTGTGCTTTCAAGGAAGGCGTCAAGTACAGAGAGCTGAGTTTGAAATTCGGTCGAACCGGAGAGATGTCCCTAAATCGGATGATGGAAATTGCCACCAAGTACGCTAATGGTGAAGATGAGGATCAACTCTGGAGTGGCAAGCTGAAGTCAGTCGCCCAGGAAACCGGAGGAAATTCCAATCGGAAATAGAAGCGGAAAGCCGAGCCAGCTGCTCCCGGGGAAGCCATGGCTGTAACTCAGGGAAAGTTTAAAGGGAAGCCTAAAGGGCCTTGGAACCCCAAAAAGGTTAAATACCAGGACGGAAATGATGTGTTGGACTTGCCATGTCTCGTCCACATGAAGAAAGATGAAGAGGGTAATTTCATTTACTCGAAACATACCACTCGATAGTGTCGACTCTTGATCCAGTAGTTCCAGGGTAAGCAGCCCAAAGGTAAGGAAAAGGAGTCGAACAAGGTCGAGGACAAAGAGGACAGTGACGACGGATACCCTCAAGGTAAGGAAGAAGGCTGAATCACTCGGCCAGATTGCTCTTGATGTGGTTTTCGGTGATTCCAAGAATTACCGCAAAGAGAAGTTGACATTTGAAGTTGTAGACTTCCAGAGTGCCTATCACGCTATTTTGGGAAGGCCAGCTTATGCACGCTTCATGGCCCGACCGTGTTATGTGTATCTCAAATTGAAGATGCCTGGTCCCAAAGGTGTGATCACTGTTACGGGAAATCGGAAGAAAGCGGAAGAATGTTTTCAGAAAGGTTCGAAGATCGCCGACGCTCAGATGGCTGTGGTGTAGTTGCAGGAAAACCAGAAGACTGCAGACCCGAGTGATTTTTTGCGAGCCAAGAATCCCACTACGGAGTCAGCTTTTCAGTTGACTGGCGATACAAAGACAGCTCATATCCACCCGACCGACCCCAGCGCTGCTCCAACTCATATCTCGACAACACTCGACTCCAAATAGGAAGAAGCGCTCATCCAGTTCCTCCGTGAGAACTGGGACATCTTCGCATGGAAGCCCTCTGACATGCCGGGTGTTCCTAGGGAGCTGGCTGAGCACCACCTAAGAGTCGACTCAAAAGTAAAACATGTCAAGGAACATCTCCGACGGTCCGCCGTCCAGAAGAGAAAGGCCATTGGTGAAGAGGTAGCTCGGCTCTTAGCGGCGGAGTTTATCCGAGAAATCTACCACTCCGAGTGGCTCGCCAATGTTGTCATGGTCCCCAAGAAGGACAAGTCACTTCGCATGTGCATTGACTTTAAACATATCAATCGGGCCTGCCCGAAAGATCATTTTACTCTCCCCCGCATCGACCAGATAGTCGACTCGACTGTGGGATGTGAGCGACTGTCTTTTCTAGACGCCTATTCCGGGTACCATCAGATCCGTCTGTATGGACCTGACGAGATCAAAACAGCTTTCATCACCCCATTCGGGTGCTTCTGTTATGTTACCATGCCATTCGGCCTCAAGAATGCCGGAGCCACATTCATGAGGATGATCCAGAAGTGTTTTCTCACCCAAATCAGTCGGAATGTGGAGGCATACATGGATGATATTGTGGTCACGGAAGGGTTCTGACCTACTGACTGACCTTGCTGAAACTTTTGCCAACCTCGGAAGGTTTGATATCAAGCTTAATCCATCAAAATGTACATTCGGAGTTCCTGGCGGAAAGTTACTTGGTTTTCTTGTTTCCGAACGGGGAATCGACGCCAATCCAGAAAAAATCGGTACTATACTCCAAATGAAAAGTCCTGTGCGAGTGCACGATGTTCAAAAGCTTACTGGTTGCTTGGCCGCCTTAAGTCGATTCATATCTCGCCTTGGTGAAAAGGCATTGCCTCTTTACCAATTGATGAAGAAGTCTGACAAGTTCGAGTGGACTCCTGAAGCTGACGCAGTGTTCGCAGAACTCAAACCTCTGCTCTCCACCCAGCCGGTGCTTGCTGCCCCAATTAGCAAGGAGCCTTTGCTGCTTTACATTGCAGCCACAGGAAAAGTCGTCAGTACGGTACTTACGGTCGAGCGGGAAGAAGAAGGGAAAACCTTCAACGTTCAGCGCCCAGTGTATTATATTTCTGAAGTCTTGGCCCCATCGAAGCAAAGATACCCTCATTATTAGAAGCTCGTATATGGGATTTACATGACTACAAAGAAAGTTGCCCACTACTTCTCTGATCATTCCAATACAGTCGTCAGTGATGCTCCGTTGTCAGAGATCTTGCATAACAGGGACGCAACTGGTCGAGTGGAAAAATGGGCGATTGAACTTCTTCCTCTACATATCAAGTTTGAGGCAAAGAAAGCTATCAAGTCCCAGGCAATCGCGGATTTCATCGCCAAGTGGATTGAACAGCAACTGCCGACTCAGGTTCACTCGGAGCATTGGACCATGTTCTTTGACGGTTCCAAGATGCTAAATGGTTCCGGAGCCGGAGTGGTGTTGGTCTCCCCCAGAGGAGATAAACTCAGATATGTTCTTCAAATCCACTTCGATACCTCTAACAACGAAGCAGAATACGAAGCACTTTTATATGGGTTGCGCATGGCCATTTCACTCGGCGTCCGTCGTCTCATGGTCTACGGCGACTCAGATTTGGTGGTCAATCAAGTGATGAAGGAATGGGATGTCAGAAGTCCAGCCATGACTGATTATTGCAATGCAGTGAGAAAGTTGGAGAAGAAATTCGAGGGGTTAGAGCTTCATCACATACCCCGACTGAAAAATCAAGCAGCTGATGATCTGGCAAAAATAGGTACCAAAAGAGAAGCCATTACCAGCAATGTGTTTTGGGAACACATCCACACACCATCGGTCCAAGAGGATCCCTTCACTGAAGAGGCCCCACAGCCAAAAAGTGCCACGGATCCGACTAAAGTTGAAGTTCCGGCTGTGGTCAACCTGATCATGGAAGTCTTGGTTATCACTCCCGTCTGGACAGAACCGTACATCGCGTACATCCTAAGGAAGGAACTCCCAGAAGAGGAAGAAGAGGCTCGACAGATCGTCCGTCGATCCAAGGCCTTTACAGTCATAAAGGGACAGTTATATAGAGAAAGCGCGACCGGGGTCGGCCAGAAGTGTATTACACCAGAAGAAGGTCAGATGATCCTTAACGATATCCACTCGGGGACCTGTGGTCATCATGCGTCCTCGCAGACCATTGTGGCTAAAGCATACCGAGTGGGGTTCTACTGGCCAAGAGCCAATGAGATGGCCAAAGAGATAGTCGACAAATGTGAAGGATGTCAGTATTACTCCAATATGCCGCACAAGCCCGCGTCAGCCCTAAAAACCATTCCACTCGTCTGGCCTTTCGCTGTTTGGGGGTTGGACATGGTTGGACCACTGAGAACAGGGAGGAGCGGCTTCACTCATGTGCTGGTAGCAGTCGACAAGTTCACCAAATGGATTGAAGCCAAGCCTATCAAGAATCTTGATGCTTGCACCGCTATCAGTTTCATTAGAGATTTGATATTCAGATATGGAGTTCCACACAGCATCATCACCGACAACAGGTCAAACTTCGATACCGACAAATTCAGGGCCTTTTGCGCCTCTCAGGGCACTCGGGTCGACTATGCTTCGGTCGCTCACCCCCAGTCGAATGGGCAAGCAGAAAGAGCAAACGGCCTAATTCTCAAAGGACTGAAACCCCGATTGATGCGCGATCTCAAGCACACAGCAGGTGCATGGGTCGACGAACTTCCATCAGTCCTTTGGGGATTGAGGACAACCCCAAATCGATCGACTGGAAGAACCCCATTCTTTCTGGTCTACGGAGCCGAGGCAGTCTTACCAAGCGACCTGCTTCACAACGCTCCCAGAGTTGAGCTCTACTCAGAAGATGAAGCAGAACAAGCCCGGCAGGATGCAGTCGACCTCCTAGAAGAAGAAAGAGAAATGGCCTTGATTCGATCGACCATCTATCATCAAGACTTGCGTCGATTCCATGCCAGAAATGTGAAGAGCCGAGCCTTCCAAGAAGGAGACTTAGTCCTTCGAGTGGATCAGTAGAAACCACACAAGCTCGCTCCTACTTGGGAAGGCCCCTTCATAGTCACCAGAGTCCTCCACAATGGAGCATACCACCTTTACAATGTCGATCGCCAGATTGATGAGCCACGAGCCTGGAATGCGGAGCTACTCCGCCCCTTTTATACTTGAATTATCACTCGGATGAGATGTAATAAGAAAAACTCTTGTAGTTTATTTATCAAAGACAAGAGCGTTATAATTTTCCAGTGATTATTATTGTTTTTGTTTGCGTAAGAAATCCCCCAGTGGGTGGCTTAGCTGCGAATCCGCTTCGCCTAAGTTTGTAAAAACAGTTTCCTACCGAGTGGCGAGCCAGCCTCCCACTCGGGGGCTTAGCTGCGAATCCGTTTCGCCTAAGTTTGAGAAAATCCTACCGAGTGGAGAGCAATCCTCCCACTCGGGGGCTTAGGCGCAGTCCAGTACTCGCCTAAGTTCTCTCACTTAGAGACTTAGCTGCAGTCTGGCACTTGCCTAAGTTTGAAAAAATCCTACCGAGTGGAGAGCAATCCTCCCACTCGGGGGCTTAGCCGCAGTCCAGTACTCGCCTAAGTTCTCTCACTTAGAGACTTAGCTGCAGTCCGGCACTCGCCTAAGTTTGAAAAAAACCCTACCGAGTGGAGAGCAATCCTCCCACTCGGGGGCTTAGCCGCAGTCCAGTACTCGCCTAAGTTCTCTCACTTAGAGATTAGCTGCAGTCCGGCACTCGCCCAAGTTTGAAAAAAAACCCTACCGAGTGGAGAGCAATCCTCCCACTCGGGGGCTTAGCTGTAGTCCAGTACTCGCCTAAGTTATCTCACTTAGGGACTTAGCTGCAGTCCGGCACTCGCCTAAGTTTGAAAAAATCCTACCGAGTGGAGAGCAATCCTCCCACTCGGGGGATTAGTTGCAGTCCAGTACTCGCCTAAAGTTCTCTCGCTGGAAACTTAGCTGCAGTCCGGCACTCGCCTAAGTTTGAAAAAATCCTACCGAGTGGAGAGCAATCCTCCCACTCGGGGGCTTAGCTGCAGTCCAGTACTCTCCTAAGTTCTCTCACTTAGAGACTTCGCTTAAGTTTGAAAAAAATCCTACCGAGTGGAGAGGAATCCTCCTACTCGGGGGCTTAGCTGTAGTCCAGTACTCGCCTAAGTTCTCTCACTTAGAGACTTAGCTGCAGTCCGGCACTTGCCTAAGTTTGAAAAAATCCTACCGAGTGGAGAGCAATCCTCCCACTCGAGGGCTTAGCTGCAGTCTAGTACTCGCCTAAGTTCTCTCACTTAGAGACTTAGCTGCAGTGCGGCACTCTCGTAAGTTTGAAAAAATCCTACCGAGTGGAGAGCAATCCTCCCACTCGGGGCTTAGCTGCAGTCCAGTACTCGCCTAAGTCCTCTCACTCAGAGACTTAGCTGCAGTCCGGCACTCGCCTAAGTTTGAAAAAATCCTACCGAGTGGAGAGCAATCCTCCCACTCGGGGGCTTAGCTGCAGTCCAGTACTCGCCTAAGTTCTCTCACTTAGAGACTTAGCTACAGTCCGGCACTCGCCTAAGTTTGAAAAAATCCTACCGAGTGGAGAGCAATCCTCCCACTCGGGGGGCTTAGCTGCAGTCCAGAACTCGCCTAAGTACGAAACGCATCTCAATCCTCAAGGACGACGAGGGGCAGGTCGACTGCCACCTTCTCCTGGGGAGCTTCGCCACAAATACAATGCGCGATTCATCCCGCTCTATAGCAATGAAGTGCGTGTTGACTACCACCTTCTCCTGGAGAGCTTTGCCACAAATACAATGTGCGCTCCGTCCCACTCTGCAGTAACAGGGTGTGGGTCGACCACCACCTTCCCCTGGGAAGCTTCGCCACAAATACAAGACATGTGTCGACTGCTTCCCTTTCCTTCGGAGCTGCACCACGAATACAAAAATTGTCTCGAATGAAGAATGGGTTCACTCAGCAGGAGATTCATAAAGATATTCAACGGTAAACCAAGTTCGGGTAAATTCTAAACGTTCCAGATCGCAGATCGAAGTACTCGGGCATGCAGCCCGAAAAAGTTTAATGGTTACAAAAACCACTCGGCATTCCGAGGCAAATTTAAGGTGGGACATAAGAGTTTGTTCACTCTGCGGGAGGAGGGCTGGCAGGCTCGACGAACTCATCCAGGTCGATGCCGTCGGCTATCCGAGTGGCTACAGCGATGAAAGTCTCCATAAAGTTTCAGAAGTCATGTTTCTGGGTGTTGGCGACCTTGATTGCTGCCAGTTTGTCCTGTCGCACCTCCTTGAAGTGGACACGAACCAAAGACAGAGCCACGTCAGCACCACACCGAGCAGCAGACTTCTTCCACTCCTGCACTCGGTCTGGGATTTCATTTAGTCGAGTCATCAGTGACTCAAGATCATTTTGGAGCACGGCCTCTGGCCAAAGTGCCGGGTCAATCCGCGACATGGCGACCTTCAGTCGAGCCAAGTAGTCCACCGCACTGTCGATGCGAGATTCCAGACGGAGCAGATTCATGGCAGTTTCATCTTTCACGGGAGAGTTGATTGGATCCAAACCTGGTTCGATCCGCCCAGTCTCCTCTTCAAAGTTCTGGCAAAACTCTGCATTCACGATCCAAGGATAAGTCAATTTTCGCACACTGAGTCGACACAAAAAAAATCAGTCGGGACAGAATGTGCACCTTCAAGCTTGAGGAACAACTTCTTGGCAAGACTTCTCAGATAGCTCTCCAGATCATCCCTCCTGCGAGCAATGCCTTCCATTTTCTCGCCCTGGTCAAGATTCGCCTTCTTCCAGCGCGAGCACTCCCTGTTGGAGTCATTCAGAGCGGTCTTCATCCTGGTGTTCTCTTCTTCTAACTGGCCGACCGAAGCCAGCTTCTGTTCGGCCAGAGCGGTCTTGTCGATAGCCTCCCTACGAGCAGCAGCCAAATCCTGATCCTTCTTCGCCAGAGCTTCTCTCAGTTTTTCTGCAAAGAAATGATGATTGATTCAGAAATAGCAGAAAGGTACTCAAGCCTAAAACTGACCAGTCGACAAACTCGTCTTACCAGCGGCGCCGTCTCTGACCTTTTGCAGCTCTGTCCTGGCCAGCTCCAAGTCAATGTTCAGTTGAATCTGCTGCTTCTCCAAGTCAGCAAAGCGAGCTCCAAGATCATAAGATTTCTGAAATCAAAGGGGAGAAGTGATTTTTACAGAAAAAAACAACAAAGGCAATAAATACTAAGACTACGGTCGACTGCCCACAGTCCACCATAGTCTCGGGGACTACACCCAGTGGGTGCACTTTGCGTGCCCCCACCGGTTCTGATCCCACTCGACCGGCCCGCCGAAGTCGAGTTCAAAAAAAGGCAGAAAGAGAGAAAGTAGAACTCAGACTATAGTCGACTGCCAGCAGTCCACCGTAGTCTCGGGGACTACACCCAGTGGGTGCACTTTGCGTGCCCCCACCGGTTCTGATCCCACTCAACCAGACTGAGTGGAAGAAACAAACTACCAGTTTGGTTTATACATTTAGCAAAATACAAAGACTACAGCCGACTGCCAGCAGTCCGCCGTAGTCTCGGGGACTACACCCAGTGGGTGCACTCAGTGTGCCCCCACTAGTCCAAAAATTCAATCCACACACCCAGTGGGTGTACATATGCAAAGATTTTCGAAAAGAATCGTCAGGTAGCATATCCTAACAGAACAAGCGGCGACCAACTAACCTGAACGTTGATCTGGAGAGCCGAGCTGGCATCATAAGCGGCTTGGCTGGCGTCCCACACCGTCTTCATCTTCTCCATCATAATGCCCGCCTGGTGTATGGCTTCCCTAGCAGCATTCACCTCGTCCTCTGGGACATGATGGGTCGCAAAAACTGAAGGCGGGTCGACAAGGGCCTGAGCAGTTGACGAAGAAGGCAAGGCACTCGACAGCGGCTCAGCGAAGGTAACAAAACCCCGATTGACATCGCCAGTGTCCTGAACAACTGGTTCCGCCCTCGGCGTCGTCTGTAGCGCCTCGCTTGCATGAGCTCACCTATTCTTCCTCGTCAAAGGCCTCTCGGGCTCTTCTTCATCATCAGGGAGGTCAATAATGTTGGGAGCTGTACAAAGTTCAATTCCCAAAATCACGTCACCCAATGATGCACATTGCAGTTGAATCGACCGAATAAAGATAGTATGGCAGAAATCATACCCGGATTAGAAGTGACCGCATCCTCCATCACCTCATCATCATCCCTGTAAGCTGAGGTCCCGGAAGTGGCAGCGCTGACAATTCCAAAGTTCATCCAGTTAAAACAAGAAAAACAAACAGTGCGGAGCATTGAGTGAATACAAAAAGAGACACTCACACGGAAGCAACGGGGATATCAATCTTGATCTTCGGCAACGCCTTCCGAGTCTTCGGATCTGAAACTTTGGGGTGCTTTGGCGCCTTCTCAGTCAGGGTTGGTGAAGAGATCCGAGGACGCTTCGAAGACTGACCAGCCGGAGCAGTTGCCTTGTCATGGGCACTCAGCCGTTCTTGGTCGAGCTAGGATCGCCTCTCCCTGTGAGGGGGCGACTCGACTTCTTCTCCATCACTTGAGTCGTCGCTTGCTCCATCCCCTTCACCATCGGAAGTCCACTCACCACTGTCGCCGCCACTCGCCTCGCCTTCCAGAACTTGCTCTTTCTCCCTGTTAGGCATTGAATACATTTCAATAATGGCCTGAAAGAAAGCAGGTAGATCAAAGTCAGTCGACGCAATATAGGCAGCCACGCGAGTGAATTCATATTACAAGCGAAACTCAGAATCAGACCTGCTCTAGTGCGTGAGACTGGTCGAATGGAGGGACTCTCCTGGCTCCCCTGGGGTTGTCCTTGTTTCCAGTCATGCCCGATAGCCACTTCTCCAGTGTGTCGTCATCGACCTCCTCCGGGTGAATCCGAGTGGAGTCTTCAAGACCCGAATACATCCACCTCGGATGGTCTCGAGCTTGAAGAGGCTGGATGCGCCGCTGAAGGAAGACCTCCAAGAGATCCATACCGGTGACCCCGTCACGGATAAGCTGGACCACTCGCTCTACCAGCACCTTCACCTTTGCCTTCTCCTCCGGGAGCACCTTCAGAGGGGAGGGTTTTTCCACTCAGTCCATGGTAAAGGGAGGGAGGCCAGTCGATTGCCCTGGCGTCGATTGGTCTTTACAGTAAAACCAAGTCGACTGCCATACACGAACTGAGTCGGGAAGAATCATGGCCGGAAAGGAGCTTTTCCCTCTCGTCTGGATGCCAAGACCCCCACACATCTGGATCACTTGGGTCCTCTCGTCACTCGGATTGGCCTTTTTCACTGTCTGGGAGCGACAAGTGAAAATATGCTTGAAGAGACCCCAGTGAGGCCGACAACCCAGGAAGTTCTCACACAAAGAAATGAAAGCGGCGAGATAAAACGATTGAGTTAGGGGTAAAATGGTGGAGTTGTGCCCCAAAGAAGTTCAGAAACCCTCGGAAGAAGGGGTGAGGGGGCAGAGAAAATCCACGGTCGATGTGGGTGGCAAGAAGAACACGCTCACCCTCCCGAGGCTGCGGCTCAGATTCCTTCCCCGGAAGCCGCGCCGAGTCGTAGGGGATCAGCCCCCCTTCGGCCAAGTCATCGAGGTCTTCTTAGGAGATCCTCGAGTGGATCCAGTCGCCCTGGATCCAGCCCCTCGGCAGGCCAGACTGCGAGGAAGATCCGCCCCGGCTGGTCGCCTTCCTCTTCGACCTCGCCATCGCCTTCTTTGCCCGCTCCAGAGCCGCCGTCTTCTCCTTCTCCATTGTCGCCGGCGAGACGCGTGCGGTGCGGTGGCGCTGGGGCGAGAGCGAACACAGCGGAGGGGCGTGAGGAAGAGAAGAGGTAATGAGACTCCAGTTCGGCGCTTTATATCAGGCCGCTCCCGAGTGGCTGACGGGTAGGCCCAGGTGGCTCTGTCAAATCCCGTAACGACCGCGCGCGCGATACGTGGCGAAAAAGGTTTCGCGGGGATCGAGGCGGCTCCGCTCTATCCCATCCGATTACTGTGGCCTCCCCTATCCTGCGCGCTTCCCCAAAATTCGGATCCCACGAAATCTGCATGCAGCAAACAACTTGTCAGATCAAAGATCTCCTCCACACCATCACTCGGAGCCTTACAAGTAAAGAAACCCACTCGACGAGGAATTAAGAATGGATCAAGGCGACTGAAAAGGAAGTTGCTATCATCACTCAGGTCCGTTGATCTGAAAGTAGATATGCTCACGGCATGAAAAACGAGTCGGAGAAGTTCTCAACTTCTTCCCAACTCAAACCTCGATCCATTCGGGGGCTAATGATGAAGCTATGTACCTAGGGTAGGGTCATGGACCTGTCCTACCTACCCTACCCCAGGACATCTCTAGAAGAAATCACCTTTCAATCGACTTGAAGGTGTCCCACTCGACAGACTCGAAGACACTCGACCAAGAAGCATCACTCGACCGAGACCCAATCACTCGACGGCCAGGAGACCTAAAGTCACTCCGCACGCTAACGGTCGGTCATTAAATAGATTTTATGGTCATCATAGCACTTTATTACCAGCGTTACTAGTAATGCCCCGCCTTAATGTACATTGAACCCTTGGTAACGTGGGCTGGTCGGGGTCCTGGCGCACTCTATATAAGCCACCCCTCCTCCGAGACAAGGGTTCGCACCTCTGTAACTCATACTCACATAATCCAGTCGACCGCCTCCGGGCTCCGAGACGTAGGGCTATTACTTCCTCCGAGAAGGGCCTGAACTCGTAAACCTTGTGTGCTTACAAATTCTCCATAGCTAAGATCTTGCCTCTCCATACGTACCCCCCTACACTACTGTCAGACTTAGAACCACGATAGGTGGTTCTTTGGTCAATCAGGACGACACCAAATCGAGCCACTGGCCAGACTTCCTTCTCCCTAGTATACGGGGTAGAAGCAGTGCTCCCCATGGAACTCATATACGGGTCACCTCGGGTACTTGCCTATGATGAAGTAGCACAGGAGCAGCTACGACATGATGATGCCATGCTCCTCGACGAGAACCATCTTCGGGCAGCTGTACATGTTGCACGATACCAGCAAGCCCCTACGCTGCTATCATAGCCACAGGGTCCACACCTGGAGCCTTGAGGAAGGTGACCTTGTCCTTAGGCGTTTTTAGTCCGCCAAGGGTTCAAACAAGTTGACACCAAAAGTGGGAAGGCCCTTATCAGGTGGTACGAGTCACCAGACCCGGCGCAGTCCATCTAGAGACCGAAGATGGCATCCCAATGCAAAACTCATGGAATACTAAGCATCTTCGCAAGTTCTACATGTAAGGCGCAGTTGTCGGGGCTTGCCCCAGCAGCCTATTTTCTACAAGCATGGTCCCATGGACTTGTAACCCTTTGTACAAAGCCAGGCGAAGACCCTATGAAAAGACAATAAAACGAAGCGTTGGCACAAAACTTGCATGCATGTTTACTTAAGTATGATTTTGCTATAATGACTAATCTTTTAAGACGGATCACATGCAGCTGTTTTCTCCCCTATGTTTTTCTTTTTTGATCAATAGCAGGGGAGCCCCCCGGCCATGGAGGATTTCTTAAAGGGGAAAGTGAAAATATGCTAGCATATCGGTCCCCAATAGCTCCTCCTTATCGGGAGCGATAAGAAGGCCAACAAACACAGATAAGTTCCCCTCGTCATCCATAATATGTCCCTGTATAAAAAAAACTTGTGAGTGAGGAAATCTTGTCGCTCCCAACATTTGTGCTTGCATCCTTTGATTCGAAGTTTTTTTCGGTCTGGTTGGTCGCAGTAGCATTTGGGGGGGGGGAGGTCTAACAAGGGGTCGGTCCCCGTCCATGCTCTTAACCTATCAAATAGGGCCCAATAGCAGCTATGGATGGGACTGGCAAGATGTCTTGCTAGGGGACTCTTGTTTACTTGAAAGTATTGAGGGATTATCCCTCAACATGAATATGATACATGCACAAGTACCCGGCAGACATTCTTTTTCCCTTTATACGTCGATAAACAAGTAGGAATCATACATGATACAACCATGGATTGAGGTTACATAATTTGAAAAAAAATTGGGCAAATCCCTACATCTTTTGATTTGAAAAAAGATAAGTGCCCTGTAATGCCTTTCTTGTCCCTCTCCTCCCAGGAGTTGCATCAAGAAGGAAAGAGGACAAAAGGGGCGCCTGGCAGAAGCCTAACCTGACCCCGTCAGGGCCCGTGGTATGTAGCCTAACAAGATCGGGAGGGCACCTCCCTGACAAAGAATAAGAGGTCAGAGACAGGGAGAGCGGCTAGGAGATGCCCTGGTCACCCTGCCAGGACCAGAGGGACACGACAGGAGAGACACCGCCAGGGAAGACAAAGCCGGAGTCCGCGAGGAAGCCTGCCGAGGTCCAGTAGGTGGAAGCGGAGTCGACCAGGCCAAGCACCCCCGGCAAATTGCTCTGCCGGGGGCCCAGCTATAGATAGTGGTGCTGCCGGCACCTAGATGATGGTGATGGTGCATCTAGCGCTCAGCTGGAGTCTGAGTCGTCAGCTTCGTGCTTGACGACCGGGGCCTCAGCGCCGTCGTCTTTGCTGTCAGTGTCCTCTTCATCACTGTCGCTCGAGGAGGAGCTTTCGTCATTAGTCAAGCTCTCCGCGCAACACCCTAAGCGAGCTCCCGAACACCCGAAGACCTTGATGGAGAGAAGATCAGCCTCCATTAGCTTAAAATGGAGGACATGCCCCTCCGCCAAGCTATGGGGACATGCAAAAGTTTTCCAGCCACGCCGGAGAAGCATGACCTGAGGTGCGCGGAACTCGACGTCCACCCTCATGTTGTCATTACATCAACCCCTCATGTGCAACTTCAATCTGTGCTGCTGTTCAACCTCCATCACCCTTGCAAAAGGGCCAGGAAGCCGAAGAAAGCTATGCGAGGCCTTGCGCAGCCTGACGATGAACTCCAACGTCGTGACCCCGACGTGGCCCTCCATTGGAATCAAAGTGGCTGGGGGAGGGGCAACCGAAGCACCTCCGTGTCCTCCTCGGCCCCGGGCACTGCACCGGCCATGACCATGTCCTGCGGTGCCACCTTGCACACTGGATCCTGCCCCGGCGTCTCCAGCAAGGGCAGTGATGCGGCGTCGAGAGGAGGCCCTTGTCACCGCCACGGAGCTTGAGCACGCCCTCTTCCTCTCACCATGATGGGAGGAGGGCACGGGAAGGGTAAGATGTGTGGGTGAGCCCCTCGGTTCACCTCCGTGGACCCTTTTTTATAGCGGAGCGTGGCAAGGGGACTCGCTCCCCACCATCCTGTGGCAACCGCCCTCTCATGCCAATCCGTGGTGCCATGCTTTCTGCCATGGCACTAATTCCTGCACCCTATGCATCCACCACCTACCCCGCACAATGCATGAAGCGTGCATGGAGGAAACGACAAGGGTGGTAGAAAGAGTACCAATCCGAGGTTTTGAGACAAAGATCGGATACAAGAGATGAACTGGGGTTTGAGAGGAGATGGTGCTGGTGAAGATGTTGATGGAGATTTATCCCCTCTCAGTGAGAGGATCGTTGGTGATGATGATGGCTTTGATTTCTGCCTCCGGGAGGGAAGTTTCCCCGGCAGAACAGCTCCGCTGGAGCCCTAGATTGGTTCTGCCTCGAGACGGTGGTGCTTCATCCGAAAGCTTTCTCTTGATTCTTTCCAGGTAAAAACCCTTCATATAGCAAAAAATGGGCACCGAGGGCCTGCCAGGTGGGCGGCAAGGCAGGGGGCATGCCCAGGGGGGCAGGGCGCACCCCCACCCTTGTGGCTGCCTGGTGGGTCCCCTCGGGTGCTTTATTTGGCAAATATTTTTTTATATATTCGAAAATAATTCTCCGTGAAGTTTTAGGACTTTGGGAGGTGTGCATAATAGGTCTCTCAGGTTTGCTCCTTTTCTAGTCCAGAGTTCCAGCTGTCGGCATTCTCCCTCTTCATATAAACCTTGTAATATAAGGGCGAAAAGACATAAGTATTGTATAATGTGTAATAACAGCTCATAATGAAATAAATATCAATATAAAAGCATGATGCAAAATGGATGTATCAACTCCCCCAAGCTTAGACCTCGCTTGGCCTGAAGCGAAAGCCAAAATCGAAAAATATGTCCACATGTTTAGAGATAGAGGTGTCGATGAAATAAAATACGGACATGAGGGCATCATGATCATCTTTAGAATAACAACATATATTGTCATATAATTTATTATGCTAAAGTAACAATTTGTTCACAAGGTAAATTATGAATTAGAAACTTTATTGAAGACTAACAAACTATGATCTCAGTCATTGAAGCAATTGCAATTTATCATAACTTCATAAAGAGTCAATACAAGAGCTTTTCGGCAAGTCCACATACTCAACTACCATTTAGTCTTTCACAATTGCTAACACTCACGCGATATTTATGGGTTAAAAGCCTCAATCGGACATAGAGAAATATAGGGGCTTATAGTTTTGCCTCCCAACCTTTTACCTCAAGGGTAATGTCAACAATAATACTTTATGAAAACCTACATCCGAGTGGATATATATATCTGGATCTTTCTCCAACACATAGTGCTTGCCAAAAGAAAACGTGTAAAAAGGAAAGGTGAAGATCACCATTACTCTTGTATAAGGGTAGAAGATAAAAGTAAAGGTAGGCCCTTCACAGAGGGAAGCAAGAGGTTGTCATGCGCTTTTATGGTTGGATGCGCAAACTCTTAATGCGAAAGAATGCCACTTTATATTGCCAATTGTGATAAAGAACTTTATTATGTAGTCCGTCGCTTTTATTTCTTCCATATCGCAAGTTCGTATAAAGCTTATTTTCTTCACACTAATAGATCATACATATTTTAGCGAGCAATTTTTATTGCTTGACCAATGACAACTTACTTGAAGGATCTTACTCAAGCCATAGGTATGTATGGTGGACGCTCATGGCAAAACTAGTTTAAGGGATGTTTGGAAGCACAAGTAGTATCTCTACTTGGTGCAAAGAATTTAGCTAGCATAAGAGGGAAAAGCAAGATCAACATGTTGGAGGATCCATGACAATATAACTTCTATTTGGATATAAGAAAACATAACCCATTATGTTGTCTTCCTTGTCCAACATTAACTTTTTAGCATGTCATATTTTAATGAGTGCTCACAATTACAAAAGATGTCCAAGATAGTATATTTATATGTGAAGCCTCACATTCTTTATTACTTCTTATTAATTGCAATAATGACCAAAACTATGTTCGTCAACTCTCAACAACTTTTATTCATCACACTCTTTATATGTGAAGTCATCACTATATGATCTTTTTATTTATTTTTATTCTTTCTCCTATTCTTATACCCTCAAGATCATAGAAAGAAAGCAAAGCCCTCAACTCAAAACTACTCTTTATTATATAACTCTCGGACTCGATTACATAGATAGAGATCAAAACAAAACTGAAAGCTAGATCATACTAAAAGATTTATTCTACTAGATCAAGATATAACCAAAAGGATCAAACTAAGAAAAACGATAAAGGTAAATACGTGATGGTTATACAATACCGGGGCACCTCCCCCAAGATTGGCACAAGCTAAGGGGAGTGCCCATACCCATGTATTTAGATCTCTTTCTTCAGAGGTGGTGATGATGACTTTGTTGACGTATCTGTCAGCTTCATTAAGGCACCTTTCAGGACTTGCAATTCTTGGAGCACATGTTGGAGCATATTCGCATTCTTCTGAATTTCCTCCAGAAGTTTCTTATTTTCAGGCCACGAAGAACTTTTTCCTGTATTGCTTTCACTTGGACGGGGTATGTCCCAATTGGAGGGTATATGTGCACGAGGAGTGTTCTCCACTCCGTAATTATGAACCAAATTATGAAAGTAGTTCTGGTGTAACCTGTGCAAGGGCCTCCTAGGGGGAAGCCCTTCTTGTATTTGTTGGCCTTCACGGTTGCTTGTAGTCCCTACGGCTTGATGGGGATTGGGAATAGTGGATATGCCAGCCAGAGTGCCTCTCTCCGAAGCCAGAGAGTGGACCTCAAGTGAATCCCCTTGATCCTCTTCCATCGTGGCTTCCTTGGCCTTCTCCCTCCTGAGTTCCATATGCATCAACCAAGCATTGTCGTACACATTGGGAGGAGAAGGAAGAAATGATGCCTGGCCTTGAAAAATCTGACAGAAAACAGCTCAAAACAAAAACATGAGATATTGCTGTGGTGTGGTGGTCAAAACCTTAGGGAGATTATATAATGAATTTTTACCAACCAAAAGAAGTATTGTGCAAGAAAATGGTGTCTGGAGGGTACACGAGGTGGCCACAAGGGTGGGGGGCGCGCCCTCCTGCCTTGCCGCCTCCTCGTGCACTCTTCGGACTACTTTTAATTTTCCTAATTTTTTAAATATTCCAAAACGGAGAAAAATTGCCATTGGAAACGTTTTGTAGTTGGTTTACTTACCATGCCACATACCTATTCCTTTTCGGAGTCTGAAACGTTCTGGAAAGTATCCCTTATGTACTCCTCCGGTGTTATGGTATTAATTATATTTGTCTCAACATTTATGGGAGTACCTGAAATATAATGTTTGATTCTTTGACCATTTACCACCTTCGGATTAGTGCCTTAGTCATTCTTGATGGCACCGGAACGATAGACCTCCTCAATAATCTAAGGACCTTCCCATTTAGAGCGAAGCTTTCCTGCAAAAAATCTTAAACGAGAGTTGTATAGCAAAACATGATCACCTACATTAAACTCACGCTTTTGTATCCTTTTGTAATGCCATCTTTTAACTTTTTCTTTAAACAACTTGGCATTTTCATAGGCTTGGGTTCTCCATTCATCAAGCAAGCTTATGTCAAATAACCTTTTCTCACCAGCAAGTTTAAAATCATAGTTGAGCTCTTTGATTGTCCAATAAACTTCATGCTCTAGTTCAAGAGGTAAGTGACATGCTTTTCCATGAACCATTTTATACGGAGACATACCCATAGGGTTCTTATAAACAGTCCTATAAGCCCATAAAGCATCATCAAGTTTCTTAGACCAATTCTTTCTAGATCTATTGACAGTCTGTTGCAAGATCAATTTAATTTCTCTATTACTCAATTCTACTTAACCACTAGACTGAGGGTGATAAGGAGATGCAATTCTATGGTTGACATCATACTTAGCAAGCAATTTGCGGAAAGCACCATGAATAAAATGTGAACCACCATCAGTCATCAAATATCTGGGGACTCCAAACCTCAGAAAAATAAATTCTTTAAGCATCTTAATAGAAGTGTTATGATCAGCAGTACTGGTTGGAATAGCTTCTAGCCACTTAGTAACGTAATCAACACCAGCTAAAATATGTGTATACCCATTAGAGGAAGGAAAAGGTCCCATATAATCAAAGCCCCAAACAACAAATGGTTCAATAACAAGTGAATAATTCATAGGCATTTCCCGACGTCTACTAACATTGCCAATTCTCTGGCATTCATCACAAGACAAGACATACTTACAAGCATCCTTGAAGAGAGTAGGCCAATAAAAACCATATTGTAATACCCTGTGTGCAGTTCTATCTCCAGCATGGTGTCCTCCGTAGGCCTCGGAGCGGCACTTGCGTAGGATCTGTTCCTGTTCATGCTCAGGTACACAATGTCTAATAGCACCATCTACTCCTTCTTTATAAAGGTGTGGGTCGTCCCAAAAGTAATGTCTTAAATCATAGAAAACCTTTTTCTTTTTCCGGTATGTGAAACTAGGCGGTATAAATTTAGCAACAATGTAATTAGCATAATAAGCATACCATGGAGTATTACAAGAAGCATTTATGACAACTAATTGCTCATCAGGAAAACTATCATCAATAGGCAGTGGGTCATCAAGAACATTCTCTAACCTAGACAAGTTGTCTGCAACGGGGTTCTCAACTCCTTTTCTATCAATAATATGCAAATCAAATTCTTGTAACAAGAGAACCCATCTAATAAGTCTAGGTTTAGAATCTTTCTTTTCCATAAGATATTTAATAGAAGCATAATCAGTGTGGACAGTTACTTTAGAATCAACAATATAAGATGTGAACTTATCACAAGCAAAAACAACTGTTAAGAATTCTTTTTCAGTAGTAGCATAATTTCTCTAGGCACTATCTATAGTTTTACTAGCATAATGAATAACATTCAACTTATTATCAACTGTTTGTCCTAGAATAGCACCAACAACACAATCACTGGAATCACACATAATTTCAATGGGTAAATTCCAATCAGGTGGTTGAACAATAGGTGCAGAAATCAAGGCATCCTTAAGTATTTCAAATGCTTCTACACAATCATCATCAAAAACAAAAGGAACATCTTTTTGCAAGATATTAGTGAGAGGCCTAGAAATTTTAGAGAAGTCTTTAATAAACCTCCTATAGAACCCGGCATGACCAAGGAAACTTCTTATACCTTTGATATCTTTAGGACAAGACATCTTTTCAATATCATCTACTTTAGCTTTATCAACTTCAATACCTCTTTCAGAAATTTTATGCCCCAAGACAATACCTTGATTAACAATAAAGTGGCACTTCTCCCAATTCAAAACAAGATTAGTTTCTTCACATCTCTGTGAAACTCGATCAAGGTTGCTTAAGCAATCATCAAAGGAAGTTCTGTAAACGGAGAAATCATCGATGAAAACCTCAACAATATTTTCACATAAGTCAGAGAATATAGCAGTCATACATCTTTGAAAGGTAGCAGGTGCATTGCATAAACCAAAAGGCATACGTCTATAAGCAAAAATACTGAAAGAGCAAGTAAAAGTGGTCTTTTCTTGATCCTCTTTAGACACAGGTTTTGAGAAAAAACAAGAATAACCATCTAGAAAGAAAAAAATGTGTATGTTTGGACAATCTTTCTAGCATTTGATCAATAAAAGGTAGAGGGTAATGATCTTTTCTAGTAGCTTTGTTCAATTTGCAAAAATGAATTACCATTCTATAACCTGTAACAATTCTTTGTGGAATCAATTCATTCTTATCATTAGGAACGACAATAATACCTCCCTTCTTACGGACACAATGAACGGGACTTGCCCATCTACTATCAGCAATAGGATAAATTATACATGCCTGCAGAAGCTTTAGTATTTCATTTCTTACCATGTCTTTCATTTTTGTATTTAACTGTCGTTGTTGACCAACAACTGGTTTAGCATCAGGCTCCATATTAATTTTGTGCTGACATAGAGTGGCACTAATGCCCTTAAGATCATCAAGAGTATATCCAGTAGCGGAACGGTGCTTCTTCAAAGTTTTCAATAATCTCCTTTCTTCATGATCTGAAAGGTTAGCACTAATAATAACAGGATATATCTTCTTTTCATCAAGATAAGCATATTTCAAAGTATCAGGTAATTATTTAAGCTCAAACACGGGATCACCCTTGGGTGGAGGAGGATCCCTAAGGATTTGTAACATCCTAAATTTTCAATTTGGAATGTTATACATTAGATCATCAATGCATATCATATTTTGTTGCTTTTGGTTTTGATCCTAGAAATCCTAGTCAACTCAAGGACCCACGGAGAGAGTTGGGGATTTCGTTATTTTCATATTTGAGTTTTCTCAAAAATTGAGAATAGGACCATTTGATCTTTATTTATTTTATCATAAATTATTTCTATTACAAAATTATGAGAGAGGGAATAAAATGACTTTCCCAAAATAAAGAAATATTGAGGATTTAATAAAGAAATCAAATAAGATTTTATTTCGGAGTTTTTCGATATTTTATTTGAATTTAGGAAAAATATGCGTTTTTCAAAATTGCATTTAGGCCCCAAATAAATGTTCACTTTGTCCGGCTTGATTTTAGAAGTCAGGAAAAATTTGCTTCGGGATTTTTGGAGTCCGTTTAGTATTTCTTTTTATTTTTCTTCTGCGCGTAATTATTTAAAGAAAACATGCACCGACCTAACCGGGCCGTGTCCGCCTGGGACTCTGGCCCGGCAGGCTTTATAAGCCGGGGCAGCCCACCCGAGCCAAACCCTAGCCCCGCCCCTCACTTGACGCCCGCCACCCACGCCGCCGCCGCCGCCCGCCACCGCCCAAGCCGCCGCCGCCGCCCGCCGCCTGCTGTCGCCGGAGCCGCCGCGCCGCCGCCTCGCCGATCCGCCGCCCGAGGTTGCCTCGATTTCCGCGCCCCGTTTTTTTCTCAAAAAAACCGAACGGTTTTCTGTCGGTTTTCGTCGGTTTTTTTTAGTTTTCGTTTTTTTATTAGATTGGTTTTTTTCGGTTTAGGTTAATTAGCGAGCGTTCGCTCGTTCGTTCGTTTTAACGAACGTTCTCATCGTTTAGATCCGGTTAATGAACGTTCATTCGTTAATCCGTTCGTCGTTTTTCTTTTTTCGGATTTTCCGCGATTATTTTTTGATCGTGATTTCTGGTCCGATTTTCGTTTTAGTATAACTTTTCGCTCGTTTATCGGAATCAGGCGATTCAAGCGCCTGGAGTTTCGTCTCGAAACCCTCTATCTGTTTAACCAACTTAAACAAGTTTTTGCCACTGTAATAATTGGCTTAGATCCAGATTAGTAGAACGAAGTTGTTTTCTTTCGCCGTTTGACTTTCGTTGCTTCGTTCGATTTGATTCTTTTTGCAAACCGGAGTTCTTAAGTTGAACTTTCTGGTTAGTTCTCCTATTTGACTATTACCTGTGTATTAGATGAGTAGTTATTGTATGCTTGTTTGTTTGTCTGCGATAGAATACCCGGAGTGCGCCGCCTATTACTTCGAATCTCTAGGTTTCGCGGATCATCAGCAAGGCAAGTGACACTTTGATCATACCTTTTCCTACTACCTAGTTTTATTGCATTTGATTAATCCTTTCACATTGCATGATTAGGATCTAATTAAATTGTGGGATGGGAAGTAGTTGAGGTAGTACCTATTACCAGTTTATTATCAAACCTTTGGGAGTTACTTCTACATTTGCTTATTATGCCATGCTATGCTAGTAGACGTGGATTGGGTGAGTGATATCCATGACAGATGTGAGTATTGTTAATTAATGGTTTATCTAAGGTGGCAACTTAAACACACATCTGTGTGGATTGAGGTACCTAGGTATTCCAGGATTGCCTGTTTTCTTTTGGACCGCCACCCAGGCTCAAAGGGATCATGAGATTATTCATGCTAGAAACTTCCGTGTGCAGCCACAAGCTATTATGGGCTCTAGCATAGTTTACTAAGTCGTGCGAACTCTTATAGTGGTAGACTAGCAGATGTAGGGGATGTAGGTGGTACGGTCTACCCGATCGTAAGGTGCTAGCACTTCTGAAAGACTATGTTTCGGTCATCCATTTCTCAAACACCATGCAGTGCGAGATAACCAACGGAGGAGATCGAGTCTTGTGGGGAAAAGTGCGCAAACCTCTACAGAGTGTATAAACTAATCATGGTTAGCCGTGTCCCCGGTTATGGACATCTTGAGTATCTAGTACTTGGATTATCATGTGAATCTCAACATGTTACTCTAAATTAGTTTTGTTGGGTTTTGTTTAATGATATTTAATTGGGATTGAGAATGCTGTCAACCATTCTCAATGTTTAACAACCACCATGATAGTTAAATAAATTAATTCCTTTGTAGTAGGGAAAAATTGGCTTTTCGCAAAAACTGTAACCATAGAGCTTTCCACCAGCCAAATATGCATATAGAATAGCTGTTTCATTCCATTACTCTCACTGTGTTACATTGCCAGCATATTCCATGTGCTGACCCGTTTTCGGGCTGCAACGTTAATGTTGCAGACTTTTCAGATGAATATTAAGGAGTTTTAGGTCGTGGTTCTATACTCAGTGATGCCTTTGGAGTTGATGGACTCACTTATCTTCCAAGCCTTCCGCTGTTATCGTTATTAGATGGCCTTAAGCCATATTTATTGTAATAAGTTCTCTATTGAGACACTCGATGTAATAAGTGTGTGATTGCTACTCTGTTATAAATCCTCCGAGTACTGTGTGGTGTCAGCATTACTGATCCAGGGATGACACCGGAGCACAGAGATCAGATCGTTTGAGGTCTGGTCGCTACAGAGATGGTATCAGAGCACACGCTGACTGTAGGACACGACCACTAAGCTAAAGACCTAGATCACTATCTACTCTATTCTCTTCTGACTCCTCATCTTTTCTACTCTTTTAGGATGGCGGATGCAAGGAACAAGTTCACACAACCGGATGAAGATACACCCTTTGGACGTCACTTGAAGGAAGTCACTAGATACCTGAACATAGGAGTACCAAGCTTCACCGAAACCTACAACGCCACTTTAACTTAAGAAGAGCGTTGGATGATTCAAGTTCAAGTTCTAGGAAGGACGTTCATGCAAGTCACTGAGCCCATAGAGTTTTCTTTTGATGCACCAACTTGGAGTCTAGGAAAGAGCATGGCAGCTCACATCGCCATGGGACGCATTGGAGAAGTCTACCGCCATGATCTCAAGGATACTATCTACCAGATTTGTGGATGCCGAGATGAGCACTGGGAGATGATCAGCACCAGGAAGGATAGATCAGTTGCAGCTTTTATCCAGGAGTTAAATCATCACATTCGACGACAGGAGAACCAGATGTGCGCCGACATGATAGACCTGAAGAAGGTAAGGACAAGAATCAAAGAACTGGAGGAAGAACTCAAGGCTACACGTGAAGATTATGAATAAGAAATTGAAGTATTAGTGGACAAGAATGCCGACCTAACAATGAAGATTAGGATATTTATGGGAGGCCCTACACCAGTAGATGAAGACGAAGAACCCAAGGAGATTCGCCTGGAAGACTACATCATCATCGACGACACCGACTCGGATCTAGATGATAGCGATGATGACTATGTTGATGAAGCCGGAGCAGATATCATGGAGTCTGCAACTGAAGAATATTTCTAGTAGACCACCTCATCAGTAGTAGTAGTCCACCATGTAAATATTATAGTTCGAGCACTTTTGCGATAGTTAGATCGATTGTATGCCCTTGTTTGATTGAATGAAGTGAATTGTTTGTTTTGCCTCATGTGCATATGGGTAGTGTTTTCTCCTTAGACCCCCTCTATTCTTAAATCTCATCTTTTCTAAACCCTCAGATGCCTTCGAGACGTGACCCCGGATTTACCTTTCCACCGGAGCTCACTCAGTTGATCCAGCAGCAGAACACATTGATGCAGTTGCTAGTCCAGAATCAGAATCAGGGGAACAACAACAACAACCCACCACCACCACCACCACCACCTGTTGATCATTTAGCCCGTTTTCTTAGGCTGAATCCGCCGGTGTTTTCCAGTAGCACCGAGCCAATAGTAGCAGATGATTGGATCCGCAAGATAGCTAGAGAGTTGACCACAGCAGGATGCACGGATGCGGAGAAGGTGAAGTTTGCCGCACATCAGCTTGAAGGATCCACAACTTCATGGTGGGAGAATTTCACAGCCACTTCCCCTGTCGACACTTCACATGGGACCAGTTTTAGCAAGCTGTTCGAACTGCCCATGTTTCAGCAGGAGCTATGGCCATGAAGAAGCGAGAGTTTCGCAACATGCGCCAAGGAGGACGGACAGTTGGCCAGTATGTGGAGGACTTTAGTAAATTAGCACGCTATGCCCCAGATGACGTTGCTACGGATGCAGCTAAGCAGGAGAAGTTTCTGGGAGGACTGAATGATGAGTTGAGCATGCAGTTGATGGTAGCAACCTTCAACAACTACGAGGAGTTGGTAGATCGTGCTCTTATGATTGAAGGGAAGCAGCAGCAAATTGAAAATCGCAAGAGGAATATGCCCAAGGAAAGTACAATTCAGGAGCTCAGCAGAAGCCACGATTTACCCCTAGACCGGAGGACATTTTCAGCATACCCATGGAGGAGGTAGCTCGCACAATCACAATGGCCCCAAGAATGGTAATGGTAATGGAGGAAGCAATGGCCAGAACCGCACCAACCCATCAACCCCAGCCAAGAAAGACCTGAGCCAAGTCACTTGCTTAAGTGCCAGAAGACCGGACATAATGCCAATGAATGTCCTGAATTACAAAATGGAAATAGCAATGGAAGCTCTGGGAAGAAGCCAAACCCTTTCAACAGGGGATAGGTGAACCACGTTAGAGTGGAGGAGGTTGAAGTACAGCCGGATGCAGTAATCGGTAAGTTTTTGGTTAAGTCATTTACTGCACTCGTTCTTTTTCGATACTGGTGCATCGCATTCATACATATCAAGGGGATTTATGGATAAGTATAAACTGTCAACCCAAGCCCTCAGGTCACCTATGTTAGTAACCTCGCCTGGAGCAGAATATATGGCTAGTCTATGGTGTGATCGGTTACCATTAAGGATTGGTAACTATGTTTTTCCCTCAGACCTAATAGTATTGGAATCCCAAGGATTGGATGTGATATTAGGCATGGATTGGTTATCAAAGTATGAGGGGAATATTGAATGTGCTAGTAAATCAATTTTCCTTACCACCCCAGAAGGGAGAAGGATCAAGTATGTATCCCGACATGTGCCAAAGAGGACTCAAGTAAATTGATTAACAGGAGTTGTGCAGGAGGAAGTACCAGTGGTAAAGGAATTTCCTGATGTATTTCCAGAGGAGTTGCCAGGCATGCCACCGGATAGAGATATTGAGTTTTTGATTGAGTTATTGCCAGGCACAGGGCCAATATCGAAGAGACCATACAGGATGCCTACAAAGGATTTGGTGGAAATTAAGAAGCAAATTAAGGAGTTACTGGATAAAGGTTATATTCGCCCAAGTTCTTCACCTTGGGGATCGCCAGTACTTCTAGTGGAGAATAAGGATGGATCGTTAAGGATGGTTGTCGATTATCGAGGATTGAATGAAGTAACAATCAAGAACAAGTACCCACTACCGACGATCAATGATCTGTTTTATCGATTGCAAGGAGCTAAGGTATTTTCCAAGATCGATCTGCGATCAGGATACCACCAGTTGAAGATTCGGGAACAGGATATACCCAAAACGGCTTTACCAGGTATGGGCTGTACGAGTATACCGTTATGTCATTTGGTCTGACTAACACACCTGCATATCTTATGAACATGATGAACAAAGTGTTTATGGAGTTCTTGGATAAGTTCGTCGTAGTGTTCATTGATGATATCCTGGTTTACTCAAAGAATGAAGAGGAGCATAAGGAACATTTGTGTTTGGTTCTTGGAAAGCTCAGGGAACATCAACTATATGCCAAGTTTAGCAAATGTGAGTTTTGGTTGAAGGAAGTAGGATTCCTCGAACACGTTATATCCGGAGAAGGAATAGCAGTTGACCCCACAAAGTTTATCACTGTGACCAATTGGGAAGCACCAACAACAGTTGGAGAGATCCGGAGTTTTCTTGGACTCGCAGGATACTACCGGAGATTTATTGAGAATTTCTCAAAGATTGTGAAGCCTATGACGGAGTTGTTGAAGAAGGATACCAAGTTCATATGGACGGAGGAATGTGAGGCCAGTTTCTAGGAGTTGAAGAAACGTTTGGTTACTTCACCAGTGTTGATTTTGCCGGACCAGACCAAAGATTATGAGGTGTATTGGGACGCTTCACGTCGAGGACTTGGAGTAGTGCTTATGCAAGAAGGGAGAGTTGTTTCATATGCCTCACGACAGCTTAAGCCTCATGAGTTGAATTACGCTACGCATGATTTGGAGTTAGCAGCCGTAGTGCAGGCACTGAAGACTTGGAGACATTTTTTGATTGGAAACCAATGCAAGGTGTATACGGATCATAAGAGTTTGAAGTATATTTTCACACAGAAGGAGTTGAATCTCAGACAAAGGAGATGGTTGGATCTCATCAAGGATTATCATATGAAATTGCATTATCACCCCGGAAAGGCTAATGTAGTAGCCGACGCATTAAGCCGTAAGAGTCATGTAAACACCCTAATGATGGGAGAATTACCAAGGGAGTTAGTCGAAAATCTTCAAGAGTTATGTTTAGAAATAGTCCCGAGAGGCTATGTAGCAGCATTGGAGATTCAGTCTACATTGATGGATAAAATCAGAGAAGCCCAAAGGACTGACAAGGAGATTGCTTCTATTAAGGAGAAACTTAGCAAGGGAAAGGCTAAGGGATTTCGTGAGGACGAGCACGATACCTTATTGTTTGAAGATCGTGTTTATGTACCAAATGATCCGGAGATTAGAAAGCTAATTCTGCAAGAGGCCCATGATTCACCATATTCGATTCACCCAGGAAATACCAAGATGTATTTGGATTTAAAGGATATTTTCTGGTGGACCGGAATGAAGAAGGATATTGCGGAGTACATAGCAGTTTGTGATGTATGTCAGAGAGTGAAGGCGGAGCATCAGAAGCCAGAAGGATTGCTACAACCATTGCTGATACCCGAATGGAAGTGGGATAAGCTAGGCATGGATTTTATTACAGGATTACCCAGAACATGTTCAGGCTATGAATCGATATGGGTTGTAGTCGATCATTTGACAAAGGTAGCTCATTTCATTCCAGTGAAGACTACCTATACCAGTGCAAAGTTGGCAAAGATATACATGACCAGGATTGTATGTTTGCATGGAGTTCCAAGGAGTATCGTATCAGATAGAGGAACCCAGTTTACCTCAAAATTCTGGAAGCAGTTGCACAAAACTTTGGGAACCAGGCTAGAATTCAGTACAACTTTTCATCCACAGACAGATGGACAGACCGAGAGAGTCAATCGGATTTTGGAGGATATGCTGAGAGCTTGTGCGCTAGATTACGGATCTAGTTGGGACGATAATTTGCCATACGCAGAGTTCTCATACAACAACGGTTATCAAGCCAGTTTGAAGAAGGCCCCTTTCGAAGCCTTGTATGGAAGAAGGTGCAGGACCCCGTTGTCGCGGGATGAAGTTGGAGACCGCCAGTTGTTTGGACCTGACTTGATTAAGGAGTCTGAAAAGAAGGTGAAATTGATTCACGATAGGCTCAAGATAGCCCAGTCCAGACAGAAGAGTTATGCAGATTCTAAATGCAAGGAGACAGTTTACGAAGTTGGAGATAGAGCTTATCTTCGAGTATCACCACTTCGGGGAACAAAGCGCTTTGGTGTTAAAGGAAAGTTAGCGCTACGATTTGTAGGACCATACCGAGTATTGGAACGTATGGGAGAAGTGGCCTACAAGTTGGAATTGCCCGAAGGATTGTCAGGAGTTCATGATGTGTTCCACGTTTCTCAGTTGAAGAAGTGCCACGCGGAGATGGCTGACATACCTTTGAGAGACACAGTGCCATTGGAAGCAATCCAGTTGGATAACAATTTGACCTATGAGGAGAAACCAATTAAGATTCTCGAGTTTGCCAGCCGAGTCACTTGCAGCAAGGTTATCAAGTTTTGTAAGGTTCAGTGGAGCCACCACATGGAGGACGAAGCCACCTGGGAACGAGAGGAAGATTTGGTCAAGGAACACCCTCACCTATTTTCTAGCCAACCCGAATCTCGAGGGCGAGATTCATCTTAAGGGGGGTAGGTTTGTAACATCCCGAATTTTCAATTTGGAATGTTATACATTAGATCATCAATGCATATCATATTTTGTTGCTTTTGGTTTTGATCCTAGAAATCCTAATCAACTCAAGGACCCACGGAGAGAGTTGGGGATTTCGTTATTTTCATATTTGAGTTTTCTCAAAAATTGAGAATAGGATCATTTGATTTTTATTTACTTTATCATCAATTATTTCTATTACAAAATTATGAGAGAGGGAATAAAATGACTTTCCCAAAATAAAGAAATATTGAGGATTTAATAAAGAAATCAAATAAGATTTTATTTCAGAGTTCTTCGATATTTTATTTGAATTTAGGAAAAATATGCGTTTTCAAAATTGCATTTAGGCCCCAAATAAATGTTCACTTTGTCCGGCTTGATTTTAGAAGTCAGGGAAAATTTGTTTCGGGATTTTTGGAGTCCGTTTAGTATTTCTTTTTATTTTTCTTCTGCGCTTAATTATTTAAAAAAACGCGCACCGACCTAACCGGGCCGTGTCCGCCAGGGACTCTGGCCCGGCAGGCTTTATAAGCCGGGGCAGCCCACCTGAGCCAAACCCTAGCCCCGCCCCGCACCCGACGCCCGCCGCCCGCCGATCCGCCGCCCAAGGTTGCCTCGATTTCCACGCCCCGGTTTTTTTTTCTCGAAAAAACCGAACGGTTTTCCGTCAGTTTTTGTCGGTTTTTTTAGTTTCCGTTTTTTTATTAGATCGGTTTTTTCGGTTTAGGTTAATTAGCGAGCGTTCGCTCGTTTGTTCGTTTTAACGAACGTTCTCATCGTTTAGATCCGGTTAACGAACGTTCGTTCTTTAATCCGTTCGTCGTTTTTCTTTTTCTCGGATTTTCCGCGATTATTTTCTGATCGCGATTTCTGATCCGATTTTCGTTTTAGTATAACTTTTCGCTCGTTTATCGGAATCAGGAAATTCAAGCGCCTGGAGTTTCGTCTCGAAACCCTCTATCCGTTTAACCAACTTAAACAAGTTTTTGCC
Source organism: Triticum urartu (assembly GCF_056163025.1). Classification (NCBI taxonomy): domain Eukaryota; kingdom Viridiplantae; phylum Streptophyta; class Magnoliopsida; order Poales; family Poaceae; genus Triticum; species Triticum urartu. Next base: position 220,384,074 of record NC_141874.1, on the reverse strand, counting down.
ACTATAAAAATTGCCTTAGATCCAGATTAGTAGAACAAAGTTGTTTTCTTTCGCCGTTTGACTTTCGTTGCTTCGTTCGATTTGATTCTTTTTGCAAACCGGAGTTCTTAAATTGAACTTTCTGGTTAGTTCTCCTATTTGACTTTTACCTATGCATTAGATGAGTACTTATTGTATGCTTGTTTGTTTGTCTGCGATAGAATACCTAGAGTGCGCTGCCTGTTACTTCGAATCTCTAGGTTTCGCGGATCATCAGCAAGGCAAGTGACACTTGGATCATACCTTTTCCTACTACCAAGTTTTATTGCATTAGGTTAATCCTTTCACATTGCATGATTAGGATCTAATTAAATTGTGGGATGGGAAGTAGTTGAGGTAGTACCTATTACCAGTTTATTATCAAACCTTTGGGAGTTACTTCTACGTTTGCTTATTATGCCATGCTATGCTAGTAGACGTGGATTGGGTGAGTGATATCCATGACAGATGTGAGTATTGTTAATTAATGGTTTATCTAAGGTGGCAACTTAAACACACATCTGTGTGGATTGAGGTACCTGGGTATTCCAGGATTGCCTGTTTTCTTTTGGACCGCCACCCAGGCTCAAAGGGATCATGAGATTATTCATGCTAGAAACTTTCGTGTGCAGCCACAAGCTATTATGGGCTCTAGCATAGTTTACTAAGTCGTGCGAACTCTTATAGTGGTAGACTAGCAGATGTAGGGGATGTAGGTGGTACGGTCTACCCGATTGTAAGGTGCCAGCACTTCTGAAAGACTATGTCTCGGTCATCCGTTTCTCAAACGCCATGCAGTGCGAGATAACCAACGAAGGAGATCGAGTCTTGTGGGGAAAAGTGCGCAAACCTCTGCAGAGTGTATAAACTAATCAAGGTTAGCCGTGTCCCCGGTTATGGACATCTTGAGTATCTAGTACTTGGATTATCATGTGAATCTCAACATCTTTCTCTAAATTAATTTTGTTGGGTTTTGTTTAATGATGTTTAATTGGGATTGAGAATGCTGTCAACCATTCTCAATGTTTAACAACCACCACGATAGTTAAATAAATTAATTCCTTTGCAGTAGGGAAAAATTGGCTTTTCGCAAAAACTGTAACCATAGAGCTTTCCACCAGCCAAATATGCATATAGAATAGCTGTTTCATTCCATTACTCTCATTGTGTTACATTGCCAGCATATTCCATGTGCTGACCCGTTTTCGGGCTGCAACGTTAATGTTGCAGACTTTTCAGACAACGATTAAGGAGTTTTAGGTCGTGGTTCTATACTCAGTGATGCCATTGGAGTTGATGGACTCACTTATCTTCCAAGCATTCCGCTGTTATCGTTATTAGATGGCCTTACGCCATATTTATTGTAATAAGTTCTCTATTGAGACACTCGATGTAATAAGTGTGTGATTGCTACTCTGTTATAAATCCTCCGAGTACTGTGTGGTGTCAGCATTACTGATCCAGGGATGACACCGAAGCACAGAGATCAGATCGTTTGAGGTCTGGTCGCTACATGATTTCAACAGGCAGATTATGTTTCAAAACAGGCATTTGATTAAAGAATATTTCATCTAGTTCCTTCCTCTCATTCAAAAACATATCATTTTTATGGTCTAGCAAATATTGTTCTAAAGGATCAGTAGGAGGCACGACACTAGAAGCAAGACCAATAATTTCATCCTTACTAGGCAATTCTTTTTCGTGGGGTTGTCTACGAAATTTAGAGAAATTAAAATCATGAGACACATCCCCAAAACCGACAGTAACAATATCTTTCTCGCAGTCTATCTTAGCAATAACAGTGTTCAAGAAAGGTCTGCCAAATATGATGGGACAAAAGTTATCTTGTGGCGAACCAAGAACAAGAAAATCAGTAGGGTATTTTATTTTTCCACACAAGACTTCAACATCTCTAACAATCCCGATTGGTGATATAGTATCTCTATTGGCAAGCTTAATAGTAACATCAATATCTTCTATCTCAGCAGGTGCAATATCATTCATAATTTCTTGATATAAAGTAAAAGGAATTGCACTCACACTAGAACCCACATCACATAAGCCATGATAACAATGATCTCCTATTTTAAAATAAATAATAGACATGCTAACAACAGGTCTATGTTTATCTTTATCATCAGGTTTGGCAATTCTAGCAGCTTCATCACAGAAATAAATAACATGTTCATCAATATTATCAACCAAGATATCATTAACCATTGCAATACTAGGTTCAATTTTAATTTGTTCACGGGGTGTAGGTGTTCTAGTATAACTCTTACGAACCATAGTTGAAGCTTTAGCATGATCCTTTATCCTAACAGGAAAAAGTGGTTTCTCAATATAAGTAGTAGGAACAACATGATCAAAATTATAAGTAATAGTTTCTTCCTCAACTTTAATAGGTTCTACTACTTTTACTTCAATGTGAGGATGATATTTAAACCACTTCTCCTTAGGGAGATAAACATGAGTAGCAAGAGATTCACAAAAATAAGCTACTATCTTAGAGTCATGTCCATATTTAGTGCTAAAATCATGAAAAGCATCGGTATCCATAAAAGATTTAACACAATCAAAGTTAAGGTTTATACCTGACTCCTTACCATCGTCGAGTTCCCAATATTTAGAGTTGCATTTAATTCTTTCCAATAAATCCCATTTGAATTCAATAGTCTTCTTCATAAAAGAGCTAGTACAAGAAGTATCGAGCATGGATCGATCATTACGAGAAAGCCAAGCATAAGAGTTCTGAATAATAATTTCTTTTGAGAGCTCATTATTGGGGCATGAATATAACATTGACTTAAGACTCCCCCAAGCTTGAGCGATACTTTATCCTTCACGAGGTCAAAAATTATATATGTAATTCCGATGATGATGAACTAGATGCATAGGATAAAAATTCTGATGAAATTCCAATTTCAATCGATTGTAGTTCCAAGTCCCAATATCATCGCATAGCCTATACCATGTCAATGCCTTCTCCTTTAAAGATAAATGGAAGACCTTCTTCTTGACTCCATCCTCAGGCAAACCTGCTAGCTTAAATAATCCACAAACTTCATCCACATAGATTAGGTGCATATCAGGATGTAATTTTCCATCTCCTGCATAAGGATTAGCTAGCAGGTTTTCTATCATACCCGAAGGAATTTCATAATAAATATTTTCAGTAGGTGCAGTAGGTTGAGGGGAAACTCTTTGCTCTACCGGTCGGGGTGAATATACCCCGAACAAACCCCTCAAAGGATTATTTTCCATAGTAACAAGTGACAGTAAATTTCAGCACACTATATAAATGTTTCCTTACCAAATTTCACTTACCAAAGGTGCTCTTCTCCTCGGCAACGGTGCCAGAAAAGAGTCTTGATGACCCCACAATTATAGGGGATCTATCCTTGTCCTTTTGATAAGTAAGAGTGTTGAACCCAACGAGGAGCAGAAGAAAATTACAAGCAGTTTTCAGCAAGGTATTCTCTGCAAGCACTGAAATTATCGGTAACAGATAGTTGTGTGATAAGATAATTCATAACGGGTAACAAGTAACAAAAGTAACTAAGGTGCAGAAAGGTGGCCCAATCCTTTTTGTAGTAAAGAACAATCCTGGACGAACTCTTATATAAAGCAAAGCGCTCCCGAGGACAAATGGGAATTATTGTCAAGCTAGTTTTCATCATGCTCATAGGATTCACGTTCGTTACTTTGATAATTTGATATGTGGGTGCACCGGTGCTTGGGTGCTGTACTTTCTTGGACAAGCCTCCCACTTATGATTAACCCCTCTCACAAGCATCTGCAACTACCAAAGAAGAATTAAGATAAATCTAACCATAACATGAAACATATGGATCCAAATCATCCCCTTATGAAGCAACGCATGAACTAGGGTTTAAGCTTTTGCCACTCTAGCAACCCATCATGTACTTATTACTTCCCAGTGCCTTCCCCTAGGCCCAAACAATGGTGAAGTGTCATGTAGTGGACGTTCACATAACACCACTAGAGGAGAGACAACATACATCTCATCAAAATATCGAACGAATACCAAATTCACATGATTACTTATAACAAGACTTCTCCCATGTCCTTAGGAACAAACATAACTACTCACAAAGCATATTCATGTTCATAATAAGAGGAGTAATAATTGTCATTATGGATCTGAACATATGATCTTCCACCAAATAAACCAACTAGCATCAACTACAAGGAGTAATCAACACTATTAGCAACCCACAGGTACCAATCTGAGGTTTTGAGACAAAGATCAGATACAAGAGATGAACTGGGGTTTGAGAGGAGATGGTGCTAGTGAAGATGTTGATGGAGATTTATCCCCTCTTGATGACAGGATCGTTGGTGATGACAATGGCTTTGATTTTCGCCTTCGGGAGGGAAGTTTCCCCGGCAGAACAGCTCCACCGGAGCCCTAGATTGGTTCTGCCCAAGGAGAGCATTAAGAAGAGCAAGATAGCTGCGGGCCGCCCTGGGAAGCCTCCCTTGCCGGGCAAGAGAGCCTGGCAGGGTGAAGGCCGCATCCAAGGACAAGCCCAGGCTTTCCCCGGCAGGCCTGTCGGGGCCGCCAATATCAAACCCCGCCAAACTACTTCAACAAGGAACCTTCACCGAGGCGCCACCGCTCCACCTCACCGCACCCAAGTCACTGATCAACGCGATGTCACGGTGTTAAGCCTCCAAGAGGATTCTATCAAGCATGTGGCAACGCCAAGGAGAATAGATTAGCTTTATTAACACCCGTCCAAGAGGCGTGTCAAGCTGATAAGAAGAGGCAGATAAGTGGCATGACAGGCTTCCCGGGATTCACCCTCGACACGACACCTAGTAGTGCATTTAATGCATTTTGTCCAAACTGCTAGAGTTAGGTATGATAGCACTGTTAGCTATCTAATCACACCCAAAATGACTGCCAGTGTGGTCACCCCTTAACCTATAAAAGGAGGCCCGAGGCAACCTAGCAAAGGGTTTGAACACTTCGACCCCGTACATTTGTAAGATCACACCCCTCTTGTAACGCCCTCGATGTGGCTATATCTCTCACGTTTCGAAGCACGACTTAGAGGCATAACCGCATTGAAAGCAATGTCGCAAGTGAGGTAATCTTCACAACAACCCATGTAATGAATAAGGGAAAAAGATACATAGTTGGCTTACACTCACCATGTCACACAAATAGCATAAATATCATTACATTCTTCCAAATACACTCACGGTCCGACTACGGAACCAAAATAAAGATAAACCCCAAATGCAACATAGTCCCCGATCGCCCCAACTGGGCACCACTACTGATCATCTGGGAAAGACACGTAGTAACGTCTTGAGTCCTCATCGAACTCCCACTTGAGCTCTGTTGAATCACATGGAGCGGTATCATCGGTGCCTACATCTGGTTTTGAAGTAAACTGCGAGTCACAGGGACTCAACAATCTCACACCCTCGTGATCAAGACTATTTAAGCTTATAGGAAGGGTAAAAGGTATGAGGTGGAGTTGCAGCAAGCGACTAGCATATATGGTGGCTAACATACGCAAATGAGAGCGAGAAGAGAAGGCAAAGCACGGACGATGAACTATGATCAAGAAGTGATCCTAGAACAACCTACGGTCAAACATAACACGAGACCGTGTTCTCTTCCCGGACTCCACCAAAAAGAGACCATCATGGCCACACACTCAGTTGATTCATTTTAATTAAGCTTAAGTTTCAGCTTTTCTACAACCGGACATTAACAAATTCCCATCTGCCCGTAACCGCGGGCACGACTTTCGAAAGATCATAACCCTGCAGGGGTGTCCCAACTTAGCCCATCACAAGCTCTCATGGCCAACAAAGGATATTCCTTCTCCTAAGACAATCCGATCAGACTCGGAATCCCGGTTACAAGACATCTCGACAATGGTAAAACTAAACCAGCAAAGCCACCCAGATGTGCCGACAAATCCCGATAGGAGCTGCACATATCTCGTTTTCAGGGCACAACGGATGAGCAAGACATCGATTAGGCCAGCCCAGAGTTGCCCCTGGTAGCCCCGGACATCGCTCAGTTGGACCAACACTTAGAGAAGCACTGGCCCGGGGGGTTAAAAATAAGATGACCCTTGAGTCCACGAAACCCAAGGGAAAAAGGCTAGGTGGCGAATGGTAAAACCAAGGTTGGGCCTTGCTGGAGGAGTTTTATTCAAGGCGAACTGTCAAGGGGTTCCCATTATGACCCAACCGTGTAAGGAATGCAAAATCAAGGAACATAACACCGGTATGACGGAAACTAGGGCGGCAAGAGTGGAACAAAACACCAGGCATAAGGCCGAGCCTTCCACCCTTTACCAAGTATATAGGTGGATTAAAATAGACAAGCTCATATAATGATATCCCAACAATAAACATGTTCTAACAAGGAACAAATTCCAATCTTCACCTACAACTAGCAACACTATAAGAGGGGCTGAGCAAAGCGGTAACATAGCCAAACAACGGTTTGATAGGACAAGGTGGGTTAGAGGTTTGACATGGCAATATGGGAGGCATGATAAGCAAGTGGTAGGTATCACAGCATAGGCATAGCAAAAGAGCGAGCATCTAGCAAGCAAAGATAGAAGTGATTTCAAGGGTATGGTCATCTTGCCTGCAAAGTTCTCCGAGTTGACGTTAGCTTGATCCTCGTAAACGTACTCAACGGGCTGCTCGATCACGCACTCATCTCCCGGATCTACCCAAGCAAGAACAACAAGCAAAGGGAGACACAATCAACCACATGCAATGCACAAACAACATGATGCAAAACATGGCATGATATGCGGGAAGTGGTATGCGATGCATATGCATGTTTCGGAAAGGAAAGATTGAACCTGGCCTCAACTTGGAAAACCAAGAGTGCCACTGGAAAGAGGAGTTGATTTCGGTCGAAATCAATATAAAGATCGCCGGAATCGGATGCACGGTTTGCAAATGGCAAGCAAAACAAATATGGCACAGAGCTGTGATTAACAACACGAGGCCATCTAAATGCATCAAGAACAACATGCTACAGCACTCTAACATGACAAAAAAATACATGGCAGGGATCCACTCAAGATGTTTGACAAAAGATGAACACTGAGCTATGGCTAATTCACTCAATAGCAGGTTCAAACAAGCATGGCAAAAGTGCAAAATATTACTGGTTACAGACTTAGTGAAAATAACATGTCAGGAATTTAACATGAGGAAGCAATGTTTAGAGCAAGATAACAACATGCTACAGGAACATATCATGGCAAAGCAAGGCATGGAATGAAGCTACTCAAAGCATACAACAAAAGTCCCTTACTGACCATAAGCCAAAAGGGATCAGAAAAATACAATGGCAACCATGTGAACATAGCAATTATCGTTAACAGATTTAGACTTAGTGAAAAACTGGAACATGGCAAAACAGATATCAAGTAGGCATGTTTACGAGCTCGATGCACTCACCACAAGGCATTGCATGATAAACTAAGCATACACCCAGCAAGTAGACATGGCATAGAAGCTAAACATGGCAAGAAAAATAACATAGCATGCATGGATCAACTAAAACAACCTCGGCAAAATGCTTAACTTGTAAACATTCTACCAGGAACATTTTATAGCAAAAGTAGAGCTCGATTGACTCAAGATAGGGTGCTCCATAAATGAAAACAAAGACATGGATGGATAGAGCACCACAATATCTACAAAACATCCTTACTGATTGTCAGTGTCAAAACCGGCGGATCTCGGGTAGGGGGTCCCGAACTGTGCGTCTAGGCGGATGGTAACAGGAGACAAGGGACACAATGTTTTACCCAGGTTTGGGCCCTCTTGATGGAGGTAAAACCCTATGTCCTACTCGATTAATATTGATGATATGGGTAGTACAAGAGTAGATCTACCACGAGATCAAGGAGGCTAAACCCTAGAAGCTAGCCTATGGTATGATTGTTGTATGATGAAGTTGTCCTACGGACTAAAATCCCCCGGTTTATATAGACATCGGAGAGGGTTAGGGTTACACAAAGTCGGTTACAACGGTAGGAGATCTTGAATATCCGCATCACCAAGCTTGCCTTCCACGCCAAGGAAAGTCCCATCCGGACACGGGACGAAGTCTTCAATCTTGTATCTTCATAGTCCTGGAGTCCGGCTGAAGGTATAGTCCGGCTACCCGAACACCCCCTAATCCAGGACTCCCTCAGTAGCCCCTGAACCAGGCTTCAATGACGATGAGTCCGGCGTGCAGATTGTCTTCGGCATTGCAAGGCGGGTTCCTCCTCCAAATTCTTCATAAAAGTTTGTAAACACCAAGAGTAGTGTCCGGCTCTGCAAAATAAGTTTCCACGTATTGCCATAGAGAGAATAATATTAACACAAATCTTAATCTACTGACGTACTCCGCAGCGTGACTTCACACTACGGCCAAGCCTTTATTCGAATCGTTTTCACTTTTCCACCTCAGCGTGTTTTGCGAGGCAGTTTCCTTGGCACGTCTTGTCAAAGCAAAGATCGTGTCCCCTTTATTTACGGGATTCTCATCAATACGGACGTGGGTAACCCAACCGCGCCACTTATCACGGCGCTTGGGAGGCAAGCGAATTTTACTAGGCTGGTGGGGACGTATAGTCGCATCCGCCCATATAAGGGGATAAGGATCCACCTTTTTACCCACGCCTTCTTCCTCCTTTGCCTATCCATCTTCTGCGCACCCGAGCTCCAGCGCCCAAGCCCGCACTTCCTACCTCAACCTTCTCCAACAATGTCCGGAGCGGGAGGCAAGTGGATGGTCTCCTCCGTTATGGAGGGCCATGTCAAAAAGCTAAGGAAGGCCGGATACTTGTCCAAGGACATCGCGCACCGGCTTCCTGAGGAGGGGCAGCTTCTCCCCACCCCAAGGCCCCATGAGAGGGTAGTATTTCTTCCCCACTTCCTCCGCGGACTGGGTTTTCCTCTCCACCCATTTGTCCGCGGACTCATGTTATACTATGGCCTAGATTTCCATGATCTGGCCCCGAACTTCGTCCTCAATATCTCGGCGTTTATCGTCGTGTGCGAGGCCTTCCTCTGCATCCGCCCCCATTTCGGCCTCTGGCTCAAGACCTTCAACGTCAAGCCAAAGGTGGTGCGCGGCAACCAGGCGGAGTGCGGAGGTGCCATGGCGGGAAAAATAGCCAACGTCCTATGGCTCGAGGGCTCCTTTGTGGACACCTTGAAGGGGTGGCAGTCAGGGTGGTTTTTCATCACCAAGCCACGCGATCCGAAGTGGATAGCAGCCGCTGAATTCCGATCCGGACCCCCTATGCGGCTCACGTCATGGAAGGAGACGGGCTTGTCGTGGGGCGACGAAGAAGAGGTGACCGGACTGCAAAAATGCATCCAGTCCCTGGTGAACAAGCAGCTCAAGCTTTTCAATGTAGTCCAGGTCATGCTCGTCCGCCGGATCCTTTCGTGTCAAGAACGGGACTTCAATTTGTGGGAGTTCAACCCGGCGCAGCACCGAACTCCGAGCAGGCTCTTCGACACGACATACGAAGATGTCTGGAAGGGGGTAACCAAAGGCGCTGAGGCTCCCACATCCGCCTTCGAAGACCGCGGATTCAGCTCGCAGCGTCCTGCTGGCGAGGTGAGATATTTCCATCTTTTACAGGATGTTAAGTGTTTTTTCATAGTTTTACTCTATGCGGGATCTAAACTCCCTTACCTTTAACAGGATTGGCAGGCGCAGTCCGGACTGATTAACTGTCCGGCTCCCTTGCCCGAAGACCCAGCCCCTGCTCTCCTAGTGAAGCTGCTGGTTCCGCCACCTTATGTGGTGCCGGAGAATAAGGCCAAGAAGAAGGCCACGGGGACTCGAAAGAGTTCCCGGAATATGGTGGTGTCGGACTCGTCGTCCGACGAGTCCGAGATGCACTCCTCCCGTGAAGATGAGGAGGAGGAAGAAGAAACCTCTCCCCCTCCAGCAGGGGGAGGAAAGAAGAGGAAGGCCGCCCCAGTGGGGGAGGCCGAAGGGTGCAAGAAGGGGAAAACCCCTCCGCCGGACTATGCCCCCGACGCCGACGAGGACGAAGAGGGGTGGCCGGATAGGGCCAAGCGTCCGGCTATATCGTAAGTGTTTGGATACCAGAGTAACTCATGATATTCCTTTTGTTGCACAGCTTTCCCTAATGTCAAATATAATCATGCAGCCCGCCTTCGACGAGTCATCAGACGTGAATTCGGTTCCGCCCGCTGCCTCCCCCTGTGCCGCGGATGACGCCGAAGTGGCGTTGCGACAAGCTCCGGGGCAAGAGGAGGTGGTCCAGGAGGAAGCGCGAGGCGACCTCCCATACTCCAGGAGTAAAGGGGACAAGACCCCCTAGGGCTCCAAGTCCGGCTTTAAGCCGGACATCGCGCCAGAATCGTCAACGGTTCCGGACCGTGGTAGGCGAACTCCTGCCAAGAGGAGCAAGCCTATTGAGTCGGTGTCCTCCGTCCAGCCGGAGGCGCCGGACAATCTGCTGGAGGTGCTTGAGGGCGCCTCCATCGACGAGGAGCACCGTACCATCATGAGTACGGTGGTCCAGAAGGTTCAGTCCGCCAAAAGCGGACTGACTGAAGCTTGTGCTAGCCTTCTAACAGGCTTCGAGGTAAGTAAAAAATATGTAAAAATATTACCGCATAGACAGTAGCCCCTGATGCTCTGTTTGGCGTTCGGAAAGAAAAGCCGAATAGAGGATCTATTAAATATCGCAGGAGTCTAACTAAAAAGGAGTCAATATACGTATGCAGGCTTCGCTGCTGGCCACCGCCGCACTGACTACAGAGGTCGGTGCCCTGAAGCAGGGCCTCGAGCGGACCGAGCAAGAGCTCGGCCTTGCCAAACGGCAGCTCGAGGAGAAAGAAGGTAAGAGATACCTTATAGAAAAAATGCCTATAAGAAGGCGCAATTGCAAAAAATGACAGGAGTATACTGCTTATTTGTAGGGGCCACAACTGAGGTGTCGACCCTTAAGCAGGCGCTGTCCGAGGCCGAAAAGAAAGCGGCCACGGAGCGCACCGAGTGGGGGAAATTTGAGGCGCAGGTCGGCGAGGTGCAGCAAGAGCTTCAGGCTCTCATGAAAAAACATGAGAGTTTGGAGCTCGACTCGAAGACGCGAGCGTCTGAGCTTGCTGCGGCCCTTAAGACTGCCGAATCTGCCAAGGCCGAAGCCCAGAAGGCCCTCCAGGAATTGGATGCGGTGAAAAAGATAGCGGCGGGTAAGGCATTCTCTATGCAAAGCAGACATGTAAAAGTAAACTACTTGTTACTTACCCGGATCCGGAGCTCTCCAGGGGCATTCGCAGATCTTCCCGGCAGCGTATCCGATGCCGCCGCATTCTACCGAGCCGTGGAAGGCAGCTCGACGGAGAAGGTGTTCTGGTCTCAGTACGCTGAGGCCGGACACCCTGTGCCCTTGAGCGATCAGCTGAAGCAGCTGGTCGAGCTCCACAAGGCGGCCGAACAGGCCCTGAAGGGCTTCATAGTTTGGCTATGGCCTGGAGAGGCCCTGCCTGGGAGCTACTTCGGACTGGTGCGGCGGCTGGTGGAGGCTTGTCCAAGGCTCGAGGTCATCAAGCGCTCCGTCTGCATCGAAGGTGCCCGTAGGGCCCTTGCATGTGCAAAGGTGCACTGGGGTAAGCTGGACGGTGAGAAGCTTGTGAGGGACGGGCCGCCGCCGGGGAAGGAGCATCGCAAGCCCGAGAACTATTACAAGGATGTTCTGGCTGGTGCCCGCCTTATGGCGGATGAATGCACCAGGGATGTAATTTTTGAATGAACTCGCTCGTGTTATCATGTGCGCTGAAAACTTGTTCATATGCGCTATGCAATGCTTGTTGAATTTAAAATATTACTTTCTGTGCGGCCGTTTATCAAATTTTTTTTTTTGAGAGATGGCCAGTCGTCGGCTTCTGCCCCCATGCCACTAGTGCTGGGGTGTTCGGGATAAACCTGAGCGCTCTTTTTCCCATGGATGGGTCTGTCGAGGGAGGCGCTCAGCACAATGAACAAGGCGATCGGACTATAATGCTTGAACACTCTCACTTAGCCATAGAACTCTATAATTTTAAATTTCGGCGAAGCCCCGAGTATTTGGAAGACCAAGTTCGGGGCGCTATCCACGCCTTGGCCGGACATAGCCGGTTCCTTGCTCAAAGCGGCATAAGTCTTTAAGGACTCGAAAAACCTCTCGAACAGCGACCGGTCTCTCGCCTCATCATGACAGTCAGTTTTAGCTTGCTATACTGAGGTGCTCAGCCTAGCTCAACTGGGGCACAATCGCAGTAGTTCTCCTAATGCTACCTTAGCCGATATAGCGGAACGTAAGGCACCAAAACATAGGAGCCGGGCAAACCCAACTATTGACCCAAATCATGATTCGGAGCCGATGCATATAGTGCTATAAGTTTGGGGTGCCGCACTTGTGGAAGTCTACGGACTTCTCACGCCCTATTGATGGGTACTGAAGCACCTGGCGTATTTTTGCCGTACCGCGGTGTACGGATGCAACATGTTATTAATAAACATATATATAAAAAGAGGATAATGCAAAAAATAGACAAAAAGCTATGCATTGTTTATAGAAAGGCTGCTATGAAAGCGGAACGATACAAATAGTGCGATAAGCAAAAGAAATTGGACTATTTAACATGTCCTGGCCAGGGGCAGGCCGCGGAATTGTACTAAAAAACAGGTATACTGCTCGTAATAGAGACCACCTGGGAGTTCCATAATGCCGCATGGCTTGTCTGCTTTCCTGGATCTTGCATCGTTTGCGTGGCAGTTGAATTGCCGAATGGGTCGTCCGAAGTATGGAGTCCTGAGAGTAAGGAAAAAAGAAAAAAGGAATCCGGCAGCCCCTGGTGCGGTTTAGGCCGTTTTTCGGGCGTGCCGTGATAGTGCCCCTTCCCCTGTGCCCATGGTATTTCAAGAGCGTAGTTATGTACGCGAAGCACTGGTTTTGCTATATCGTGAGGGCTGGGGTTGGGGCCGTATTGCTACGCTAGCTCGGAACGTGCCAGGCGGTCTTGTTGTAGGGTACTCCGGGCGCGCTTGACCATGTTCGGCTTTTTGAAGGCCGAACTGGAGAACTGCCTAGAGAGGCTGCTTTGTACTTCTGCTGCGAGCGCTGCCGTCTGCTCCTCCGTTCGGAGGGAGCGTTCGGTGTTCCCATTGATCGTGATTACTCCTCTAGGGCCTGGCATCTTGAGCTTGAGGTATGCATAGTGCGGTACCGCGTTGAATTTTGCGAATGCGGTTCGCCCGAGCAGTGCGTGATAGCCACTGCGGAACGGGACGATGTCGAAGATTAACTCCTCGCTTCGGAAGTTATCCGGAGATCCGAAGACCACTTCCAGTGTGACTGAGCCTGTACAGTTGGCTTCTACACCTGGTATGACGCCTTTAAAGGTTGTTTTGGTGGGCTTGATCCTCGAGGGATCTATGCCCATTTTTCGCACTGTATCTTGGTAAAGCAGGTTCAGGCTGCTGCCGCCATCCATGAGGACTCTTATGAGATGAAATCCGTCAACAATTGGGTCTAGAACGAATGCGGCGAAGCCACCGTGATGGATGCCAGTGGGGTGGTCCCTTCGATCAAAGGTGATCGGGCAGGAGGACCATGGGTTGAACTTTGGGGCGACTGGCTTTATCGCATATACGTTCCGTAACACACGCTTCCGCTCCCTCTTGGGGATGTGGGTTGCGTATATCATGTTAACCGTCCGCACTTGCGGGGGAAATCCCTTTTGTCCACTGTTGTTTGGCGGCCTGGGCTCCTCCTCGTTGTCGCTATACATCCCCTTGTCTTTGTTTTCGGTTCTTAACTTGCCTGCCTGCTTGAACACCCAACAATCCCTGTTGGTGTGATTGGCTGGCTTTTTGGGGGTGCCATGTATCTGGCACAAGCGGTCGAGTATTCGGTCCAAACTGGATGGGCCCTGAGTATTTCTTTTGAATGGCTTTTTCCGTTGACCGGATTTGTAGCCTCGGAATCCGGCATTAACTGCCATATCCTCGTTGCTGTCACTGTTAACGCGGCGCTTTTGTTTGTTCCGATGCGACCTGTCACTTTTGTCCTTGGTATTTGAATTACCAGGTTTCTTGGTTAAGTTGTTGCTGCGAGCTAGCCAGCTGTCTTCTCCCGTGCAAAAGCGGGTCATGAGTGTTGTGAGGGCTGCCATAGATTTCGGCTTTTCTTGTCCCAGGTGCTGGGCCAGCCACTCGTCACGGATATTATGATTGAAGGCCGCTAAGGCCTCTGCGTCTGGACAGTCGACTATCTGGTTTTTCTTTGTTAGGAACCGTGTCCAGAATTGCCTGGCCGATTCCTGTGGCTGCTGAATTATGTGGCTTAGGTCATCGGCGTCCGGTGGTCGCACATAAGTGCCCTGGAAGTTGTCAAGGAATGCGGCTTCCAGGTCCTCCCAAGAACCGATTGAGTCTGCTGGCAAGCTGTTAAGCCAATGCCGGGCCGGTCCCTTAAGTTTGAGTGGGAGGTATTTGATGGCGTGTAGATCATCACCGCGGCCCATGTGGATATGAAGGAGATAGTCCTCGATCCATACCGCAGGATCTGTTGTGCCATCGTACGATTCGATGTTTACGGGTTTGAAGCCCTCAGGGATTTTATGATCCATTACCTCGTCTGTGAAGCATAGTGGGTGTGTGGCGCCTCTGTATTGGGCTATATCACGACGCAGCTCGAAGGAGCTTTGTCTGTTGAGTTCGGCCCGGCCCGATTCATTGCATCCGGAGTGACGGTCACCGTCACGTGCCGTGGGGCGCCTGCGCGATCCGTAGATCGATCTTGTTTGCCTTGCCTTGTCCTCCAGTATGTCGCGCAGGTCGGGTGCATTTTCTCGTGCCTTACTATGATTGACGCGGCGCCGGGGCATGGCTTGAGTGGAGGGCCGAGAGGCCTCTCTTTCGCGGCCACAAGGTGGCCGGTCGGCCATGTCATGCGCTGGTGATATAGATGCTTCCTCCTCTAGTGGGGGTAGCAGCCTGCGCTTTGGGTAACTCTAGGAGGTGCGTTTGAGTTCATACTCTTTGGCCGCAAGGACTTCAGTCCATCTGTCAGCTAGCAAATCTTGATCAGCTCTAAGATGTTGCTGCTTTTTCTTGAGGCTGCTTGCCGTGGCCATAAGCCTGAGTTTAAAACGCTCTTGTTCGGCGAGGTCCTCTGGCACGATGAACTCGTCATCATCGAGGGTTGCATCATCTTCAGAGGGAGGCGTATAATTATCGTCCTCAACCTCTTGGTCCGCCGCCCTCTCATGAGTGTTGGCTTCTCTGTCCTCCTGTGCTGAATCTTGCTGGAGGGGGTGTCCTTCGGCATTATCCGGAGTAGCATTATCTCTTGTGCCGGAACCACCGTTTTTGCTTTGGCGGGATTTAGAGCGGCGCTACTGACGCCGGCTCTTGGGCTGTTTCCTAGAGGTATCGTCCCCCGCTGTTTCATCGCCATCTCCATCCTTTGGAGTGTCCACCATATATATGTCATATGACAAGGTTGTTGGGTTTCGTTGTAATTTCAAAAAAATTCCCTTGGTTGATGTAGTCGTAAGATCATGGTGATGCATAGCAACGAGAGGGGGAGAGTGTGATCTACGTACCCTTGTAGATCGACAACGGAAGCGTTTGGTTGATGTAGTCGTACGTCTCCTCGGCCCGACCGATCAAGCACCGAAACTATGGCACCTCCGAGTTCTAGCACACGTTCAGCTCGATGACGATCCCCGGACTCCGATCCAGCAAAGTATCGGGGAAGAGTTCCGTTAGCACGACGGCGTGGTGACGATCTTGATGTACTACTGTCGCAGGGCTTCGCCTAAGCACCGCTACAATATTATCGAGGACTATGGTGGAAGGGGGCACCGCACACGGCTAAGAATATGATCACGTGGATCAACTTGTGTCTCTAGGGGGTGCCCCTACCTCCGTATATAAAGGTTCAAGGGAGGGGGGCCGGCCGGCCAGGAGAGGCGCGCCAGGAGGAGTCCTACTCCTTCTGGGAGTAGGACTCCCCCCCTTTCCTAGTTGGAATAGGATTCGTGGAGGGGGGGAAAGAGGAGAGAGAGGAGGAAGGGGGGCCAACCCCCTCTCCTTGTCCAATTCGGACCAAGGGGGGGAGGGGCGCACGGCCCAGCCCTGGCTGCCTTTTCTCTTCTTCCACTAAGGCCCATATACCTCCCAGGGGGGTTCCGGTAACCTCCCGGTACTCCGGTAAAATCCCGATTTCACCCGGAACACTTCCGATATCCAAACATAGGCTTCCAATATATCAATCTTTATGTCTCGATCATTTCGAGACTCCTCGTCATGTCCGTGATCACATCCGAGACTCCGAACAACCTTCGGTACATCAAAATGCATAAACTCATAATACAACTGTCATCGTAACCTTAAGCGTGCGGACCCTACGGGTTCGAGAACAATGTAGACATGACCGAGACACGTCTCCGGTCAATAACCAATAGCGGAACCTGGATGCTCATATTGGCTCCTACATATTCTACGAAGATCTTTTATCGGTCAGACCGCATAACAACATACGTTGTTCCCTTTGTCGTCGGTATGTTACTTGCCCTAGATTCGATCGCCGGTATCCCATACCTAGTTCAATCTCGTTACCGGCAAGTCTCTTTACTCGTTCTGTAATACATCATCTCGCAACTAACTCATTAGTTGCAATGCTTGCAAGGCTTAAGTGATGTGCATTACCGAGAGGGCCCAGAGATACCTCTCCGACAATCGGAGTGACAAATCCTAATCTCGAAATACGCCAACCCAACATGTACCTTTGGAGACACCTGTAGAGCTCCTTTATAATCACCCAGTTACGTTGTGCCGTTTGGTAGCACACAAAGTGTTCCTCTGGCAAACGGGAGTTGCATAATCTCATAGTCATAGGAACATGTATAAGTCATGAAGAAAGCAATAGCAACATACTAAACGATCGGGTGCTAAGCTAATGGAATGGGTCATGTCAATCAGATCATTCAACTAATGATGTGATCCTGTTAATCAAATGACAACTCATTGTCCATGGTTAGGAAACATAACCATCTTTGATTAACAAGCTAGTCTAGTAGAGGCATACTAGTGACACTCTGTTTGTCTATGTATTCACACATGTATCATGTTTCCGGTTTAATACAATTCTAGCATGAATAATAAACTTTTATCATGATATATAAGGAAATAAATAATAACTTTATTATTGCCTCTAGGGCATATTTCCTTCAGTCTCCCACTTGCACTAGAGTCAATAATCTAGATTACACTATAATGATTCTAACACCCATGGAGCCTTGGTGCTGATCATTTTTTGCTCGTGGAAGAGGCTTAGTCAACGGTTCTGCAATATTCAGATCTGTATGTATCTTGGAAATCTCTATGTCTCCCACCTGGACTAGATCCCAGATGGAATTGAAGCGTCTCTTGATGTGCTTGGTTCTCTTGAGAAATCTGGATTCCTTCGCCAAGGCAATTGTACCAGTATTGTCACAAAAGATTTTCATTGGACCCGATGCACTAGGTATGACACCTAGATCGGATATGAACTCCTTCATCCAGACTCCTTCATTCGCTACTTCCGAAGCAGCTATGTATTCCGCTTCACACGTAGATCCCGCCACGACACTCTGTTTAGAACTGCACCAACTGACAGCTCCACCGTTTAATGTAAACATGTATCCGGTTTGCGATTTAGAATCGTCCGGATCAGTGTCAAAGCTTGCATCAACGTAACCGTTTACGATGAGCTCTTTGTCAGCTCCATATACGAGAAACATATCCTTAGTCCTTTTCAGGTACTTCAGGACGTTCTTGACCGCTGTCCAGTGATCCACTCCTGGATTACTTTGGTACCTCCCTACTAGACTTATAGCAAGGCACACATCAGGTCTGGTACACAGCATTGCATACATGATACAGCCTATGGCTGAAGCATAGGGAACATCTTCCATCTTCTCTCTATCTTCTGCAGTGGTCGGGCATTGAGTCCGACTCAACTTCACACCTTGTAACACAGGCAAGAACCCTTTCTTTGCTTGATCCATTTTGAACTTCTTCAAAATCTTGTCAAGGTATGTGCTTTGTGAAAGTCCAATTAAACGTCTTGATCTATCTCTATAGATCTTTATGCCTAATATGTAAGCAGCTTCACCGAGGTCTTTCATTGAAAAACTCTTATTCAAGTATCCCTTTATGCTATCCAAAAATTCTATATCATTTCCGATCAGTAATATGTCATCCACATATAATATCAGAAATGCTACAGAGCTCCCACTCACTTTCTTGTAAATACAGGCTTCTCCAAAAGTCTGTATAAAATCAAATGCTTTGATCACACTATCAAAGCGTTTATTCCAACTCCGAGAGGCTTGCACCAGTCCATAAATGGATCGCTGGAGCTTGCACACTTTGTTAGCTCCCTTTGGATCGACAAAACCTTCCGGTTGCATCATATACAACTCTTCTTCCAGAAATCCATTCAGGAATGCAGTTTGGACATCCATCTGCCAAATTTCATAATCATAAAATGCGGCAATTGCTAACATGATTCGGACAGACTTAAGCATCACTACGGGTGAGAAGGTCTCATCGTAGTCAATCCCTTGAACTTGCCGAAACCCTTTTGCGACAAGTCGAGCTTTGTAGACAGTAATATTACCGTCGGCGTCAGTCTTCTTCTTGAAAATCCATTTATTCTCAATTGCTTGCCGATCATTGGGAAAGTCAACCAAAGTCCACACTTTGTTCTCATACATGGATCCCATCTCAGATTTCATGGCTTCAAGCCATTTTGCGGAATCTGGGCTCACCATCGCTTCTTCATAGTTCGTAGGTTCATCATGATCTAGTAGCATGACTTCCAGAACAGGATTACCGTACCACTCTGGTGCGGATCTTACTCTGGTTGATCTACGAGGTTCAGTAGTATCTTGTTCTGAAGTTTCATGATCATTATCATTAGCTTCCTCACTAATTGGTGTAGGTGTCACAGAAACAGTTTTCTGTGATGCACTACTTTCCAATAAGGGAGCAGGTACAGTTACCTTGTCAAGTTCTACTTTCCTCCCACTCACTTCTTTCGAGAGAAACTCCTTCTCTAGAAAGTTTCTGAACTTAGCAACAAAAGTCTTGCCTTTGGATCTATGATAGAAGGTGTATCCAATAGTCTCCTTTGGATATCCTATGAAGACACATTTCTCCGATTTGGGTTCGAGCTTATCAGGTTGAAGCTTTTTCACATAAGCATCGCAGCCCCAAACTTTCAGAAACGACAACTTTGGTTTCTTGCCAAACCATAGTTCATAAGGCGTCATCTCAACGGATTTTGATGGTGCCCTATTTAACGTGAATGCGGCCGTCTCCAAAGCATAACCCCAAAACGATAGCGGTAAATCAGTAAGAGACATCATAGATCGCACCATATCTAGTAAAGTACGATTACGACGTTCGGACACACCATTATGCTGTGGTGTTCTGGGTGGCGTGAGTTGCGAAACTATTCCGCATTGTTACAAATGTACACCAAACTCGTAACTCAAATATTCTCCTCCACGATCAGATCGTAGAAACTTTATTTTCTTGTTACAATGATTTTCAACTCCACTCTGAAATTCTTTGAACTTTTCAAATGTCTCAGATTTATGTTTCATTAAGTAGATATACCCATATCTGCTTAAGTCATCTGTGAAGGTGAGAAAATAACAATATCCGCCACGAGCCTCAATATTCATCGGACCACATACATCTGTATGTATGATTTCCAACAAATCTGTTGCTCTCTCCATAGTTCCGGAGAACGGCGTTTTAGTCATCTTGCCCATGAGGCACGGTTCGCAAGTACCAAGTGATTCATAATCAAGTGGTTCCAAAAGTCCATCAGTATGGAGTTTCTTCATGCGCTTTACACCGATATGACCTAAACGGCAGTGCCACAAATAAGTTGCACTATCATTATCAACTCTGCATCTTTTGGCTTCAACATTATGAATATGTGTGTTACTACTATCGATATTCAATAAGAATAGACCACTCTTCAAGGGTGCATGACCATAAAAGATATTACTCATATAAATAGAACAACCATTATTCTCTGATTTAAATGAATAACCGTCTCGCATCAAACAAGATACAGATATAATGTTCATGCTTAACGCTGGCACCAAATAACAATTATTTAGGTCTAATATTAATTCCGAAGGTAGATGTAGAGGTAGCGTGCCGACTGCGATCACATAGACTTTGGAACCGTTTCCCACGCGCATCGTCACCTCGTCCTTAGCCAATCTTCGCTTAATCCGTAGTCCCTGTTTCGAGTTGCAAATATTAGCAACAGAACCAGTATCAAATACCCAGTTGCTACTGCGAGCATTAGTAAGGTACACATCAATAACATGTATATCACATATACCTTTGTTCACCTTGCCATCCTTCTTATCCGCCAAATACTTGGGGCAGTTCTGCTTCCAGTGGCCAGTCTGCTTGCAGTAGAAGCACTCAGTTTCAGGCTTAGGTCCAGACTTTGGTTTCTTCTCTTGAGCAGCAACTTGCTTGCTGTTCTTCTTAAAGTTCCCCTTCTTCTTCCCTTTGCCCTTTTTCTTGAAACTAGTGGTCTTGTTGACCATCAACACTTGATGCTCCTTTTTGATTTCTACCTCCGCAGCTTTCAGCATTGCAAAGAGCTTGGGAATAGTCTTATTCATCCCTTGCATATTATAGTTCATCAAGAAGCTCTTGTAGCTTGGTGGCAGTGATTGGAGAATTCTGTCAATGACGCAATCATCTGGAAGATTAACTCCCATTTGAATCAAGTGATTATTATACCCAGACATTTTGAGTATATGCTCATTGACAGAACTGTTCTCCTCCATCTTGTAGCTATAGAACTTATTGGAGACTTCATATCTCTCAATCCGGGCATTTGCTTGAAATATTAACTTCAACTCCTGGAACATCTCATATGCTCCATGACGTTCAAAACGTCGTTGAAGTCCCGGTTCTAAGCCGTAAAGCATGGCACACTGAACTATCGAGTAGTCATCAGCTTTGCTCTGCCAGACGTTCACAACATCTGGTGTTGCTCCAGCAGCAGGCCTGGCACCCAGCGGTGCTTCCAGGACGTAATTCTTCTATGCAGCAATGAGGATAATCCTCAAGTTACGGACCCAGTCCGTGTAATTGCTACCATCATCTTTCAACTTTGCTTTCTCAAGGAACGCATTAAAATTCAACGGAACAACAGCACGGGCCATTTATCTACAATCATACATAAACAAGCAAGATACTATCAGGTACTAAGTTCATGATAAATTTAGGTTCAGTTAATCATATTACTTAAAGAACTCCCACTTAGATAGACATCCCTCTAATCATCTAAGTGATTACGTGATCCAAATCAACTAAACCATGTCCGATCATCACGTGAGATGGAGTAGTTTCATTGGTGAACATCACTATGTTGATCATATCTACTATATGATTCACGCTCGACCTTTCGGTCTCCGTGTTCCGAGGCCATATCTGTATATGCTTGGCTCGTCAAGTATAACCTGAGTATTCCGCGTGTGCAACTGTTTTGCACCCGTTGTATTTGAACGTAGAGCCTATCACACCCGATCATCACGTGGTGTCTCAGCACGAAGAACTTTCGCAACGGTGCATATCAGGGAGAACACTTCTTGATAATTTAGTGAGAGATCATCTTATAATGCCACCGTCAATCAAAGCAAGATAAGATGCATAAAAGATAAACATCACATGCAAGCAATATAAGTGATATGATATGGCCATCATCATCTTGTGCTTGTGATCTCCATCTCCTAAGCACCGTCATGATCACCATCGTCACCGGCGCGACACCTTGATCTCCATCGTAGCATCGTTGTCGTCTCGCCAATCTTATGCTTCCACGACTATCGCTACCGCTTAGTGATAAAGTAAAGCATTACAGCGTGATTGCATTGCATACAATAAAGCGACAACCATATGGCTCCTGCTAGTTGCCGATAACTCGGTTACAAAACATGATCATCTCATACAATAAAATTTAGCATCATGTCTTGACCATATCACATCACAACATGCCCTGCAAAAACAAGTTAGACATCCTCTACTTTGTTGTTGCATGTTTTACGTGGCTGCTATGGGCTTAAGCAAGAACCAATCTTACCTACGCATCAAAACCACAACGATAGTTTGTCAAGTTGGTGTTGTTTTAACCTTCACAAGGACCGGGCGTAGCCACACTCAGTTCAACTAAAGTTGGAGAAACTGTCACCCGCAAGCCACCTATGTGCAAAGCACGTCGGGAGAACTGGTCTCGCGTAAGCGTACGCGTAATGTCGGTCCGGGCCGCTTCGTCCAACAATACCGCCGAACCAAAGTATGACATGCTGGTAAGCAGTATGACTTATATCGCCCACAACTCACTTGTGTTCTACTCGTGCATATTACATCAACATATAAAACCTAGGCTCGGATGCCACTATTGGGTTTCGTAGTAATTTCAAAAAAATTCCTACGCACACGCAAGATCATCGTGATGCATAGAAACGAGAGGGGGAGAGTGTGATCTACATACCCTTGTAGATCGACAATGGAAGCGTTTGGTTGATGTAGTCGTACGTCTCCACGGCCCGACCGATCAAGCACCGAAACTATGGAACCTCCGAGTTCTAGCACACGTTCAGCTCGATGACGATCCCTGGACTCCGATCCAGCAAAGTGTCGGGGAAGAGTTCCGTCAGCACGACGGTGTGGTGACGATCTTGATGTACTACTGTCGCAGGACTTCGCCTAAGCACCGCTACAATATTATCGAGGACTATGGTGGAAGGGGGCACCGCACACGGCTAAGAATATGATCACGTGGATCAACTTGTGTCTCTAGGGGGTGCCCCTGCCTCTGTATATAAAGGTTCAAGGGAGGGGGGCCGGCCGGCCAGGAGAGGCGCGCCAGGAGGAGTCCCCCCTTTCCTAGTTGGAATAGGATTCGTGGAGGGGGGGGAAAGAGGAGAGAGAGGAGGAAGGGGGGCCGACCCCCTCTCCTTGTCCAATTCGGACCAAGGGGGGGAGGGGCGCGCGGCCTAGCCCTGGCTGCCTTTTCTCTTCTTCCACTAAGGCCCACTAAGGCCCATATACCTCCCGGGGGGTTCCGGTAACCTCCCGGTACTCTGGTAAAATCCCGATTTCACCCGGAACACTTCCGATATCCAAACATAGGCTTCCAATATATCAATCTTTATGTCTCGATCATTTCGAGACTCCTCGTCATGTCCGTGATAACATCCGGGACTCCGAACAACCTTCGGTACATCAAAATGCATAAACTCATAATACAACTGTCATCGTAACCTTAAGCGTGCGGACCCTACGGGTTCGAGAACAATGTAGACATGACCGAGACACGTCTCCGGTCAATAACCAATAGTGGAACCTGGATGCTCATATTGGCTCCTACATATTCTACGAAGATCTTTTATCGGTCAGACTGCATAACAACATACGTTGTTCCCTTTGTCATCGGTATGTTACTTGCCCGAGATTCGATCGTCGGTATCCCATACCTAGTTCAATCTCGTTACCGGCAAGTCTCTTTACTCGTTCTGTAATACATCATCCCGCAACTAACTCATTAGTTGCAATGCTTGCAAGGCTTAAGTGATGTGCATTACCGAGAGGGCCCAGAGATACCTCTCCGACAATCGGAGTGACAAATCCTAATCTCGAAATACGCCAACCCAACATGTACCTTTGGAGACACCTGTAGAGCTCCTTTATAATCACCCAGTTACGTTGTGACGTTTGGTAGCACACAAAGTGTTCCTCTGGCAAACGGGAGTTGCATAATCTCATAGTCATAGGAACATGTATAAGTCATGAAGAAAGCAATAGCAACATACTAAACAATCGGGTGCTAAGCTAATGGAATGGGTCATGTCAATCAGATCATTCAACTAATGATGTGATCCTGTTAATCAAATGACAACTCTTTGTCCATGGTTAGGAAACATAACCATCTTTGATTAACAAGCTAGTCTAGTAGAGGCATACTAGTGACACTCTGTTTGTCTATGTATTCACACATGTATCATGTTTCCGATTTAATAAAATTCTAGCATGAATAATAAACTTTTATCATGATATATAAGGAAATAAATAATAACTTTATTATTGCCTCTAGGGCATATTTCCTTCAGAGGTGGCCTTCCAGCGCCCTACAGGTGCTGGTTCTTGTTCGTCTACTGCATCGTCGTCCATGCCGTCGATGTCTTCGGAGTCGAAGTCGAGCATGTCGGTTAAGTCGTCGACAGTGGCTACGAAGTGGGTGGCGGGTGGGTTTTGAATTTCTTCATCGTCCGCATCCCAACCTTGCTGACCGTAGTCCGACGAAGGCTCTCCTGATAAAGAGAGAGACTTCAGGAAATTCAGGATGTCGCCGAAGGGCGAGTGCTGACAGATGTCCGTGGCAGTGAACTCCATTATCGGCACCCAATCGGATTCGATCGGCAAGGGTGCGGGGGGCTCGGAGTTCGAAGAGGAATCCAGCTCCTCGGAGTCACGGGCCATGTGGAGTGCGGGGCTGGAGTTCGGATCGATCGCCTCTGAGATCGCAGCCCCTGAGGCAGCGTCTAACCGCTGATCCTCGATCGGCACAGTAGGCTCCGAAGCAATGGTCGGAACCGATGCGCGTGCGGCCTCCAAGGCGCTGTTCGGCGGCAGAGCTATATCATGCCCATCGAGACAGTGCGGCGCGCTTGGCTGTGGCTCGAATCCGTCGAAGATCAAGTCCCCGCGAATGTCAGCCGTGTAGTTTAGGCTTCCAAACCTGACCTGATGGCCAGGGGCGTAGCTTTCGATCTGGTCAAGGTGGCCAAGCGAATTGGCCCGCAGTGCGAAGCCGCCGAAGACGAAGATCTGTCCGGGGAGAAAAGTCTCACCCTGTACTGCATCGTTGTTGATGATCGAAGGAGCCATCGGGCCTAAAAGCGATGACACAGAGGAACTCTCAATGAAAGCACCAATGTCGGTGTCAAAACAGGCGAATCTCGGGTAGGGGGTCCCGAACTGTGCGTCTAGGCAGATGGTAACAGGAGACAAGGGACACAATGTTTTACCCAGGTTCGGGCCCTCTTGATGGAGGTAAAACCCTACGTCCTGCTCGATTAATATTGATGATATGGGTAGTACAAGAGTAGATCTACCACGAGATCAAGGAGGCTAAACCCTAGAAGCTAGCCTATGGTATGATTGTTGTATGATGAAGTTGTCCTACGGACTAAAATCCCCCGGTTTATATAGACACCGGAGAGGGTTAGGGTTACACAAAGTCGGTTACAACGGTAGGATATCTTGAATATCCGCATCACCAAGCTTGCCTTCCACGCCAAGGAAAGTCCCATCCGGACACGGGACGAAGTCTTCAATCTTGTATCTTCATAGTCCTGGAGTCCGGCTGAAGGTATAGTCCGGCTACCCGAACACCCCCTAATCCAGGACTCCCTCACTGATCATGCTCAAAATAGGCACGGATCACTCGGTAGCAACATGAACACATGGCATAAAAATAATGACAGAGCCAAGACTTAGAATATTTCTAAGTCCCTGAAATCAGCAACAGTAAGTAAGCTACTTTGCATGCTTGTCCTATTCACCACAGAGATCACAAAAATACATGGCATACACCCCTGTAAAGATGGCATGGCATACTTCAAAACACATGTACGGCTCAAGTTCATAGGAGGCACACATTAATCATGGCAAAAATGACAAAAGTGCATTTATTGATATGAATCTGAAACTAACAGAAACTAGCACTATTACAACATCATTTAGGACATCAAGATGAGCTCAAATGAATATGATGCAATGATATGAAATGAAGTACTCGTCGATACGAACATTTCGATATGCTACACGCACGTATCGGAGCCACGGTTGCACAATTATGAGCTGATGAAGAATGCAAAAAAAATTAGGGTTTCGGGGAGAAAGTCAACCGAGGTGGATCTAGATCTGGATCGGATCGGCACTATAGCGGCACGGAGACCAAAGTTCGCTGGAGGGAGCTTTTGCTCCGGCGAGGTGGTGAGGGTGCGGGGGAGACCGGAGGAAGCCGGATCCGGGCCGGGACGGCGCGGCGGCGTGGTAGGGCACCGGTCGGCGGCGACCTCGGGCCGGGGCGGCGGTGGGGCGAGCTCGGCGGAGTCCGGTGATGTCGGGCGGTGGCCGGAGCGGCAGGGACGTGGTGGCGGCGGCGGAGCGCGGCGCCGGCGCGGGAGAGGAGAAGCGGCGCGGGCGCGGAGCGGATACGGGCCTCGGGGGCCGGTTACGGGCTCTCCGGGCCCGGCGGCGTGGTGAAGTAGGCACCGGGGGGCAGCGAATGACAGCCCGACACATGGTGGTGGCGGGGTGAAGCGGATGTGTCTAGCCGGACGGAATTTTGTCCGGCGGCACGAGGAGAGGGAGGGGACTAGGGTTTGCCCGAAAATTTCAGGGGGGGGATCTATATATATAGGTAGAGGGAGCTAGGAGGCTCCAAATTGAGCACGGTTTGCGGCCACGCGGTCGTGATCGAACGACCTAGGTGATAGAAGGGGTTTAGATGGGTTTTGGGCCACTTTGGAGAGATGTTGGGCTGCAATACACACGTGGCCTTTACGGTCCCTCGGTTAACCGTTGGAGTATCAAACGAAGTCCAAATGGCACGAAACATGACAGGCGGTCTACCGGTAGTAAACCAAGGCCGCATGACAAGTCTCGGTCCAATCCGAGAATATTTAATACCTGCACACGAAAAGAGGTAGAAAGGGACACCGGAGGACATAGGAGCGCCGGAATGCAAAATGGACAACGGGGAAAATGCTCAGATGCATGAGACGAACATGTATGCAAATTTGATGCACATGATGACATGATATGAGATGCATGACAAAGACAAAACAACAACAAAGACAAAAACCCGACAACGAGGAAATATCATAACTTAGTGCCGCAAATGGCAAGAGTTGGAATACAAATATGGCAAGTTACATACGGGGTGTTACAACACTCCACCACTACGAAAGGATCTCATCCCGAGATCTAGGACTGGAAAAACTCCGGGTACTCAGAATGGAGGTGATCCTCGCATTCCCAGATGGCTTCACGGTCGGAATGATGTGACCACTTGACTTTTAGGAATTTGATAGACTTGTTGCGAGTCTTGCGCTCAGTTTCTTCAAGAATAGCGACCGGGTGCTCATGATAAGACAGGTCTTCTTGGAGGTCAATCTCTTCAAAGTTGATGGTGCGATCAGGAGTCTCGAAACACTTGTGGAGTTGAGACACATGAAACACGTCGTGCACATTTGCAAAGTTGGATGGAAGCTCAAGTTGATAGGCGAGATCGCCTCTTTTGCCAATGATCTTGAAGGGACCCACGTATCTAGGGGCAAACTTCCCTTTGATACCGAAGCGACGAGTACCTTTCATTGGAGAGACGCGGAGGTAGACATGGTCTCCGATCTCGAAAGCCAAGTCACGATGCTTGCTATCATAATAACTCTTCTGGCGTGATTGCGCGGCTTTGAGATTATCACGAATGACTTTGCACATATCTTCAGCCTCTGTGATCAAGTCATTGCTAAGAAGTTGGCATTCACCAGTCTCTGACCAGTTAAGAGGGGTACGACACTTCCTGCCATACAGAATCTCGAATGGGGCCTTGCCCGAACTTGCTTGGAAGCTGTTGTTGTAGGAGAACTCGGCATATGGAAGACAATCTTCCCACTTCATACCAAAGAAATGACACATGCCCTGAGCATATCTTCAAGAATCTGGTTTACTTGCTCGACTTGGCCACTGGTTTGAGGATGAAAAGATGTGCTGAAGAGAATGCTGGTGCCCATGGCCTTCTGAAAAGAATCCCAAAACTTGGAGGTGAAGATGCTGCCACAATCTGAAGATATCAACTGCGGAATGCCATGCAGAGAGACAATCCTGGAGGTATATAGCTCTGCCAACTGAGCTGTTGTGATAGATTCTTTGATAGGAAGAAAATGAGCAACTTTAGTGAGTTTGTCGATGACAACGAAGATAGCATCATTGCCACGCTTGGAATTTGGAAATCCAGTCACGAAGTCCATCTCAATATGGTCAAACTTCCATTCTGGAATGGCAAGAGGTTGGAGGAGACCAGCTGGTCGTTGGTGTTCTACTTTCACTCTTCTGCAGACATCACATTCGTTCATGAACTGAGCAATCTCACGCTTCATTCGAGTCTACCAATACGACTGCTTGAGGTCCTGGTACATCTTTGTACTTCCAGGGTGGATAGAGAGGAGTGAATTGTGATCCTCATTCATAATGACTTTACGAAGGTCACCTTTAGGCACAACAATGTGATCCTCGAAGAATAGAGTATCCTTGTCATCAAGACGATAGCACTTGTACTTGGGTTGACTCTTGGCAATCCCAATCTTCACCTTCTTCACCATAGCATCAAGAAGTTGAGCCTCGCGAATCTGATCTTCCAAAGTAGGAGAGACTTGGAGGTTGGCAAGAAATCCTTGAGGAACAACTTGTAGATTGAGTTTGCGGAAAGCTTCACAAAGCCCCGGTTGGTAAGGCTTGAGAATCAGACAGTTGCAGTAAGCCTTCCTGCTCAATGCATCAGCAATTACATTGGCCTTGCCTGGAGTATATTCGATACTCGGATTATACTCTTGAATCATCTTGACCCAACGAGTCTACCTGAGGTTGAGGTTTGGCTGAGTGAAGATGTACTTGGGACTCTTGTAATCAGTGAAGATGTCCACTTTTCTTCCCAATAAGAGATGTCTCCAAGTTAAAAGAGCATGGACAAACCGCCAACTCGAGGTCATGAGTGGGGTAGTTCTTTTCATTGGGCTTCAACTGGCGAGAGGTATAGGCCACAACTTTCTTCTCTTGCATCAACACTACACCAAGACCTTGAAGGGAAGCATAATATCTCACCCAAAGCTAGCAAATCCTACATCCAGCTGTATCCATCCTTCAACACATAACCAAGAAACCTTCGGAAATCATTTACGTCAACCTTCGAAAAGCATCTGTTATACGATTTATGGCAATACTCCCGAACTCCCGCCCCAGTACTGGGTGGCGTCGAGGTTATCTCACCAACAACTGCATAAAAGAGATTTTCGATGTCGGCGAAACTCAGGTATTCTAGAATTGCAACGATAAAATTGTGACGACAACACCTCGGAGCTCAACTCCCCGGGACACTGCCACAACCCCTAAGTGTCAGGAGGCACCAAGAACAATGTTCTCGTCACAAATCCATCGGAACGATTCCAAGATACCCGCGTGATCCTAAATTTTTTTTAGTGAAATTTGAGAAGAGAAGAGTCAAAACTCTACGCCAGGATGCCTCACCAAAGTGACGAAGGGACTGGGGAGTAAAAAGAATCCTACTCTCCGATATATATAATCCTAAATGACTCAAAACATTTTTCTAGACTCAACAACGCCAGCGATTCGATCAAGTAGGGGGCTCCTAAGGTCGGGGAAGGCTCTGATTACCAACTTGTAACACCCTCGATGCGGCTATATCTCCCATGTGTCGAAGCACGACTTGGAGGCATAACCGCATTGAAAGCAATGTCGCAAGTGAGGTAATCTTCACAACAACCCATGTAATGAATAAGGGAAAAAGATACATAGTTGGCTTACACTCGCCACGTCACACAAATAGCATAAATATCACTACATTCATCCAAATACACTCACGGTCCGACTACGGAACCAAAATAAAGATAAACCCCAAATGCAACATAGTCCCCGATCGCCCCAACTAGGCACCACTACTGATCATCTGGGAAAGACACGTAGTAACATCCTGAGTCCTCATCGAACTCCCACTTGAGCTCAGTTGAATCACCTGGAGCGGTATCATCAGCCCCTGCATCTGGTTTTGAAGTAAACTATGAGTCACGAGGACTCAGCAATCTCACACCCTCACGATCAAGACTATTTAAGCTTATAGGAAGGGTAAAAGGTATGAGGTAGAGTTGCAGCAAGCGACTAGCATATATGGTGGCTAACATACAGAAATGAGAGCGAGAAGAGAAGGGAAAGCACGGACGATGAACTATGATCAAGAAGTGATCCTAGAACAACCTATGGTCAAACATAACACGAGACCATGTTCTCTTCCCGGACTCCGCCGAAAAGAGACCATCACGGCCACACACTCAGTTGATTCATTTTAATTAAGCTTAAGTTTCAGGTTGTCTACAACCGGACATTAACAAATTCCCATCTGCCCATAACCGCGTGCACGGCTTTCGAAAGATCATAACCCTACAGGGGTGTCCCAACTTAGCCCATCACAAGTTCTCATGGCCAACGAAGGATATTCCTTCTCCCAAGACAATCCACTCAGACTCGGAATCCCGGTTACAAGACATATCGACAATGGTAAAACTAAACCAGCAAAGCCACCCAGATGTGCCGACAAATCCCGTTAGGAGCTGCACATATCTCGTTCTCAGGGCACACCGGATGAGCAAGACGTCAGGTTGGCCAGCCCAGAGTTGCCCCTGGTAGCCCCGGACATCGCTTAGTTGGACCAACACTTAGAGAAGCACTGGCCCGGGGGGGTTAAAAATAAGACGACCCTTGACTCCGCGAAACCCAAGGGAAAAAGGCTAGGTGGCGAATGGTAAAACCAAGGTTGGGCCTTGCTGGAGGAGTTTTATTCAAGGCGAACTGTCAAGGGGTTCCCATTATGACCCAACCGTGTAAGGAATGCAAAATCAAGGAACATAACACCGGTATGACGGAAACTAGGGTGGCAGGAGTGGAACAAAACACCAGGCATAAGGCCGAGCCTTCCACCCTTTACCAAGTATATAGGTGGATTAAAATAGACAAGCTCATATAATGATATCCCAACAATAAACATGTTCTAACAAGGAACAAATTCCAATCTTCACCTACAACTAGCAACACTATAAGAGGGGCTGAGCAAAGCGGTAACATAGCCAAACAACGGTTTGATAGGACAAGGTGGGTTCGAGGTTTGACATGGCAATATGGGAGGCATGATAAGCAAGTGGTAGGTATCACAGCATAGGCATAGCAAAAGAGCGAGCATCTAGCAAGCAAAGATAGAAGTGATTTCGAGGGTATGGTCGTCTTGCCTGCAAAGTTCTCCGAGTTGACGTTATAGCTTGATCCTCGTAAACGTACTCAACAGGCTCCTCAATCACGTACTCATCTCCCGGCTCTACCCAATCAAGAACAACAAGAAAATAGAGACACAATCAACCACGTGCAATGCATAAACAACATGATGCAAAACATGGCATGATATGCAGGAAGTGGTATGCGATGCATATGCATGTTTCGGAAAGGAAAGATTGAACATGGCCTCAACTTGGAAAACCAAGAGTTCCACTGGAAAGAGGAGTTGATTTCGGTCAAAATCGATATAAGGATCACCAGAATCGGATGCACGATTTGCAAATGGCAAGCAAAACAAATATGGCACAGAGCTGCGCTTAACAGCACGAGGCCATCTAAATGCATCAAGAACAACATGCTACAACACTCTAACATGACAACAAAATACATGGCAGGGATCCACTCAATATGCTTGACAAAAGATGACCACTGAGCTATGGCTAATTCACTCAATAGCAGGTTCAAACAAGCATGGAAAAAGTTCTAAAGATTACTTGTTACATACTTGGTGAAAATAACATGTCAAGAATTTAACATCAGGAAGCAATGTTTAGAGCAAGATAATAACATGCTATAGGAACATATCATGGCAAAGCAAGGCATGGCATGAAGCTACTCAAAGCATACAACAAATGTCCCTTACTGACCATAACCCAAAAGGGATAAGAAAATACAATGGCAACCATGTGAACATAGCAATTATCGTTAACAAATTCAAACTTAGTGAAAAACTGGAACATGGCAAAATAGATATCAAGTAGGCATGTTTACGAGCTCGATGCACTCACCACAAGGCATTGTATGATAAACTAAGAATACACCCAGCAAGTAGACATGGCATAGAAGCTAAACATGGCAAGAACAACAACATAACATGCATGGATCAACTAAAACAACCTCGGCAAAAATGCTTAACATGTAAACATTCTGCCAGGAACATTTTATAGGAAAAGTAGAGCTCGATTGACTCAAGCTAGGGTGCTCCATAAATGCAACAAAGACATGGATGGATAGAGCACCACAATATCTACAAAACATCCTTACTGATCATGCTCAAAAGAGGCACGGTAGGAGATCTTGAATATCCGCATCACCAAGCTTGCCTTCCACGCCAAGGAAAGTCCCATCCGGACACGGGACGAAGTCTTCAATCTTGTATCTTCATAGTCCTGGAGTCCGGCTGAAGGTATAGTCCGGCTACCCGAACACCCCCTAATCCAGGACTCCCTCACTGATCATGCTCAAAATAGGCACGGATCACTCGGTAGCAACATGAACACATTGCATAAAAATAATGACAGGGCCAAGACTTAGAATATATCTAAGTCCCTGAAATCAGCAACAATAAGTAAGCTACTTTGCATGCTTGTGCTAGTCACAACAGAGATCACAAAAATACATGGCATACACCCCAGTAAAGATGGCATGGCATACTTCAAAACACATGTAGGGCTCAAGTTCATAAGAGGCACACATTAATCATGGCAAAAATGACAAAACTGCATTTACTGATATGAATCTGAAACTAATAGAAACTAGCACTCTTCCAACATCATTTAGCACATCAAGATGAGCTCAACTGAATATGATGCAATGAGATGAAATGAAGTACTCGTCGAGACGAACATTTCGATATGCTACACGCACGTATCGGAGCTACGGTTGCAGAGGTATGAGCTGATGAAGAACGCAAAAAAATTAGGGTTTCGGGGAGAAAGTCAACCGACGTGGATCTGGATCTGGATCGGATCGGCACTGTAGCGGCACGGAGACCGAAGTTCGCCGGAGGGAGCTTTTTCTCCGGCGAGGTGGTGAGGGCGCGGGGGAGACCGGAGGAAGTCGGATCCGGGCCGGGACGGTGCGGCGGCGAGGTAGGGCACCGGTCGGCAGCGACCTCGGGCCGGGGCGGCGGTGGCCCGAGGTCGGCAGAGTCTGGCGATGTCGGGCGGCAGCCGGAGTGGCAGGGGCGCGGTGGAGGCGGCGGAGCATGGCGCCGACGCGGGAGAGGAGAAGCGGCGAGGGTGCGGAGCGGATACGGGCCTCGGGGGCCGGTTGCGGGCTCTTCGGGCCCGGCGGCGCGGCGAAGTGGGCACCAGGCGGCAGCGAATGACAGCCCGACACGTGACGCCGGCGGGGTGAAGCGGATGTGTCCGGCTGGACGGAATTTTGTCCAGCGGTGCGAGGAGAGGGAGGGGACTAGGGTTTGCCCAAAAATTTCGGGGGGAGATCTATATATAGAGGTAGAGGGAGCTAGGAGGCTCCAAATTGAGCACGGTTTGTGGCCACGCGATCGTGATCGAACGGCCTAGGTGACAGAATGGGTTTAGATGGGTTTTGGGCCACTTTTGAGGGATGTTGGGTTGCAACACACACGAGGCCTTTACGGTCCCTCGGTTAACCGTTGGAGTATCAAACGAAGTCCAAATGGCACGAAACTTGAGAGGCGGTCTACCAGTAGTAAACCAAGGCCACATGACAAGTATCGGTCCAATCCGAGAACGTTTAATACCCACACACGAAAAGAGGTAGAAAGGGACACCGGAGAACATAGGAGCGCCGGAATGCAAAACGGACAACGAGGAAAATGCTCGGATGCATGAGATGAACATGTATGCAAATGTGATGCACATGATGACATGATATGAGATGCATGACAAAGACAAAACAACAACGAAGACAAAAACCCGACAACGAGGAAATATCATAACTTAGTGCCGGAAATGGCAAGAGTTGGAATACAAATATGGCAAGTTACATACGGGGTGTTACACCTCTTCCCGAGGCACTCTTGCCGGGCTAGAGCTCTTTGAGTCTTCATCTATCTCCAGATAAATCCACCAAAGTAGGAGTAGGGTTTTATGCTGCAAAGCGGCCCGAACTTGGGTAAAAGGGAGGAGTCCATCGCCTTGTTATCCCCCACTATTTCTGCTCTTTGTGCAACGCGGCCGTCCGCATGCGAACCACAAAGGGGCACCCCTACCCCATAGGTGATCATGCTTCCACGCCGACAGTACACATCAATAATATGCGTATCAAATATACCTTTATTGACGTTGCCAGACTTCTTATCTGCCAAGTACTTAGGGAAGTTCTAGTTGCAGTGGCCATTCCCCTTGCAATAGAAGCACTTAGTCTCAAGTTTGGGTCTAGCCTTGGGTTTCTTCGTGGGAGCAGCAACTGGATTGCCATTCTTCTTGAAGTTCCCTTTATTTCCCTTGCCCTTCTTGAAACTAGTGGTATTTTTTACCATCAGCACTTGATGTTCTTTGTTGATTTCTACTTCTGTAGCCTTAAGCATCGCGAAAATCTCAGGGATTGTATTCTCCATCCCTTGTATATTATATTTCATCATGAAGCCTTTGTAGCTTGGTGGCACTGACTGGAGAACTTTGTCAATCGCTGCTTCATCCGGACGATTACCTCCCAACTGATTCAAGCGATTGTAGTACCCAGACATTTTGAGTACGTGCTCACAAGAGGAGTTGTTCTCCTCCATCTTATGGCTAAAGAACTTGTCGGAGGTGTCATACCTCTCCACATGGGAGTGAGCCTAAAATACCAATTTTGGTGAATACATCTCCTGGAACATCTCATATGCCCGTGGTGCTCAAAATGCTTTTGGAGCCTCGGTACTAAGCCGTAAAGCATGGCGCACTTAACTATCATGTAGTCATCATTTCTTTCCTGCCAGACGTTCATAGCATCTAGATGGACGGGAGCAGGTGGCACACCTAGCGGTGCATCAGGACATAAGCCTTATGTGCAGCATTGAGGATAATCCTCAGATTACGGACCCAAGTCCCCTAGTTGCTTCCATCATCTTTCAACTTTTCTTTCTTTAGGAACACATTAAAATTCAGGGGAGCTACAACGCGAGCCATTGATCTACAACATAATTTTCAAAGACATTAATACTTTGTTCATGATAATTGGTTCAATTAATCATATTACTAATGAACTCCCACTTAAATCAACATTCCTCAAGTTGTCTAAGTGATACATGCTCCAAATTCACTAACCCAAGTCCGATGATCACGTGAGATGGGGTAGTTTCAATGGTGAACATCTTCATGTTGATCATATCTTCTATATGACTCGTGTTTGACCTTTCGGTCCTCCGTGTTCCGAGCCCATGTCTGTACATGCTAGGCTCGTCACGTTTAACCCAAGTACTTTGCATGTATAAAACTGGCTTACAACCATTGTATGCGAATGAAGAGTCTATCACACCGGATCATCATGAGGTGCTTCGAAATGCGCAACGGTGCATACTAAGGGAGAACACTATTTATCTTAAAATTAATTGTGAGGGATCATCTTATAATGCTACCATCATTCTAAGAAAAATAATATTCATAAAAAGATAGGTGTTTCTATTTTCATGCCCTTGGTTCCTTAGTTGTGCTCAGTTTTCCCCAGCCAGCTAACTTTTCTCACTCCCCCTCCCCCACCTGCTCACAAAAGGCTAAACGAAGCATTGACATCCAGCCAATGCCTTTGACCGTTACCTCATGACTTGTGGGTCGGTGTGATATCCTAACAGGTGGGGCAACTTACTTCCTGCGTGAGGTTTTTTAACATCTAATGGAAGGAGAGGGATGCAGTTGGTAATAAAAAAGTTGTTGTGTGATGTTTTAAGGCAGAAATAACTAAAGTTCATCCGGGCGATAAAAGGGTCATGAACGGAATGAGCTTATGTTAAGGCAATTGGGTCCCATGTAATTCGGCAGCGCGTCGACTGAAACGTACCCTCGTGTTGGACTGAACCCTGCATGCTCCCCTCTTCGTTATCAACGACGGGTGGCGGAGCTATCATTCTTGGCTACATCAGATGAGGTGAGTGAATTCGGAACCCTGCTCCGTTTCGATTTAGATCTAACTGTGGTGCCTTTGTTTTCGGATGATTTGGAATCTATATTGTGGCCGCGCGGGTGGGCTGAACGAGATGGAACCTGCATTGACAAACAAGGGGGGTGGTGTTGCAAGGGTTGCTTCCGTTGATTGGAATTCAGTAGAATTAGATGACCCTACATATTTGTTCACTCCACCAATGGCCGACACTAAGATAGCAATTTTATGGGATTTCTATTTTCATGCCCCTACTTCCTTTGTTCTGCTCAGTTTTCCCCAGCCCATCTAAGTGTGCTCACTTTTGCCCTCCTACAGTTGCCCGCACCTCACAAAAGGTCAAATGGTGTCGGGCTGTCTGGTTAAAGCTATTGACCTTTACCTAGCCGGTGCTGATGCATGGGGTCGACCTTAGATGATGACACATGGGACCGGTTGGTGCTGACGCATGGGGCCGACCTGAGATGATGACTTGTGGGACCCGGTTGGTGCTGACGCGTGGGGCCAACCTGAGATGCTGACATGTGGGACCAGTATGTGGACGACCGGTGTTGATGCATTTGTTTACAAAAAGGGGGCAAAATCTCTCTCTCTCTCTCTCATTTCGCATCCCCCATGGCCCGAGCAACCCGCCTTCACCTCCCCCATCCCCACCCCAATCCAGCGGTTAGCAGCGGCGATGAGGACGGCTATGGAGGCGTTCTGCGCCGGTGACGCTTCTTGCTGGAGAAGTGCAAGGATATCTCCTCTTGGTTTCCTAGCAAGAAAACTCTGGTGGAGCATGCATTGCAATTGTTGAGAGATCCGACATAGGATGAGATCTGACAGATGATTCAAGATCTAGACAATGTGGTGACTTGTATGGGGGTTTTCGTCTGGGCGATGCGTGAGGCAATGGAGTTGCCAGATCCTCGCCAGCGAGCTTGCTGGTACTTGTACGGTTCTCACCATGACCCGCCGGATCTAAAGGTCAAGCGAGAACTCGCAACTATTCTAGAGGTGAGATACGTGCGACCTCCTACTGGTATGTCTCCACACATAATTATGCCTGATAATGTGGAGGAGTTCATCAGGACCATCGAAAGGCTTGCGCCCAAAGACAAGGAAATGGTAGTTGAGGAGGAGGACAAGGATTGATTGTCAAATCCTACTTTGGACGCTGACGAGGAGGAGCACGAGGATGAATATGTAGAGGGGGATAGGTATTCATACCTCGTAAAGCGTATGAGCGAAGGCAGCGATGTTTTAGGGCTTATCATGTACAAAAGCAAAGCTGGAGGATGAGTGGAAGCTCATAGTTGTGTAACTGGAGTTGTGATGTACTTTTAGTTTGTTTATCACTATCTACTGAAGTTTGATATATTCATCCGAGATGTGTATGCTACCTTATCTAGTTTTAGTTTGTTGATCCAAGTTGTGTATGCTACCTTATCTACTAAAGTTTGTTTATTTATGGTTGATTATTTCAATATTGTGGATCCGGGGCCACCATGCAAAAGGATTTGATTTTTGAGCATATGTTTTTTCATTTTCTATAATTTATTTCAATGTGTTGTAAAAATTGCATGGATGACCAATCATATAAAAATGGTTGGAAATTAGAGTTTTCTCTGTGGGTACTGCCTACATTCCTAATGTGGAAGGTAAAAATGATTTTTCTGAATTTATTGGACCAAAGTATGGCACACTTGTAGTTCAAATTTGAAATAGTTGATGTAAATAACTGGAAATTCAATAAATCAATGAAAAACGACAACATCACTCGGAAATTGGCAGCTGCAATCACATGTGGTATACTTTAGGTGAAAATTGTGAGGGCACTATTTACAATATTATTCATGATACTTGCTTCACAAAAAAGTCATGTATGACACTAGAAAAATAGATAATTAACTGTTTATTAACCAATTCTCCAATCTTTTTGTGGAATTATTACTCACAATTGTAAGACCCTTGTTAGTTCCAAAAATGGTCATGCTATCATCTAGTGTGCCATGAAGATGCTCATGGGTATGGTTATCTTGATTGAAAGTCATTGATCTTCATATGAGATACGTCAGTTTTATTAAGGTTTTTTTTCAAGTCTGTGGTATTGTCAGTTTATCATTTTTCCCACAAGCCATTGCACATGAGCGGACACCATGCAAAGGTATTTCAATTTTTGAGAATTTTTTCCATTTCCTATAATTTATTTCAATGTGTTGTCAAAATTGCATGGATGACTAATCATATAAAATGGTTGGGAATTAGAGTTTTCTTTCTAGGTACTACCTAAATTCCTACTCCCTCCGTCTAGTGAAGAGTCCATGTTTGGCTTCCAAATTTGTCCACAAAAGAGTGTACTTCTATCTTCCCAATACATTTTAATGTACAAAAATACACTTCTCTCTCATCACACGGTAATCAAGACCAATAACAATCTACACATGGTCCTCACTACTGCAGGATGCTGCAACGCGACACTACGATCAGAGACCCTTCGAGAAACTATGTGTGATGCAATAATCACAAACGGTGGTGTATGGAAACCATCAAAAAAGGTGAAAACGTTTGCGATGGAGGATGCATCAAACACGGTTCAGATTTTAGTTGTGTGTGCGATGAAGGGCATACAGTTCAGTTCAATTAACTGTTTGCGATGAGGAGGAGCAAAATAAATGGGCAGCCAGATGAAGGCGTGTGTGATACACATCATACAGTTCACTCGGATGAACTGTTTGTGATTAGGCAACACAAAAGAAATGGGCAGCCAGATGAAGGTGTGTGCGATATACATCATACTGTTCACTAGGATGAATTGTTTTTGATTAGGCAACACAAAAGAAATGGTCAGCCAGATCAAGGTGTGTGCGATATACGGCATGCGGTTCACTCGGATGAACTGTTTGTGTTGACACACGAGAACAGAAATGGTTCAACTTAACAAGACGTGTGTGTTGTACGATGGGATTGCATGCAGTTCACTCGGCCATTGTCGTCAGTGTGTGACCTCTGTGGCAACCGTTCGCTCCCTAGGCGCCTCTTCATGTACCGTGGCAACCATCCACCAACTCTTCGTCTTTCCCTCTCAATTTGGAACTGCTATCGCACGCTAGCTCTTCCTCCCTCCTCCATTTGCCTTCACCCTTCCTTCTGCCATTGTTTGATCGTCTTCTCCATGGAGGGAACAAGCCAGAAATGACCCCGTTATTCTTGCCCGATCTAAATGATGACACGGTGGGGGAACTCATTGATCGGTGCGACGTCATCACCTTGGCTAGCATGGTAGGTTTGATCAAGACCATTCTTGACTCAACTAATAACATCATTACAAGGAACCCAAGGGTTCAGGAGCGGTTTGATCTCCCCTATCTTCTTCACTGTGACCCTGCTGACTGGCGCGGGGACGAGGAAAGCCTCGCCTTGTGTAAGTTGATGCCGCTTGATAATGATACGTATGATGTTAAGATGCCATCGCTTGAGGGTAAGGCTTGGGCAGGCGCAAATGGAGATTGGGTTGTTTATATTGGGTACAACTGCGAGTGGGAACTTGTGAATGTGTACACTCGTCACCGGGTTCGACTTTGAAAAATCTCAGACGACTGCCCAGAGGTTGAGTACACCGGTACTCTACGTGAGTTCAAATACGGTCATGCTGACTGTCGTCTACGGAAGATAGCAATTTGTCGAGTTCCCAACCGCTCTTGGGGTTATAGGAATGCTTATGTTGTCGTTATCTTCGACAAGCTTGTTGCCGTCCTTCATGGTTTGACTCGATGGATATTGCTCAAAAATCAGTTTTTATTCACGGATGAGTACTGTGATGCAATTCAATATGAGGGTCTTGTGTTTGCTGCCACCACTCGTGGCACTATTTTTGCATGGAATCTTCATGATTTCGGTACGTTTGTCTTCCACCGTAATTATAATTGTTTCAGCCACATGCATGTGGGTTAGCTAGTTTCCCTTTACTAATTAACCTTCTTGTGTTTCCAAGGTCCTGTGAACATTCCACCACCTATACTTGAAAATTTTATTCACGAGCACGAGGACGAGCAGGACCCATATACTCAGTGGTGCCTGGCAACTTGTAAATTTATACTCAAACAATATATTTCATTCAGTCACACTGCGAATTTATACTCATATGATCGAGAATTCGAGATACAGTATTAAACCCCCAAAAAACTATTTCCAGCGGCGGCGGAGGCGGCGTGTCGCGCTGTCGTTGTCGTTCGCGTCCACCGGGACGCCGTTGTTGAAGTCTTCAAGGTAGCACAAAATGTTCTTCACTTGTAAATCAAACATCATGTCGTCGTGCGATCGACGACAACGCATGCCGCTGAGGGGGGGGTGCTCGGGCATGGGTGCGGTGGGTGCAGCCAAACGCACGGGGACCGGTGCTGTGGTGAGTAGAGGGGTGCGCACGGGCGCGGCGGGTGCAGCCAAACGCACGGGGGTCGGTGCCACGGTGGGTGGAGGGGCGCGCACGGGCACGGGCGCTGGCACTGGCATGTACATGAGCTCGCGTGGGTCCACGGAGACCTCGCTGACGCCCGTGGCTTCCAGCTCTGTGATAGTGCTTGGCGACCAGCCCGTCAATGCTACGGGGATGGTTGCTGGCGTGGGCGTGGGGATGGGAGCTGGGACGGGAGCGGGGGCAGCAACCGCCGCGGCCAGCTCGTTCCGGGACATGTCCATGAGGCCCCATTCCTCCTTATTTTCTATCTCCTCCGGCTCGGAGTCGACCTCACCAAACTTGAAGACTAGTGGCAGATGATCATTCTGCGCCATGGCGGTGGAGGTCTGCGGGGGGGGGGGGGGGGGGGGGTGGGAGGCGAACAGTAAGGCCGCCCGTATTAAACAGCGGCTCAGGCGCCATTAATGGAGAGGAAGGAGGGTGGACATGGAAGTCAAAGGGCTCGCTTCCCAGTGAGCCTGCGCAGTGTATAGCTCACATGATTCCCGGTGAGCCTGTGCATTGGAGGACAGCTTGCACGCCTCTCGGTCAGCCTGCGCACCGGACTGCGCTCGCACACCTCCCGTTCAGTCAAGGTCAAGCAGCTGTCCGCACGGCACCTCCTACAACCATTAAAACCGAGACACGTGGCTTCACATGAATGGCTAACAGAACGCACATAGTTTGAATTATACAAACATTTGAGATATTAAAGTGGCAACTCTTTTTTCAAAATGCTTTTGTTGCTGTCATTATACAAACATTTGAATTATACACACAGTTTGAATTATACAAACATTTGAGATATTAAAGTGGCAGCTATTTTTTCAAAATGCTTTTGTTGTTGTCATTATTCGAGTGCGCCTTCTCTCACAATGGACACGAAAAATACCACATGTAAGGTGCCATTCCATGATAGCATGCCAAGTTCCATGAATTTCAAACGAGTTTTGGATTTACTAGAATTTAAAAACCAGTCATCTCAATGTTTTGTTGGCAATCAACGGTGCCTAGATG
The DNA here is from genome assembly GCF_056163025.1 of Triticum urartu. Taxonomy (NCBI): domain Eukaryota; kingdom Viridiplantae; phylum Streptophyta; class Magnoliopsida; order Poales; family Poaceae; genus Triticum; species Triticum urartu. The sequence goes on along the minus strand of NC_141874.1, from coordinate 220,342,492 downwards.
TTTGAAATTCATTACCATTTCTTGCATGGGACCTATGCATGCAGCCAAGGACACAAATTTTATTTTTCAACCAATTTATATGCACTGGAGCATGTGCATGTAGTTAAAATTTGAATTATGCACATAAATGCATTGAAAACTGAGTTAATGCATAAAAATGTCCAAAAGAACCCCAAAAAATCACAAAAATTGACACAACACTCCTGTTGTTCTATGTTGACATGAGAAATTTTTTGGAAGCAATAAGAGGCAGTGGATATCGTTTTGTCCCCAAAGGTGGGACGTTCCCTACCAAAACCATGATGCTTGCTGTGAGAAGCTCTGGTTTGTGAGAAGCATATACCCAAACCTGCCCCAAACGGGACAAAATTTTTACCACGACATGTTAATGCCGCTCCATGAAAGCATGCCAAGTTTCATGAATTTCAGACGAGTTTTGGATTACTAGAATTTAAAAACGAGGCATCTTAATGCTTTACCAGCAATCAACGGTGCCCTAGTGTTTGAAATTCATTCCCATTTCTTGCATGGGACCTAAGCATGCACCCAAGGACACAGATTTGATTTTTCAACCAATTTATATGCACTGGAGCATGTGCATGTAGTTCAAATTTGAATTATGCACATAAATGCATTGAAAAATTAGTTAATGCATAAAAATGTCCAAACGAACCCCGAAAAATCCCAAAAATAGACACAACACTCCTGTTGTTCTATATTGACATGAGAAATTTTTTGAAATGAATAAGAGGCAATGGATATCGTTTCGTTCCCAAAGGTGGGACATTCCCTACCGAAACCATCATGCTTGTTGTGAGAAGCTCTAGTTTGTGAGATGCATATACCCGACCCTGCCCCAAATGGGACAAATTTTTTAACACGGCATGTTGATGCCGCTCCATGATAGCATGCCAAGTTTCATGAATTTCAGATGAGTTTTGGATTTACTAGAATTTAAAAACCAGACATCTCAACGTTTTGCCGGCAATCAACAATGCCCTAGTGTTTGAATTTCATTCCCATCTCTTGCATGGGACCTAGAAATTCACCCAAGGACACACATGTGATTTTTCAACCAACCTTAGTGCATTGGAGCATGTGCTTGTAGTTCAAATTTGAATTATGCACATAAAATGCCTAGAAAACCCAGTTAATGCATAAAAAGGCCAAACGAACCCCGAAAAATTCCAATATTGAACACAACACTCCTGTTGTTCTATGTTGACACTAGAATTTTTTTTGAAAGCAATAAGAGGCAACAGATATCATCTCGTCCCCCAAGGTGGTACGTTCCCTATCGAAACCAGCATGCTTGTTGTGAGAAGCTCTTGTTTGTGAGAAGCTTATACCCGAACCTGCCCCAAATGGGACAAAATTTTCACCATGGCATGTTGATGCCGCTCCATGATACCATGCCAAGTTTCATGAATTTCATACGAGTTTTGGATTTACTAGAATTTAAAAACTAGGCACCTCAACGTTTTGCCGGAAATCAATAGTGCCCTGGTGTTTGAATTTCATTCCCATCTCTTGCATGGGAGCTAGAAATTCACCCAAGGACACACATGTGATTTTTCAACCAACTTTGGTGCATTGGAGCATGTGCTTGTAGTTCAAATTTGAATTATGCACATAAAATGCCTAAAAAACCCAGTTAATGTATAAAAAAGGCCAAACAAACCCTGAAAAATTCATTCCAATTTCTTCCATGGGACCTAAGAATGCACTGAAGGACGTAGATTTGATTTTTGAACCAATTTGTATGCGCTGGAGCATCTGCATGTAGTTTAATTTTGAATTGTGCACCTGAAATGGCTAGAAAACCAGTTTAACGTATGCAATGTCCAAATGAACCCTGAATAATTCCAATTCTTTTACGAGACACATATAGTTGCATGTTCACTTCAGATAAAAGGTCTAGCAATCCAAACACCGTCCATTGCCATTGTGACCCCATTTTGTAATTCAAATCAAGTAGATCCTACACAGTTTATTCTCACCAACCATGTGAGATGTAGTACAAAATATCTTGGAGCACCGTCGGTGTATAGTACGCCTATGGCTTACGCGAGAAGGTGCGTCGGCTACAGTCCACAGCCGGCGTGTCAAGCACACTAGCTCGCTCCCCCAAAACTCCCGCCTCTGCATCCCTCGCAATCTCAAAAATATCTACTGCATGGAAGGTTTTAATGTTTGATAGCACACGATTAGTATGTGCGGACCGTGTGTGATGTCTGTTACTCCCGCTCTACTTCAGTCCCTTGATTCAAATTTTCAGTAGCCCTGGCATTTTACTCCCGCCTCTGCATCCCTTGCAATCTCAAAAATATCTGCTCGCCCTTGATCCAAATTTTCAGTAGCCCCGCCTTGTTACTCCCGCCTAGTAAAATATTCAGTTGCCGCAGTATTTCCTCGAACACAACCTTCGCTCACACAGACACACACAACCCTTGAAACCATTGGTAGGTCGCCGCCATCGCCGACGCCTCCATCCTCAACCTATGCCTGTGTGCCGGGGAGCTTGAGTAGCCAATGGCCAAAAAGAGGTTTATCGTGGCCTTTTCGCCCGACGCTGGCGAGGTGGCCGGTGAGGTGTCCCCGTCATCCTCCGCGGGCCCGATCCGCCCGCCGCCGCACCCCTACGCCGGTTCGAGGACTTCCCCGTCCTCCCTCGGACCCGGCAGCCGACGAAGTCCTACTTCGGGGTCCGGCAGCGGCGGTGGGGGACGTGGGTCGCCGATATTACATATCGAGAGACCCACACCCGCCGGTGGCTCGGTGGCTTCCACATGACCGAGCTCGCGGCCATGGAGTACGACCACTGGCAGGTCCGCTACCACGACGCGGCGGCTAGGCTCAATTTCCCCTTCGGCACATGTCCGGTCCAACTTGTTCCGCCGGAGCCAGGGGTGGCGAGCTCGGCTAAGGCGCGGTAGGACAACAAGGCGTGGGAGCGTCTCGAGGCCGAGGCCGCCGACGAGGCCTACATGCAAGAGCTCCGCCGGCAGCACCCGGAGCTCATGGAGGTGGAGCGGACGACCTTTGTCGGCGCGGAGGGCGGCGAGGTTATCGCACTCTCCTCCGATGATAAGGTCGAAGGCGGCGAGGACGGCGGCACGGAGGGCGGCGAGGTTATCACACTCTCCCCTGATGACGAGGTCGAAGGTGGCAACGATGGTGACGCGGAGGGCATTGAGGTGGGCCCCGAGGACGAGGAGATCGATGTCGATGCGTGGAGGAATGCCTTCCCCAATGACCCCAATGACGGTACTGGCCCAGACCTGGCTCACGGCACACTGTACATGATGAGGAAGGATTGGCTCGACCTCTACTTAGACCGAAAGTAGTTTAGCTTAGTTTAAATTTATGTTTTATGTTTGGCTATGCAAAAATATCTATGTTTATGTTTGAATGCATGCTACTTTCGGTTGAACCTGCTTAGAACTTGATCAAATTAAAGTTTACAACCTTAAGTTTAGGGGATCGACTAGAAAAGGCCAAAAATTGGTGGAGTATATATATATATCCACTAAGGGTTTTAGTCCTTTAACTTTTTAAGTATCGCCTAGAGATGTCCTTATGACTTGTTTATTTCAGTTCTTCACAATGTGATGCTCTATATGTGCAACTATTTGTTGTGCAGTTCAATTTCATCAATAACAGTTTCAACAATACCACTATGAATTACGATATTTGGTTGCTGTTAAGGATATTGTAGTTAACATGCTTTTCATTTTTCAATTGTTGTTTAGCAACATGCATTGTACTAGATGACTAAATATGCAATCCCAGGCTACATAGCAACAAGGAAGAGTGTTACCTTAATGTTCTGATGATGTCTAGATATATATGTAATAAAATCTTATATAATGGGATGGATGGAGTGTTGTACTACATCATTTTTCAATTGTTGTTTAGCTTCTAATATTAACTTGGTGCTTTTAGGTACACATATCATTGCCAAAGATCCACACTTCGACCCTTTCTGTGTATGGGTAAATGAGATATTCATGAACCAGCATCAAGTGAGGAAATTGATAAAGATTGTTAGTAAAATGGGTCAAAATATGCCAATCGAACTATTTGTTTACACTTTATGCAAGACAACATTGAACTGTAGGATGGTAAGAGCATCTGCAGCCACGCCCCCAACATGGCCCCCTAGGCCACTTTTCGGCCGCCGGCGCCGAAAAATCGGGCCAGTCGCGCCTCCAAGGGCCCGTTTTTCGCCGGTTCGGGCCGAAATTAGCGCCGGCAGACCCAACACGAACCCGGCGCGCTGGGGGCGCTCGGGGGCGCCGGGCAAATCGTTTTTAGCGCGAAAGAGCCGCGGGCCCTCCTCGGCAGTGACTCGTCTCTCTTCTCGCTGCTTCGTCGTCCTCATTGCCTCATTTCCCATGGTGAATCAATGCCAAAGCTGCCGCGCGCTGCCGCACCGGTCAGCCTGCGCCATTGATGCCTCAGGGGCGGCGTAGTGAAGACCGGATGACGCGCGTCCCTCGCCCTCCATCGCCCGCCACGCGTACACATGGCGACACGCGTACGGGCGGTGCCTCGGCCTATATAAGACTCGCCCCAGCGTGCCGGAGGAGGAGACTCGCACTCTCTCGCCATTGCCATACCTCCCTCTCCTCTCTCTCGCCATCTCCAATTCATCACCCATGGCCGAGCGCTTCCCAGGCGACGACGCGTCGGCGAACGGCTTCGGCCGCCGCCATCTTCACGAAGATGAAGCTCGGCTCCTCTATGAGGCCGAGTACCCGGTCCCGCCGTTCATGTGGGTGCCCGGGGCATGGAGGATCAGCATCGGCGGGGTCCCGGTGCCACCACCGCCCACCGGGGCGGCGAGGCATGTGGAGATCGCGTGTATCCGAACCTCGCTGCCGCGGGCGGTGAGGGAAGGGCCGCGGTACGTCCCCGACAGCCCTCTGTGGGAGGCTTACTTCCGTCGCCGCCACGCCGAGCAGCTCGAGGCCACCAACGGCGTCGTGCCCTCCGGGAGGCTCAACACCGACGGGCGCCACCGATGGTGGGGCGTGCCAGGCCGCACGCTGGAGGCCGTCCTCGAGTACATCAGGGGCGGCAACACACCGCGGCTGGAGTACCCCACTCCCCCATCCTTCTCCCGCCGGCGTGGGAGCTCGTGGACGCCGAGGCGCATGGACCCAGGGGCGACCTCCTCTTCGTTCGGTGGCTCTCCCTGCCTCCGCCCCGTCAAGCCGGAGCCCCAGGACACGCCGGTCAGCCGCCGCACCCGTAGCTCCGGCGTCCGCATCACCGACTCCGCCCCCCACTGGTCGCCTCATCCTCGTAAGGCCGAAGCCGGAGCCCGGTCCCCCTGCGGAGTACGAGGAGATAGCCCGGCGCGGCATCTCCGACGAGGACGCCGTGCGGTGGGCGCGAGACGACTAACTCTACGAGGAGACGGTCTGGCAATGCCGGGCCCTGGAGGAGATAACCGCTCGCAGGCATGGGCGCGAGGACGAGCACGGTGTCATCATCCTCGACAGCTCCGGCGATGAGGATGCCCCCGGACTGTCCAACCCGCCACGCCAACCAGGGGAGGGGTGCAGCAGGGACAGCGGCCGCGGAGGAGGTGACGACGACGACTACACGCAGTTCTACCGCATCCTCGGCATGTAGAGCAAGGGCGGCAGGCGGCGAGGAGCGACGAGCGAGAAGGCGGGCCAAGTAGTTTTTTTTCTTTTTTGTAAAATATTTTTAAATATGTATGAACTCGCCGAAGTTTTCTTGAATTTGCACCGTGTTTGTGCCGAATTTAATTTTTTTTAAAACATGGGCGCCGCGACTGGGGGCATCACGCCCCCAGCACGCGGTTTTGCGCCGGTGCGCCCCCAGGGGCGATTTTTAGCACCTCCTAGGGGCCGAACGGCTGGAGATGCTCTAATTAAGAACCCTGTAGCCTTCTTTTTACTGCCCATAATGAGTTGTGTTAGATGACAATATCTGAATCTTTTTTTTTGAAGTGGATCCTAAAGCAGTTTACTCAAGATTACTTCTCAAACTACATGATTGGCGGCCGGCCATCACAAGTGGTTGGACTAGAGTCCTGCATGCCTTCTGCATCCAGGAGAGCACAATAGGGCCATTCCGCTTCACCTTGTTCAGCAACTGGAATGTCCGTCGCCTCTTTCTTTACCATCTGTAATAGTACAAGTATAGAACCCTGGTACATCATTCTTTATTTGGTGCTTCTGTAATTATTGAACATATGTACCTGTGAATTGAATAATGCAGTGGTTGTTTGAACCTGATGGATATGAATAAAGCTATAGCCTACTTTCAAGTTTAAATTAGGCATAATTTTAAATAGCAGCAATTAAACTAGGGCGAAATTACGTTGTGCAGGTCATTACAACACACACGGTTAGTAAAACACAAATATTTGCGATATATACCACAATCCGAGACGGTTCACAGAGAGGAAACGTGTGCAAGCATGCACACAGTTGCCGTTTGCAAAGCGTGTGTGATGTCAGACACTATCACATACGGTGCGGGAAAACTAAATGTGTGTGATTGTCTACCTATCATACACGGTTTACAATCATGAACTGTTTGTGATGTGCCAGGCATCGTAAATTTCCCGTGCCTAGAATCTGCCTAGAAAACTGCCATGCCTGGAATCTGCATGGTTTTAGGCAGAACCACAAAACTCTGACTACGATGGCAATGCGAGCACAAACAAGTGGCAAGGACGAAGCGTTTGGGATATTTGAGATATCGAAAACGGTTATATAGGGAAAACTGTATGCATCAAGGCTCCCTATTCCTGACGGTTTCTGGGTCGTGTGGGAAGGACCCCCTATCGCCCACACTCACTTGGAGACGGTTCCATATGCCGTTGCGGAAAGGGGTTAAAACCGTTTGTTTAGGACCGACGCGCACCAGTGCTTCTTAAATTTCTACATGCACTTAGCTCATCGGAGATTGGGTAATTAAAGAGGAGAGAGATCGTGGCTTGCACCTTTCCAATGCATTTTTTACTTCATTTCATAATTTGTCCTAAACTCTCTAGATGTACACTCTTCACTGGACAGAGGGAGTAATGTGGAAAGTAAAAATGATTTTTCAAAATTTGTTGTACCAAACTAGAGCACACTTGTAGTTCGAATTTGAATTACTTGATGTAAATCACCGGGAATTCGATAAATCAATGAAAAAGGGCAATATCACTCAGAAATTCATGAAAAATTGGCAGTTGCAATCACATGTGGTATACTCCAAGTGACAATTGTGAGGGAACTATTTACAATATTATTCATGGCATTTGTTTCACAAAAAGGTCAAGTATGGAACTGCAAAAATGGAAAAATAACTTTTTTAACCAAAACCTTCAATCTTTTTGTGGAATTATTGCTCACAATTGTAACACCTTTGTTAGTTCCAAAAATGGTCATGTTATCATCTACTGTGCCATGAACATCCTCATGGGTATGGTCATCTTAGTCAAAAGTCATTGATCTTCATATGAGATAGGTTAGTTTTGTGAAGAGTTTTTTTCAAGTATGTGGTATTGCTACTTTATCATTTTTCCCACAAGCCATTGCACATGAGAGGACACCATGCAAAAGGATTTAAATTTTTGAGCATTTTTCTTATTTTCTATAATGTATTTCAATGTGTTGTCAAAATTGCATGGATGACTAATCATGTAAAATGGTTGGGAATTAGAGTTTTCTTTATGGGTACTGCATACGTTCCTGATCTGGAAGTTGAAAATGATTTTTCAGAATTTATTGGACCAAACTCGAGCACACTTGTAATTCAAATTTGAATTACTTGATGTAAATTGCCAGAAATTTAATAAATCAATGAAAAACGGCAATATCACTTGGAAATTCATGAAAAATTGGCAGCTGCAACCACATGTGGTATACTCCAAGTGAAAATTGTGAGGGAACTATTTACAATATTATTCATGGCACTTGCTTGACAAAAAAAGTCAGGCATGACACTAGAAAAATGGAAAATTATCTGTTTATTTGTGGTATTGTCATTTTATCGTTTTTCCCACAAGCCCCTGCACATAAGAGGGCCGCATGCAAAAGGATTTCAAATTTATCCTTTTTCCTTTTTGCTATAATTTTTTGCATATTAATGTCAAAATTGCATGGATGACTAATCATATAAAATGGTTGGGAATTAGAGTTTTCTTTGTGGATAGTGCCTACATTCATAATGTGAAAGGTGAAACTGTTTTTTTTACTATTTATTGGACTAAACTAGAACACATTTGCAGTTCAAATTTGAATTACTTGATATAAATCACCCAAAATTCAATAAATCAATGAAAAATGGCAATATCACTCAGAAATTCCTGAAAAAATGGAAGTTGGAATATCATGTGGTATACTTCAGGTGAAAATTGTAATGGCACTATTTAAAATATTATTTATGGCACTTGCTTCACACAAAAAGTCATGTATAGCACTAGAAAAATGAAAATTAAACTTTTTATTTGTGGTATTGTCAGTCTACCATTTTCCCACAAACCATTGCACATAAGGGAGCCTCCATGCAAAAGGATTTTAATTTTTGAGCCTTTTTTGTTTTTTCTATAATTTTTTTAGAATTCAAGAGTTATTCCTAGTTCATGCAAACAACTAGAAATACAGTCATTCCAAATGATTTGCGCACATAAATCACGAGTCATTCCAGGTGCATGCAAAACAACCCGAAATTCAATCATTCGAAATGGTTTGCATACATATTCAATACGAATTCATACATATTCTATTCAAATAAAATGACAACTTCAGCGCGGCCCTACTACCGAGTCCAAAACTAATCTTCTACGGCAACCTGCGAGCAGCACATGACAATGACCTCGTCAAAGCTCAGGCCATTCTAGAAGGCATGTCGCCCGACGATGTTGAAGCGTGGCATTGGGTTGGGCCGTCGAATTGCTGCTTCCGAGCGACGCAATCCTGGTTGAGGATTTGTGGCCAGAATGGGGCGTTAGGCTCGAAGGTTGGATGTGCCCTCTCCTCCGGCATCAGATGTGCCCGAAACCTATGGATGACGCACGCAAAGGGAATCGTACCGATGGCGGGGCAACACTACAAGAAGACCCCCCCGATCGTACTCAGAACTCATCCCACCGGCAGGCGCATGTCAAGTGGTGCTGTGATGTCATAGGTAGCGAGAAGCTCGGCTTCACAGAGAGAGGGAGATGTTGTGCGGCCATGTCACTGGAAGCAGAAGGGAAGGAGGGAGAAGAGAGCTAGGTTTTGTGCTTTAGTGGTAATGGCGGATAAAGGTTGTGGAGGCGAGCGGCAAAATGTGGCGGGGGCTACATATATGGCATGGGAAGGGGTAGGTTGTAGCGTTAAACCACCATTAATCGGAGCGGCGGCGGGTCTCCCGGTGTGTGAAAACGCGAGCAAATGCTTACAGTAGGCAACACAGATTCATTTTTACATGCCAAAGCGAATGCATGCGGCCTTATATGTCGGTCCACATGAATGCATGCAGTCGTCGTGCCCAGCCGAATGCATACGGCCTTACATGTCGGTCTCACGTGAATGCATGCGGCCTTACATGTTGGTCCCACGCGAATTCATGCGGCCTTACATGTCTGCCCCATGCGTCAGCACCGGCAGAAGTAATGGTCAAAGGCTTTGACCGGACGACAAGGCACTATTTGGCCTTTTGTGAGGCGCGGGTGAGTGGAGGAGGTGAAAAGTGAGCAAAGTTAGATGGGCTGGGGAAAAGTGAGCACAACGAAGGAAGGAGGGACACGGAAATAGAAATCCCATTTTTGGCATGCTAGTAGATGATAGAGATAAGGAGGAGAGGGCGTGCTGATGCTAACAGAGATTCATTTGAAGATGTGGATGGACAGTTGATGGAAGATGTTGCATATGGTGTTGATAGTGCACATGATGATGAGATGGTAAATGATTATGACAAAGAAAACCCTGTTATTGAAGTGGGGAAGTTGTGGACAAACGTGGATGAGTTTAATATGTGTTTCGAGACTTATGCAGTCAAGCATTAGTTTGATGCCAAGACTAAGTGGACTTATAGAAAGAAGTTTTATGCTATGTGCAGAGGTTTTGATGAAGATGCCAAGCCTTGCAAGTGGTACATATCTGCTAGACACCAACCTGATGGAAGTACCGTCAGGGTTAATCAAATCCCACATCAACATACTTGTATTACAAGTTCACAGAGAGTATCAACCATGACATCACACATCTGGGTTGAAGAAAAGATAACCCCTATTTTGGCCAAGAAACCAAACACTACTGCAAAGAAACTTTTAGTAGGCTTAGAAAATCAGTACCCCATTAAGCTGAAACATACCACATTGTGAAAGGCAAAACAAAGGGCAATGAAACAATTATATGGTGATTGGGCAAATACCTCACGATGCTTTATAACTTCAAAGTAGAGGTGGAGAAGAGGTCACCTCCAGTGTTGTTGAGATAGATACTAAGGTAACAGAGGATAGCAAAGTCATTTATCTAAGTTCGTTATGGATATAAAGCCTTGCATCGATGGCTTCAAAGTAGGGTGCCGTCCATATTTGAGCATAGGCTCTTCTTCTTTGACTGGGAAGTGGAATGATCAAGTAGCGAGATGCAATGCTCTAAATGGCCACAATTGGATGTTCCTTGTTGCTATTGGCCTGTTTCATTCAAAGACAAGGGTTTCATGGACATGGTTCATGATGCAGTTGAAAAGATGCATAGGGCTAGTGTTACCTTTGGCATTCCACATAGATGCATGTAAAGAGCTAGAAATTGCAGTCAAGAATGTCTTTCCCCATGCTGAGCAAAGGGAGTGTTTCGGCCATATGTGGATGAATTTGATCAAAAAAATTCAATGGGGAAGAATTTGAGCACATGTGGCCAGCAACAAGTGTTGGGAAACGTAGTAGAAAACAAAAGCTTTCGCGCCTGCTGAGGGAGTCCTGGATTAAGGGGTCCTCAGGTGTCCGGTCTATGTGACTTGGCCCGGACTAATGGGTTGTGAAGATAGAAGATAGAAGACTCTCTCATGTGTCCGGATGGGACTCCTTCGCGTGGATGGCAAGCCTGGCGTTCGGATATGAAGATTCCTTTCTCTGTAACCGACTTTGTACAACCGTAGCCCCCTCCGGTGTCTATATGAACTGGAGGGTTTGGTCCGTAGAGGAAATCATAATCATACATGCTAGACTTCTAGGGTTTTAGCCATTACATGGTAGATCAACTCTTGTAACCCCCATACTCATCAATATCAATCAAGCAGGACGTAGGGTATTACCTCCATCAAGAAGGCCCGAACCTGGGTAAAACTTCGTGTTCTCTGTCTCCTGTTACAATCAACCTTAGACGCACAGTTTGGGACTCCCTACCTGAGATCTGCTGGTTTTGACACCGACATTGGTGCTTTCATTGAGAGTTCCACTTTGTCGCTGCTAGAAGGTTCAATGGCTCCATCCATCATCTGCAATGATGCTGCCCTAGGGGAGGTTTTTCTCCCCGGCCAGATCTTTGTATTCGGCGGCTTTGCACTACGGGCCAACTCTCAAGGGCATCTGGAGCAGATGGACAGCTACGCCCTAGGTCACCAGATTAGTTTTGGAAACCTGGATTATGTCGCTGACATCCGAGGAGACTTGATCTTCCAAGGATTCACAACCCCAACCTCCGCTCTGGCCTTAGATCTGGAGCGCCTCGCGAGTACCGAAAACGGGATTTCTAAACCCGCCGGACTATCTGTGGCCACTAGGCCTCGTCCGGGGGAGCCGAAGGAAGCAGTGTCGCCGGTAACCATCACCAAGCCAAACTCTTCCGGGACGCTGGCTTCGAACTCTCGGAGTCAGCATCATGTGAGCTCGGCCGAGGAATTACCTTCCCGCCATACTCCATGGATTGTTTTCTCCCCCAACAAACCTCGCCTTTAAGTGAGGCTCTGGACTTGATGCGATCCCTCGTGATTACGGAGGAGCAACGTCCGAACTACGGTCAGCCCGGACTAGGGGGTGAGAGCGGGGAATTTTACGTCCCACCCACCACCCACTTCATCGCCACAGTAGAGGACTTGACTAACATGCTCGATTACGGCTCTGAAGACATCGATGGTATGGACGACGATGCCGGAGAGGAGCAAGCTGGAAACCCGCCGTTTACCAGACGCTGGACGGCCACCTCTTCATATGACGTGGACATGGTGGATACACCCAAGGAGGGTGACATCGATAATGAGAAAAATCCAGTAGGGGATAAACCTCCCGAGATACAACAAAAACACCGACAGCGCCGCTCTAAATCACGTCGCAGCAAAGACAGCAATACCTGCACGAGAGACAACAACACTCCGGATGATGCCGAAGACCAAGAAAACCCCGTCGAGCAAACATCCGAACAAGACAATCGGGAGGATGGGCAAGTTAGCCCTGACGAACAGGCTCCAAATGAAGACTCGGAGGACAGTAATTATCTTCCACCCTCCGAGGATGAGGTGAGCCTTGGTGATGAAGAATTTATCATGCCCGAGGAACCTCTCAAGAAGGAGCGCTTTAAGCAACGGATAATAGCCACCCCAAGGAGCCTGAAAAACAAGCAGCATCAGCTTCAAGCTGATTAAGATCTACTCAACGATAGATGGACTAATGTCCTGGTAGCCTAGGAATACGCCCTCGTGCGCCCAATCAAAAGTTTCCCGAAATGCAAACTGCTACCTCAATTCGATGACGAGGCACGCGAGCCCATACCAGCAGCACATAATACGGTTGACCGACCACCACATGGTCGGGACAAAACGGCAACTCAAGCCGAACACCGGCCCATACTATCTTGTCATAAAGGCAAAGACAAAACCGTTCAGGGATACACATATGACCTGCGGCAGGACCTGAAGAATAAAGCAGGTCCGGCCAGATCGATCTACGGATCGCGGTGGCGTGCCCCGGTGCACTACGGCTATCAAGCCGAACATGACAAGCACAATCACGCCCGGGCCGAAAACCGCAGATGGACTCCATCCGATTTGCATTGTGATCTGGCCCGATATAGAGGCGCTGCACACCCCCTTTGCTTCACTGATGAGGTAATGTAACATGAATTCCCAGAAGGGTTCAAACCCGTGAATATCGAATCATATGATGGTACAACAGACCCCGCGGTATGGATTAAGGATTTCCTTCTCCATATTCATATGGCCCGCGGTGATGATCTTCACGGCATCAAATACCTCCCACTAAAACTAAAGGGACCAGCACGACACTGGCTAAACAGCCTCCCAGAGAACTCCATTTGTAGCTGGGAAGACTTGGAAGATGCCTTCCACGATAACTTCCAAGGTACATATGTCCGACCTCCGGATGCCGATGACCTAAGTCACATTATCCAGCAGCCCGGGGAGTCAGCCAGGAAGCTCTAGACTAGGTTCTTAATTAAAAAGAACCAAATTGTCGATTGTCCGGATGCCGAAGCCCTGGCGGCCTTTAAACATAGCGTCCGAGACGAGTGGCTTGCCCGCCACCTCGGTCAAGAAAAACCGAAATCCATGGCAACCCTTACCGCTTTGATGACCCGCTTTTGCGCGGGAGAAGATAGCTGGCTCGCTCGTAGAAGCAACATCACGAGTGATCCGTGCACTTCCGAAGTTCGAGACGGCAACGGCAAGCCACGACACAATAAACACAAGTGTCGAAATAATGATGAAGGAACGCAAGATTTGGTGGTCAACGCCGGATTCAGCGGCTCCAAACCCGGTCAACGAAAAAAGGCATTCAAGGCAAACAGACACAGACCTTCCAATCTAGACAAGATACTGGATCGACCCTGCGAAATTCATGGCACCCCCGATAAAGCATCTAATCATACCAACAAAAGATGTTGGGTCTTCAAACAAGTCGACAGGCTTAATACCGGACACAAGGGGAAGGGGTCGTGCAGTGACAACGACGACGAAGAGACTCGCCAACCGAACACCGGGGATCAGAAGCAATTCCCCCCCCCCCCCCCCCCGAAGTAAAAATAGTAAACATGGTACACGTGACGCACATCCCTACAGGGAAGCGCAAATGCGCACTACGGTATGCCTACGCCATAGAGTCGGTAGCCTCAAAATCTAGCCAATGGGTGGCCGCCCGTTCACCTTTGAACGCACAGACCACCCAGCCAGTATCCTTCACGAAGGTTCGGCAGCTCTGGTCCTCGACACAATTATCGACCGGTTCCATCTCACGAAAGTCCTTATGGACTTTGGCAATAGCCTTAATCTACTCTACCAGGAAACTGTCCGCAAAATGGGCATTGATCCTTCAAGAATCAATCCCACCACAACTTCCTTCAAGGGAGCAGTACCCAGCATAGAAGCTCACTGCACGGGTTCAATTACACTAGAAGTCGTTATCGGCTCGCCGAGCAACTTTCAAAGCGAAGGCTTGACCTTCGATATCGTCCCATTCTGCAGTAGCTACCATGCACTGCTCGGGCGTACCGCTTTTGCCCGTTTTAACGCGGTCCCACACTATGCTTATCTAAAAGCTTAAGATGTCTGGCCCACGCGGCGTCATTATGATAAACGAAAATACGGAATGCTCCCTTCGTACAGAGGAGCATACTATGGCTACTGCACTCGAAGTACAAAGCGGTCCCATCAAGCCGCGTATCTCATCGGACATCAAGCCGCCGGTCTCTATTAAACAGAACCGATCAATCTTAGAGCTGGATTAGCAGTTCGTCCTCCATCATTCGCCTCATATAGCTGCGAAGTTTGTACCACACATACATAATTATGCACTTAAAATACCCCAGTCATTGGCGGAGGCATAATACAGATAGGCCTACAATGTGGTCCACACTCCCATAACATTTTCCCCTTTTTCTAACTATTTTTTATCTTTTACATAGGAAACTTAAAGCCTGGCCATCTTACGGATTCTTTCCGAGTTCGGCTTCGTATGGATAACCAAAGGCTATTCCTGCCAAGGAGTTCTTTCGCCAAGGCAAGGCAACATAGACTTTCTGGATTAAGGGGTCCTGGATTAAGGAGTCCTGTTTTAAGGAGTCCTCGGGCGTCCGGTCTATGTGACATGGGCCAGACTGATGGGTTGTGAAGATACAAGATAGAAGACTCTCCCCCATGTCCAGATGGGACACTCCTTGGCGTGGATGGCAAGCCTGGCATTCGGATATGAAGATTCATTTCTCTGTAACCGACTATGTACAACCCTAGCCCCCTCCGGTGAATATATAAACCGAAGGGTTTGGTCCGTAGAGGCAATCATAATCATACAAGCTAGACTTCTAGGGTTTTAGCCATTACGATCTCGTGGTAGATCAACTCTTGTAACCCCCATACTCATCAATATCAATCAAGTAGGACATAGGGTATTACCTCCATCAAGAGGGCCCGAACCTGGGTAAAACTTCGTGTTCCCTGTCTCCTGTTACCATCAACCTTAGACGCATAGTTCGGGACCCCCTACCCGAGATCCGCCGGTTTTGACACCGACACCTGCGATCAACCAAGATCAATATCAAGATGCATAATGGATTGATATCATGGTCGTTATCGTCACCGAGTTGCGGCAGAAGAAGATTGTGTCAGTGTAGATCGTATTAGGAGTCCCTCGAATGTCGGTGAACAACCCCTCATACCACCCACAAATAGTCCCTCGAACTCAAGACCGAATGTGACGCCCCCGATTTGACCGTACACTAATCATGCACGCAAATGTGTACAATCAAGATCAAGGACTCACGGGAAGATATCACAACACAACTCTACAAATAAAAAAAGTCATACAAGCATCATATTACAAGCCAGGGGCCTCGAAGGCTCGAATACAAGAGCTCGATCATAGACGAGTCAGCAGAAGCAACAATATCTGAGTACAGACATAAGATAAACAAGTTTGCCTTAAGAAGGGTAGCACAAACTGGGATACAGATCGAAGGAGGTGCAGGCCTCCTGCTTGGGATCCTCCTAACTACTCCTGGTCGTCGTCAGCGGGCAGCACGTAGTAGTAGGCACCTCCGATGTAGTAGGAGTCGTCGTCGAAGGTGGCGTCTGGCTCCTGGGCTCCAACATCTGGTTGCGATAACCAGGTAGAAGGGATAGGGGGAAAAGAGGGAGAAAGCAACCGTGAGTACTCATCCAAAGTACTCGCAAGCAAGGAGCTACACTACATATGTATGCATTGGTATCAATTGGAATAAGGCTATCATATGTGGACTGAACTGCAGAATGCCGGAATAAGAGGGGGATAGCTAGTCCTTTCGAAGACTACGCTTCTGGCAGCCTCCGTCTTGCAGCATGTAGAAGAGAGTAGACTAAATTCCTCCAAGTATCATCAACTAGCATCGTATAGCATAATCCTAACCAATGATCCTCCCCTCGTCGCCCTGTGAGAGAGCGACCACCGGTTGTATCTGGCACTTGGAAGGGTGTGTTTTATTAAGTATCCGGTTCTAGTTTTCATAAGGTCAAGGTACAACTCCAAATTGTGCTGTTACCGAAGATCACGGCTATTCGAATAGATTAACTTCCCTGCAGGGGTGCACCACATAACCCAACACGCTCGATCCCATTTGGCCGGACACACTTTCCTGGGTCATGCCCGGCCTCGGAAGATCAACACATCGCAGCCCTACCTAGGCACAACAAAGAGGTCAGCACGCCGGTCTAAATCCTATGGCGCAGGGGTCTGGGCCCATCGCCCTTTGCACACCTGCATGTTGCGAACGCGGCCGGAAGCAGAACTAGCCCCCTTAATACAAGAGCAGGCTTACGGTCCAATCCGGCGCGCGCCACTCAGTCGCTGACGTCACGAAGGCTTCGGTTGATACCATGACGTCGAGTGCCCATAACTGTCCCCGCGTAGATGGTTAGTGCGTATAGGCCAGTAGCCAGACTCAGATCAAGTACCAAGATCTCGTTAAACGTGTTAAGTATCTGCGAACGCCGACCAGGGCCAGGCCCACCTCTCTCCTAGGTGGTCTCAACCTGCCCTGTCGCTCCGCCTCAAAGTAACAGTCGGGGGCCGTCGGGAACCCAGGCCCACCACTACCTGGATGGAGCCACCTGCCCCTTCAGCCCCCATCTCCGAACAGTATCACAGGTAAGGTAACTGTGTAAAGTATATTGTATATGCCCGTGATCACCTCCCGAAGTGATCACGGCCCAGTAGTATAGCATGGCAGACGGACAAGAGTGTAGGGCCACTGATGGAACACTAGCATCCTATACTAAGCAGTAGGATAGCAGGTAATGGTAACAACAGTAGTAGCAAGGACAGGCTATGCATCAGGATAGGAATAACGGAAAGTAGTAACATGCTACACTACTCTAATGCAAGCAGTATAGAGGAGAGTAGGCAATATCTGGTGATCAAGGGGGGGCTTGCCTGGTTGCTCTGGCAAGAGAGAGGGGTCGTCAACACCGTAGTCGTACTGGGTAGCAGCGGCGTCGGTCTTGGTGTCTAGCAAGAGAAGAGGGGGAAGAAACAATAAATATAATGCAAACAGATGCATAATGATGCATGACATGACAAAACGTCATGCTAGGTGTGCCCTAACGCGGTACGAGGGGGTACCGGTGAAGGGGGGAACATCCGGGAAAGTATCCCCGGCGTTTCGCGTTTTCGGGCAGAGGAGCCGGAGGGGGAAAGTTGCGAGTTGGATAGGTTAGGGATGCATGGCGGACGAACGGGCTGCGTATCCGAGTTCGTCTCGTCGTTCTGAGCAACTTTCATGTTGAAAATATTTTCATCCGAGGTACGGTTTATTTTATATTAATTTTAAAAGATTTAAATCATTTTTAAGATTAATTTAAATATTTTAAGTCAACATTATCCAAAACAGTGTTTGCTGACGTCATCATGACATCAGCATGACATCAGCAGTCAACAGAGGTGTTGACTGGGTCGCTGACGTGTGGGACCCACTGGTCATACTCTGTTAGTTAATTAACAGTAGTTAATTAGGTTAATTAGTCATTAGGTTAATTAACATTAATTAGTTAATTTAATCAGAATTAATTAAGTTAATTATTTAGTTAATTAATTAATTAATTAATTTTATTATTATTTATTTATTTATTATATATATATATTTTTAAAATTCTTTTTTTAAACGTTCTGGGCAGGGGGCCCACTTGTCATTGGCCCTGGGGGCCTAGTGGGTTTGCGGGTGCGGGCGCTGGGCGTCGGCGCCCGACTGGGCGAGCGCCTAGATCGCCGGGGCGAGGAGGGCCGAGGCAAGGCCGTGACCGTGGGCGTCCGACGGGGCGCGGCGTCGCCCGAACGGGCACGCCGACGAGCAAAGGCCCGAGGCGACGGCGGGCCGCGGGCATTGGCTTGGCCGCAGCCGAAGCGGAGCAGAGGGGGGGGAAGCAGGGGCGCCACGGGGCGCGGGCACGGCGTGGCGGCGACAGCGGCAAGCGCGGATGCGCGCAGGTGAGAAGGTAGAGGGGCGAGACCCGGCGAGCGGTGGGCAGCGGCAGCAGAGCTGTGGTGCGCGGCGAGCACGAGGCCACGGCATGGGGCGGCGAGCGGCCCGGAGCGTGAGCTCCGGCATGCGGGCGCAGCTGAGCTGCGCGGCCGGCGAACGGAGAGAGAGGAGGGGCGCAGCGATAGGGGAAGGAGGAGGGCGGAGGCCGTGGCCTCACCAGGCTTTGTAGGGTCAAAGCAGCGGGCTCGGGGAAGGTTGGGGAGGCGACGGGGACGAGTGTGCGTAGGGAGGGCAGTCCGGCGGGGGAGGGTGAAGCAGTCCGGCGGGGGGGGGGGGGGGGGCTCCGGGCGCCGGCGTCGGCGTGCGGGGGCGAGGGGATCGGGAGTTCCCGATCCAGATCCAGGGGGGAGGAGTGGTGCGAGTGGGGTGGGGGTGAGTTAGGGTTTCGGTCGTGGGGGGGATAAGGGAGGCGTGGGGGAGGCCGGTTCGGCCTGCGGTCGAATGGGCCAGCCTGCTGGGCCGAAGGCCAGTGGGGGCCTTTCTCTTTCTTTATTTCTTTTCCATTTTAATTCATTTAAAAGCATTTAGGCATTTTATAAAAATGTGTTTACTTCACCAAAATTACCGATGCAATAATAGACATAGCCCGAACATTTTATTTTAATATTTGAAAACTTTTATTGTCGACTTTAAATTTAAGTTTGAATTTGACGTGTTTTCGAATTATCCCGAGATTAGCAACAGTAATCGTAGATGACATGGCATCATTAGGAGAGTTTTACTGTAGCCAAATTATCCGGGCGTTACAAATCTCCTCCACTACAAGAAATCTCGCCCCGAGATTTAAGAGGTAGTGAAAGGGGGAAGGTTTGGTAATGAATCTAGCGGGTCTTCTCATTCTGCCTTGCTCTTCTCAAAGAGGCTGGTCCAATACATTGATGTCTTCATTTCTCTACTCCAGGTCATCATAATGCAGTCGGCATCCTTTCTTCAGGAACTCCATCGTACTTACGAGAGAATAAAGGGTGGGTATTCCGGGAGAATAGACCTCTACAAGGTCAACTATCTGGTCGATAACATCGAGGGAGGTGTCGGAAGTAACTCTCGAATTTAAACTTAAGAAAATATCGAGAGTAAAGTAAGAAGGTACCATGAGAAGTTTCCAATGGGCAGGCAATCGTTCAATGGCCTAATCAGAAGGTGAAAGGGGTTCAGAGCAACGAGAATAAGTATTGCGTCTGATACCAGAATAGATCACTAGGCAGGTGGCCCGTGAATTACATACAAAGTCAAGTGTGAGGAATAACTTTGACAACAGGGTCTACAGGAGAGTCAGGTTTCGATCCTGTGGAACTATGGGTTATGGGCCCACCATGTGCTTGAAAGTAGGAAGGGAGCCGACATCTTGCATGGTCAAGATAGCAAAGTATGTCAGAGGATAGCCTGTCAGTTTTGTTGGCAACAACGTTGGTACCTAGGGCGAGGGGCGAAGAGAACCATTTTTCCGCGCGTTGAACGAGGCGGACCAATAGGCAAAGTTCTCGTCCATCGGTGGTTACCAGAATGTCATCAACAATAGTAACAGGGTCTTGCTGACAGAATTGTACACCAAGGTGTTTACCTAAGCAGGAGAATATTCTTCTTGGATCATATAGATCTCAAGAAGGGTTAAACCAAACAATGGAAGGGAAAATGTGTTTAGACACATAATTCAGGGGTATATCCTTCCCAAGGACAAGCAGTGCATGATATCCATGACAGGATAGAAAGTAGAAAACCATTTAGGTAATGGGAGAGGAATTTCATGACCTTACCCATACAACGATGTTTGGATAATTGAGCAAGAAACATTTAGCACTGGGCTTCAAACGCTCTTGTTGAAAATCGGAGTACCATAGACATGCTTCGAGATAGCATTGACATGGTCTTCAAGCAAAGGTTGGACTTTGGATACACAAAGGATACATCAGGAACAACTTATAGAATAAGTCTTACAATTTCCTCATGGAAGAATGGATAACCTTGTTGAAAAGGAAAACTATAAGAATAGGTCCTCCGGCCAGGTGTGCTAGGCATGACATCACCTTATCGGGTTAAAGACCAATGTTATAATTCTTGGGAATATGTTCCAACCATCATATCTGACCGAGGTTCAGGTCCGATTGGTGTCAGGATACCTCAGACTTGGGATGCCAGAGAAGAAAAGGTGCAACAGAAATTGACGAGATGACAATGTAAGATCCTCGGGAAAAGAACTATGGAAGCGAGTTCCGAAACAAGAGTTCATCATTAAACCAAGGAGAGGATGAGGAGGTGGCTGATGGACTCAGCGACAATCCATCAAATTTCTAGAATGATGGATTTCCACAATCATGTGAACAAGGGGATTACCATTGTCAGATCAAATGACTTAATGATGTATGCTCGAGGAAAACATACACAGTTAAACATTGGTTGAAATGTGTACCCGAAATATGGGCTGGGTAGCACGATCAATGTTCGAACGATGATTCAATAAGCCATAGACATAGAATGAAACTATAGACCAATAACTTCAAAGAAATAGGGTTGCTAGAAGTTTAGAATTTACACATCACAGACCATTTGTCGGTATTCCAGTTAGAAACAACACGGGGACCAAGAAAAGAATGGTGATGTTAATAAGTATCACTTGTATCAAGAATTCTTAAGGGTGGTGAATTTCCCATGACATTCTTGACCTAAAAGATAGCAATACTCCAAGGTAGAACATAACATAAGTTGGATAGCAAGGATCTCAAGGTACAACACAAAACAGGAACAAGTTTGTGTTGACGGGAAAGAAAGAATGTTGCCGATGATAACTCAAATCATCGATGGCAAAGGATGTTATTTCTCATCAAGAATTTGATAGATATCTTGGAAGACCTCATAAGGTTGATGATGTTCACGACACATTTGTCGAGAGATTTCAAGATGTAAACAATCAGCAACGACATCGAGTCAAAGAAATGATGAAGCGGAAGGTCATTGGAACCATGGGTAGGACACAAACTTTAAATCAAGCTTGTTGTTCAAGGTGAACTGATATGACGAGGAAGATCGACGTAAGCTTAGCTCATCATCGAAAGTTTTGCTCCGGGATTAAGGACCAGGTAGCACAGTTAAAATTTAGCACGATAATGATATAGCCGATCAGGCTAGGAATGACATGAAGGATTATTAAACTCGTAAGCAACAAGAATTACTTAGAGTTATTGAATCAGAGTGCGGAATCGATTCACTTATCGGAGTTCTCGAGTGACTAATAACTCAGAACCTGGGGGGTCCGAGATCGGTGAGAAACAATACTAGATGAAGACTCGCAGGAAGTAACACAGTACTCGAGATACCAGAGGTTAATACTCGAGGAAGATCAAAAATAGAGGTTGCAGAGATGTATCGATCAACAAAAGACAAGTGCTTTAACTTGTCTGAGAAATGGAATCAAGGAGAAAATGTGGTCGGGATCATGATTGCAAATGATCAATACATAGATACCAGATGATGTCATATCAAGGAAATAGTTAATATTGCAAGAAACTTCTATGATAGGATCTATATCGTGTCTATGGGCATGAACACAAAGTTCAAGGTCGACTCCCACTTCTTTTATGCATAACCTTTCATTCACTTCTCACATTCGAGGAAGTTGTAGTGTTGAAATTTTATCTGGCAAAATACCAGAAGTGTGTGACTCGTGAAAACTTTCGAGTTCACACAGTTTAGAGAAGGCATATGTTCAACCCATAGGGGCTTCTTAGAAACATATAACACAAGTTTCAAGAGTAAATATCACAAGCTCGAAAATAGAGCATGGTTGAGAAAACAGAGGATACAATTTACCAAAAGCATTATGTATCTGAGGAAAGACTCACCAGCTTATAGAATATGAAGGACGCTGTCGGATAAAATCCAACAAAGGATCTGGTGGTCCACCAGGGGTCTGATGTGAGCATCGGTACTCAACCAGAGGAAGAGACAATGCAAGGAGATCAGACTATAGAAACAACTGACTAATTCAAAGCTCAAATGCAAAATATTTATGACTTCCAATCAAGGGATCAGAAGCAAACACTCTGATTAAGGATGGATAAGTTGCGTATGCTTAGGGGTACAATCGATGGCAATCTGATTGGTCGAGAACCAGCTCATGTTTAAAATGATGTCTGAGCCGGAAAGATAATTTAAAAGGATCAACTGATGATTGCGTGCATTCGCACTCATGTTGAATCAATAGGATCAAAAAGACGATGCCTAAGGATACTAGCGAATATTGCCAGACATATGGAAAGCATCCATAATGCAAGCAGGCAAGTATTGCAGAGCAATAAGCTACTAAGGATTTTTGGAGGATCGAATAGTATTTTGAATACCATTGTGAAACACATGAACAACTGGGGGATGAGCGGATACTCGATAAGTGCGAGAATTATCCGTAGGGGTATTCGGGTGACAAAGAACAGTAAGGCAGTAAGCTCAAAGGATTATCGAAACAACGACGAGTATTTCGGGGTATCTTGTAATAACAAGACCAACTGGGAATAAACGTAAGAACGACAGGTGTAAGTATTTATCCATAGGGATTTTTCGGTGGTAGGGAATTGCAAAAGCAACAGGCACAAGGTCTCAAGAAAATATCGGAGAGTATTGTCAGAATCTTCTGTTGAAGCAGTCGATCATCAGTAATAAGGGGCTCTCCGGGTGAAAGTGATAACGAGATCCTAATGTTAGATTTAGCAAAATTCATTTAACCCGAATAGAAGAGAGATTAGAGTCCCAGAGTATAGACAATCAGTAAAAGATCCTAATACCACCCAGATGGCGACGTGGGCCCGTAAGGCACACAGCCATGTTAGTATAAGTTTTTCAATGACTAGACTCGACTTCGGCCAAGGAGCGTGGAAGGGGGATTCCTATAGGCAGTCGGCTCTGATACCAACTTGTGACGCCCCCGATTTGACCGTACACTAATCATGCACGCAAATGTGTACGATCAAGATCAAGGACTCACGAGAAGATATCACAACACAACTCTACAAATAAAAAAAGTCATACAAGCATCATATTACAAGCCAGGGGCCTCGAAGGCTCTAATACAAGAGCTCGATCATAGACGAGTCAGCGGAAGCAACAATATCTGAGTACAGACATAAGATAAACAAGTTTGCCTTAAGAAGGCTAGCACAAACTGGGATACAGATCGAAGGAGGCACAGGCCTCCTGCCTGGGATCCTCCTAACTACTCCTGGTCGTCGTCAGCGGGCAGCACGTAGTAGTAGGCACCTCCGGTGTAGTAGGAGTCGTCGTCGAAGGTGGTGTCTGGCTCCTGGGCTCCAACATCTGGTTGCGACAACCAGGTAGAAGGGATAGGAGGAAAAGAGGGAGAAAGCAACCGTGAGTACTCATCCAAAGTACTCGCAAGCAAGGAGCTACACTACATATGTATGCATTGGTATCAATTGGAATAAGGCTATCATATGTGGACTGAACTGCAGAATGCCGGAATAAGAGGGGGATAGCTAGTCCTTTCGAAGACTACGCTTCTGGCAGTCTCCGTCTTGCAGCATGTAGAAGAGAGTAGACTGAAGTCCTCCAAGTATCATCAAGTAGCATCGTATAGCATAATCCTAACCGATGATCCTCCCCTCGTCGCCCTGTGAGAGAGCGACCACCGGTTGTATCTAGCACTTGGAAGGGTGTGTTTTATTAAGTATCCGGTTCTAGTTTTCATAAGGTCAAGGTACAACTCCAAATCGTCCTGTTACCGAAGATCACGGCTATTCGAATAGATTAACTTCCCTGCAGGGGTGCACCACATAACCCAACACGCTTGATCCCATTTGGCCGGACACACTTTCCTGGGTCATGCCCGGCCTCGGAAGATCAACACGTCACAGCCCTACCTAGGCACAACAGAGAGGTCAGCACGCCGGTCTAAATCCTATGGCGCAGGGGTCTGGGCCCATCGCCCTTTGCACACCTGCACGTTGCGAACGCGGCCGGAAGCAGAACTAGCCCCCTTAATACAAGAGCAGGCTTACGGTCCAATCCGGCGCACGCCACTCAGTTGCCGACGTCACGAAGGCTTCGGCTGATACCATGACGTCGAGTGCCCATAACTGTCCCCGCGTAGATGGTTAGTGCGTATAGGCCAGTAGCCAGAGTCAGATCAAATACCAAGATCTCGTTAAACGTGTTAAGTATCTGCGAACGCCGACCAGCGCCAGGCCCACCTCTCTCCTAGGTGGTCTCAACCTGCCCTGTCGCTCCGCCTCAAAGTAACAGTCGGGGGCCGTCGGGAACCCAAGCCCACCACTACCTGGATGGAGCCACCTGCCCCTTCAGCCCCCATCTCCGAACAGTATCACAGGTAAGGTAACTGTGTAAAGTATATTGTATATGCCCGTGATCACCTCCCCAAGTGATCACGGCCCAGTAGTATAGCATGGCAGACGGACAAGAGTGTAGGGCCAC
Source organism: Triticum urartu (assembly GCF_056163025.1). Taxonomy (NCBI): domain Eukaryota; kingdom Viridiplantae; phylum Streptophyta; class Magnoliopsida; order Poales; family Poaceae; genus Triticum; species Triticum urartu. The sequence continues at coordinate 220,317,578 of NC_141874.1, read as the reverse complement.
TGATGGAACACTAGCATCCTATACTAAGCAGTAGGATAGCAGGTAATGGTAACAACAGTAGTAGCAAGGACAGGCTATGCATCAGGATAGGAATAACGGAAAGCAGTAACATGCTACACTACTCTAATGCAAGCAGTATAGAGGAGAGTAGGCGATATCTGGTGATCAAGGGGGGGGGGCTTGCCTGGTTGCTCTGGCAAGAGAGAGGGGTCGTCAACACCGTAGTCGTACTGGGTAGCAGCGGCGTCGGTCTCGGTGTCTAGCGAGAGAAGAGGGAGAAGAAACAATAAATATAATGCAAACAGATGCATAATGATGCATGACATGACAAAACGTGATGCTAGGTGTGCCCTAACGCGGTACGAGGGGGTACCGGTGAAGGGGGGAAACATCCGGGAAAGTATCCCCGGCGTTTCGCGTTTTCGGGAAGAGGAGCTGGAGGGGGAAAGTTGCGAGTTGGATAGGTTAGGGATGCATGGCGGACGAACGGGCTGCGTATCCGGGTTTGTCTCGTCGTTCTGAGCAACTTTCATGTTGAAAATATTTTCATCCGAGGTACGGTTTATTTTATATTAATTTTAAAAGATTTAAATCATTTTTAAGATTAATTTAAATAATTTAAGTCAACATTATCCAAAACAGTGTTTGCTGACATCATCATGACATCAGGATGACATCAGTAGTCAACAGAGGTGTTGACTGGGTCGCTGACGTGTTGGACCCACTGGTCATACTCTCTTAGTTAATTAACAGTAGTTAATTAGGTTAATTAGTCATTAGGTTAATTAACCTTAATTAGTTAATTTAATCAGAATTAATTAAGTTAATTAATTAATTAATTTTATTATTTATTTATTTATTTATTTATTATATATATATTTTTTAAAATTCTTTTTTTAAACGTTCTGGGCAGGGCGGCCCACTTGTCATTGGCCCTGGGGGCCTAGTGGGTTTGCGGGTGCGGGCGCTGGGAGTCGGCGCCCGACTGGGCGAGCGCCCAGATCGCCGGGGCGAGGAGGGCCGGGGCAAGGCCGTGACCGTGGGCGTCTGACGGGGCGCGGCGTTGCCCGAACGGGCACGCCGGCGAGCAAAGGCCTGAGGCGACGGCGGGCCGCGGGTGTTGGCTTGGCCGCGGCCGAAGCGGAGCAGAGGGGGGGAAGCAGGGGCGCCACGGGGCGCGGGCGCGGCGTGGCCGCGGCAGCGGCAAGCGCGGATGCGCATGGGTGAGCAGGGGGGAGGGGGCGAGGCCCGGCGAGCGGTGGGCAGCGGCAGCAGAGCTGCGGTGCGCGGCGAGCATGAGGCCACGACATGGGGCGGCGAGCGGCCCGGAGCGTGAGCTCCGGCACGCGGGCGCAGCCGAGCTACGCGGCCGGCGAACAAAGAGAGAGGAGGGGCGCAGCGACAGGGGAAGGAGGAGGGCGGAGGCCGTGGCCTCACCGGGCTTTGTAGGGTCAAAGCAGCGGGCTTGGGGAAGGTTGGGGAGGCGACGTGGACGAGCGTGCGTAGGAAGGGCAGTCCGGCGGGGGAGGGTGAAGCAGTCCGGGGGGGGGGGGCTCCGGGCGCCGGCGTCGGCGTGCGGGGGCGAGGGGATCGGGAGTTCCCGATCCAGATCCAGGGGGGAGGAGTGGTGCAAGTGGGGTGGGGGTGAGTTAGGGTTTCGGTCGTGGGGGGGATAAGGGAGGCGTGGGGGAGGCCGGTTGGGCCTGCGTTCGAATGGGCCAGCCTGCTGGGCCGAAGCCCAGTGGGGGCCTTTCTCTTTCTTTATTTCTTTTCTGTTTTAATTCATTTAAAAGCATTTAGGCATTTTATAAAAATGTGTTTACTTCACCAAAATTACCGATGCAATAATAGACATAGCCCGAACATTTTATTTTAATATTTGAAAACTTTTATTGTCGACTTTAAATTTAAGTTTGAATTTGACGCGTTTTCAAATTATCCCGAGATTAGTAACAGTAATCGTAGATGACATGGCATCATTAGGAGAGTTTTACTGTAGCCAAATTATCCGGGCGTTACACCGAAAGCATGACCTCTCTACTTGGCTGCAAGCATACAACCTTCATGATCTGGCAGCGCTTTACCATCTAGAGCTATTCGGCGCCGGAGAATTAGAGGGAGGAGATTAGAACCACACATGGCTTCTAGTTATAAAGACGAGAGGATTAGCCTAGCTCTAATTAGTAAATTAGGACCAACTAGAACTGGAACTAGAAGAACTAGAGGAGGCTCCAAAACTTGTATGAACAATAGAGCAAAAAACCCTAGTGTATATAGGTCCGAGGAGAAGAAGAGGGCAGCCACCAAGGGGGGGAAGTCCCACTTTGGGGCACCGTCCATGGGAGAGGAGTTGGACTCCTTGATACGTCCATTTTTCATCATGTTTTCCTACTGTTATTTACAATGTTTTATGCATAATAATGCTTTATGGAGTCATTCTAATGCCTTTAGGGAAAATGTCGGCAGCTAGAATTCTGGACCTGAGAAAGCTATGCCAGAGTTACCTATTCTGCACATCTCCAAATGAGCTGAAAATTTACGAAGAATTGTTTTGGAATAAAAAAATACTAGAGAAAATAACTACTGGAGGGGGCCCACCTGGTGAGAACAAGACACAAGGGCGCGCCAGGACCCCCAGGCGCGCCCTCGTGGGTTGTGCTCAGCCCAGACCACCTCCGGTGCCCATCTTCTGGTATATAAGTCATTTTGATCCAGAAAAAGGGAGGAATTCTGGGACGGAGCGCCGCCGTCTCGAGGTGGAACTTGGGCAGGAGCACTTTTGCCCTCCGGTGGAGCGATTCCGTCGAGGGAACTTCCTCCCGAAGGGGGAAATTGAAGCCATCGTCATCATCAAAAACCCTCTCATCTTTTGGAGGACAATATCCATCAACATGTTCAACAACAACATCTCCTCTCAAACCCTAGTTCATCTCTTGTGTTCAATCTTTGTACCAGAACCTCAGATTGGTACCTGTGGGTGACTAGTAGTGTTGATTACATCTTGTAGTTGATTACTATATGGTTTATTTGGTGGAAGTTTATATGTTCAGATCCATGAGCATGATTATCTTTTGTGATTAGTTACTTTTGTTCTTGATGTCACGGAAGAAATCTTGTTGCAAGTAATCATGTGCACTTGATATGTGTTTGATATTTTTATGATATGTATGTTGTGATTCCCTTACTGGTGTCATGTGAACATCGACTACATGGTACTTCACCATAGTTGGTCCTAATGGAATGCATTGTGGAGTAGTTATTAGATGATAGGTTTCTAGAGTGATGAAAGCTTAAACCCTAGTTTATATGCTACTTTGTAAGGCACCGATTTGAATCCAAATGTTTAATGCTATGGTTAGGTTTTATCTTAATAGTTTTCTCATAGTTGCAGATGCTTGTGAGGGGGTTAATCATAAGTGGGAGGTTTGTTCAAGTAAGAACAACATCCGAGCATCGGTCCACCCACATATCAAATTATCAAAGTAGCAAACGCAAATCAAGCCAACATGATGAAAGTGACTAGATGAAATTCCCGTGTACCCTCAAGAACGCTTTGCTTATTATAAGAAACCGTTTTGGTCTGTCGTTTGCCACAAAAGGATTGGGCTACCTTGCTGCACTTTATGTACAATTATCATTACTTTCTCATTACAAATTATCTTGCTATCAAACTACCTGTTACCGACAATTTCAGTACTTGCAGAAAATACCTTTTTGAAAACCACTTGTCATTTCCTTCCGCTCCTCGTTGGGTTCGACACTCTTACTTATCGAAAGGACTACGATTGATCCCATATACTTGTGGTTCATCACTCCTCCCATAGTCCAATTCACCCCCCTCCCCACAAGGAAAGAGGGGGGATGCCACCTCCACTTGGGCCTTTGTGGCCAAAGTTGCCTTGCACTTCTTGGCATTTTAAGGTCTGTTGATATTTAAATTAAAAATAAAATGTTACAAACACCCCTATACCATTATATATCCATATTAACATCCCGGGAAACATTTTCCATATATAATTTATTGGTAATACCCAGTATTACCCAATACTCTACGAAACCCTTCCGGTGACCTCGAAACTAAAAGATTCAATTGCAATATCTAAAGATATACCTACAAGCACTCACCTCCCTAGCAACGGCGCCAGAAAAGAGCTTGATTCCTACTACACAACTTATTCTTGTAGACTCGTGTTGGGCCTCCCAGCGTAGAGTTTTGTAGGACAGTCGCAATTTTCCCTCAAGTGGATGACCTAAGGTTTATCAATCCATGGGAGGCATAGGATGAAGATGGTCTCTCTCAAATAACCCTGCAACCAAATACACGAAATCTCTTGTGTCCCCAACACACCTAACACAATGGTAATTTGTATATGTGCACTAGTTTGGCGAAGCGATGGTGATACATGTGTAGTATGGATAGTAGATATAGGTTTTTGTAATCTGGATATATAAAAATAGCAAGGTAGGAAGTAACAAAAGTGAGCACAAATGGTATTGCAATGCTTAGAAACATGGCCTAGGGTTCATACTTTCACTTGTGCAATCTCTCAACAGTGCTAACATAACTGAATCATATAACAATCCCTCAATGTGTGCATAGAGTCACTCCAAAGTTCTTATCTAGCGGAGAACATAAGATGAAATTGTTTGTAGGGTACGAAACCACCTCAAAGTAATATTTTTCGATCAATCTATTTAGTCATCCCTATTAGTGTCACAAATAGCCCTAGAGTTCTTACTGAAACACCACCATATGATACACATCAACCAACTCAAATGTTACCTAGATACTCTAATGTCACCATAAGTATCTGTGAGTTGATTATACAATATGCATCAAACAACTTCATGTTCGTAATATTCAATCCAACACAAAGAACTTCAAAGAGTGCCCCAAGATTTCTACCAGAGAAAGTGGACGAAAACGTGCATCAACCCCTATCACTAGTAGAAAACGGGCCTAATGTGAAGCACATTAGTCCCGGTTTGTAGCTGAACCGGCACTAATGTGACCATTAGTGCCGGTTCCAATGGCTAGGCGGGCGGCAAACATTAGTACCGGTTTGTGGCGAACCTTTAGTACTGGTTCGTGCCACAAACCGGTACTGAAGACGTGGTGGCAGGCTTGTGTCAGGCTGGGGCCCCACCAGCACCTTTAGTACCAGTTGGTTATACGAACCGGTACTAGAGATGCACCTTTAGTCTCAGTTCGTATAACCAACCGACACTAATGGTCATCCTATATAAACCCCTTCATCGAGCCCGAGTGCTCTGTTCTTACCCTTTCCCCTCTCCTCTATTTTCTTCCTCTTCCTCTCGAGCTCACACTCCATTTTTACCGAAATTTGTGAAGATTTGAAGGAACCTCGTCCATTCAAGTGATCACAAAGGTTAGCAACTTTTTCCTTTCATCTCTCATTGCTAGATTTGCTCTTGCAATGCTCTATAAGTATAGTGATTTGTGGGTTTTATTTTGGGAGGAATTATATGTGGTAGTATTTATTTATATGCAATTTCATGTCAAAATAACTCTTAGTTTGCATATGCAGGTGTGGTTTACTTAGTGCCTTCCCGTCTCCGTCATAACCACAGTCGATCGCCCGCACCGTCCCGTCGCCGGCACCACCTTGTGGTGAGCCTCTCATTCTTATCTTTTTTATATAAAAAATTCATGTTTGTGTGATTTAGATATATAGTTACTCATTAATTATCTTACCCGTACGTTGTCTGTTATACATAGTGCCATGGTTTTCATATCCGTCCCGGTCGGCCCTCGCCCGGGTTATGTCGTGGTTCTAAGTATGACAGTAGAATGGGGGGTAGGAATGTAGAGGCAAGATCCTAACTATGGAGGAGTTGTACACGCTAGTTTTATGAATTCAGGCCCTTCTCGGTGGAAGTAACAACCCTACGTCTCGGAGCCCGGAGGCGATCGACTGGATTGTATGCGTGTGTGTTATAGAGGGTGCGAACCCTTGTCCCTGAGGAGGGGGTGGCTTATATAGAGTTTGCCAGACCCCTCCCGCCCTCAGTTACAAAGGGTTTAAGGTACATAAAGATGGGGACGTTACTGGTAACACCTGCAATAAAGATACATAATGACCATTAAAACTATGACTTAATTCCTGACCGTTGCAGAGTGGAGTGGCTCTAGATCTTCTGGTAGTCGAGTGATTGTCCATACGGTCGAGTGTCTTCAAGACTGTCGAGTGGAACATAGTTTCATGGTCGAGTGGATGATGATTCTTCTTCAAATGCTTCTGGTTCTTTTAGAGATGTCCTTGGGGAGGGTATCTTGGACAGATCCATGACCCTACCCTAGGTACATAGCTTCATCATTAGCCCCCGAGTGGATCAGGGTTTGAGTGAGGAAGGAGTTGAGAACACTTCCGACTCATTTTTCGTGCTATGAGTATATCCTGTTCTAGATCAATGAACTAAGGTGACGACACCAACTTCTTTTTCAGTCGCCTTGATCCATTCTTAGTTTTTCTCGAGTGAACTTTTACTGAAGAGTTCCGAGTGATGATGCGGAGGATGTCTTCCGTCTGTCAAGTTGTTCTGATGTCTGCGGATTTCGCGGGATTCGAATTTTGGTAAGCGCGCTGGACGGGGGAGGCCGTGGTAATCGGGACGGATTAGGAAGGTCGCCTTCATCCCCGCGCCATCTTTTTTGCCACGTATCGCGCGCGACACTGTTGCGGGATTTGATAAGATCGTCCGGGCCTACAAGTCAGTCACTCGGAAGTGTCCTTATAAAAAGCACCAGACCGGGCTTTTGAACAGTGCACCCTCATTCTCCTTCTTCTTCCTCAGATTTCTCCGCTGCGCCTGCTTCTGCTCTCGGTGTCGTAGCCCCGCTCGGACTCGATTTACTGCCATGGGGAAGGAGAAGACAGTACCGTTGGAGCGTGCAAAGAAGGCGATGGCGAAGGCGAAACGATAGAGGACCAGCCGCGGTGGATCCTCGTCAAGGTCCGGCCTGCCGCCGGACTGGATCCAGGGCGACTGGATCCGCTCGACGATCATCCATGACTACATCGATGATCTGGTTGAGGGGGGACTGATCCCCCACGAATCTGCGCGGCTCCCGGGGAACGAGACCGAGCCGCGGCCGCGGGAGGGTGAGTGCGTTCTCCTCGCCACTCATGTCGACCGCGGGTTTTCTTTGCCTCCCCACCCTTTCTTTCGTGGTTTTTTGAACTTCTTCGGGGCTCAACTCCACCACTTTACTCCAAACACCATCATGTACCTTGCTGCCTTCGTGTCAATGTGCAAGAGTTTCTTGGGTTGCCGACCGCACTGGGGTCTCTTCAAGCACATATTCACATGTCGCTCCCAGACAGTCAAGAAGGCCAACCCGAGTGACGAGAGGACGCACGTGATACAGATGTGCGGGGGCCTTGGAATTCAAATGAGGAACAAGAGCACCTTCCCAGCTTTGATCCTTCCCGACTCGGTCCGGGGCTCGCAGTCGACCTGGTTTTACTGCAAGGATCAGCCGACCCCGGGTCAGTCGACTTGACTTCCCCCCTTTTCTCTGGCTCGAGTGGAGAAGCCCTCCTCCTGGAGGGTGATCCCGGAAGAGAAGGCGCAGGTGAAGGTGTTGGTCGAGCGGGTCATCCAACTTGTCCGCGATGGAGTGACTGGTATGGACCTGCTAGAGGTCTTTCTCAGTCGACACATCCAACCACTCCAAGCCCGTGACCATCCGATGTGGACGTACTCGTGTCGGTGTCAAAACCGGCGGATCTCGGGTAGGGGGTCACGAACTGTGCGTCTAAGCCGGATGGTAACAGGAGGTAGGGGACACGATGTTTTACCCATGTTCGGGCCCTCTTGATGGAGGTAAAACCCTACGTCCTGCTTGATTATTCTTGATAATATGAATAGTACAAGAGTTGATCTACCATGAGATCGGAGAGGCTAAACCCTAGAAGCTAGACTGTGGTATGATTGTATGTTGTCCTACGGACTAAAACCCTCTGGTTTATATAGACACCAGAGGGGGCTAGGGTTACACAAGGTCGGTTACAAAGGAGGAGATATACATATCCCTATTTCATAGCTTGCCTTCCACGCCAAGTAGAGTCCCATCCAGACACGGGACGAAGTCTTCAATCTTGTATCTTCATAGTCCAACAATCCGCCCAAAGGATATAGTCTGGCTGTCCGGAGACCCCCTAATCCAGGAATCCCTCAGTAGCCCCTGAACCAGGCTTCACTGATGATGAGTCCGACGCGCAATGTTGTCTTCGGCATTGCAAGGCAGGTTTCTCCTCCGAATACACCACAGAAGAATTGGAATACAAGGATAGTGTCTGACCATGCAAAATAAGTTCCACATACCACCGTAGAGAGAATAATATTTCCACAAATCTAATCTGCTGACACATTTTGGCAGCATGACATCACGCCACGACCCGGTAATTATTTGAACCATTTTTCTTTAACCAGCCCCGCACATAACGCGAGGCGGTTTCTTGACACATCTTGCCAAAGCAGAGATTGTGTTCCCCTTATTATGGGATTCTCATCAATACGGATGTGGGTAACCCAACCACGCCATCAATTACGACGCTTAGTGGACAAGCGAGTTTTACCAGGCTAGTGGAGGCGCATAGTTTAGTCCGCCCTTATAAAGTGATAAGATCTCACCTTTTTCTACCCACACCTTCTTCCTCCTTGCTCATCCATTCTCGTGCACTCGAGCTCCAGTGCCCAAGTCCGCATCCTCCTCCTCAACTCTCTCCAAACATGTCCGGAGCGGGAGGCAAGTGGATGGCCTCCTCCATCACAGAGGGGCACATCAAAAAGTTACGCGGAGCCGGATACTTAGCCGCGGATATCGCGCACCGGCTGCCAGTCGCGGGGCAGGTCATCCCTACCCCAGAACCTTACGAGAGGGTGGTCTTCCTCCACCACTTCGTCTGCGGACTGGGGTTTCCCCTCCATCCTTTTGTCCGCGGCCTCATGTTCTACTATGGGCTGGACTTTCATGATCTGGCCCTGAACTTCATCCTCAACATCTCGGCGTTCATCATCGTGTGCGAGGCCTTCCTCCGCATCCGGCCCCACTTCGGCCTGTGGCTCAAGACCTTCAATATCAAGCCGAAGGTGGTGGGTGGCCAACAAGCGGAATGCGGCGGAGACATGGTGGGCAAGATGCCCAACGTTACATGGCTCGAGGGCTCCTTCGTGGAGACCATAAAGGGGTGGCAATCGGGATGGTTCTACATCACCGAGCCACGCGACACCAACTGGGTGGCGACCCCCGAGTTTCGATCCGGAATCCCCACGCGGCTCACTTCCTGGAAGGATAAGGGCCTCTCCTAGGGTTCATCGGTGGAGCTGGACGGACTCCAGAAGTGTATCCGGAATATGACAAGCAAGAAACTTAAGCTTGTCAACATAGTCCAAGTCATGCTCTTCCACCGGATCCTCCCGTGTCAACAACGGGATTTTAACTTATGGTAGTTCGACCCGGCCCGGCACCAGACTCTAAGAGAGCTCTTCGACACGACGCACAAAGACGTCTGGAGGATGCTGTTCATGGGCGCCGAGGTCCCCCCTCTCTTACCGAGGACCGCGGGCTAAGTGCGAAGCGCCCCGCGAATCCGGTAAGTTTTGTACATCTAGTAGGATATTTATTTCCTATAGCTTAATCATGTGCGGGGTCTGAGCTCCCATGCCTTTGACAGGACTGGGTGGAGGCATCGGAGCAGATTGACTATCCAGCCCCACTGCCCGAAGACACTGCACACGCTCTCCTGATGGAGATGCTGACTCCGGCTCCTTATAAGGTGCCGGAGAAGACAAAGAAGAAGGCCAAGGGAACCCGCAAGAGTTCCCGACGCCAGGTGGTATCGGACTCATCGTCTGATAACTCCGCGACGCACTCCTCTCATGAAGATGAGGAGGAGGAAGATGAAGATGCTCCACCTCCAGCCGGGGGAGATAAGAAAAGGAAGGCCGCCCCAACCAGGGAGGCCAAAGGGTCCAAGAAGGGAAGGACTCTCCTTCCGGACTACTCCACCACCGCCGCCGAAGGCGAAGACGAGTGGCTGCTCAGGGCCAAGCCCCTGGCGAAGTCGTGAGTATTCGGATACCAGAGTAACTCATAGCATACCTTTGTTGCACTGCTTCCCTTAACATCGAATACGATTATGCAGACCTCCCCAAACCCGCATCGACGTATCCTCGTCAAACGGCTCCTTGGATTCGTCGGATATGGATAGCGATCCACTTCTGACCGCCTCCTCCCCTTGCCCTACGGACAACGCCGAGGTATTGTCTCAAGGGGCACCGAGCCGGGGGGAGACAGTCCCGGAGGCGCCTCAAGGAGACCTTCCGGACTCCAGGAGCAACGGGAGCAAGGCTCCCCGGGGCTCCAAGTTCGGTTCTCAGCCGAACACCGCGCCGGAACCTCTAGTGGTTCCGGACTCGGGCAGGCGGCCCCCTTCCAAAAGGGGTAAGATGCCCGTGCCGGTGACCTCTGTCCATCCAGAGGCACCGGACAACCTGCTGGGAGCGCTTCGTGGCGCTTCCATCGACGAAGAGCACCGCACTATTATGAGTGCGGTGATCAAGAAGGTTCAGTCCGCCAAGAGCAGACTGACTGAAGCCTATGCCAACCTTCTAACAGGCTTTGAGGTAAGTATTTAAAATATAGGGAAAATATTGCCGCATAGACAGTAGCCCCTGATGCTCTGTTTGGTGTTCACAAAGAAAAGCCGAATAGAGGATCAAATAATATTTGCAGGAGTCTAATATAAGTATGTCTATATGCGTATGCAGGCTTCGCTGCTGGCCTCTGCCGCACTGACTGCGAAGGTGGTCGCACTGAAGCAGGACCTCGAGGGGTCTGAGAAAGAGCTCGGCCTTGCCAAGAGGCAGCTCGAGGAGAACAAATGTAATTAATACCTTGTCTATATATATATAGATATGTAAAAAAAAGATGCGATTGCAAAATGACAGGATCATTATGAATTTGCCAAGGGCCACGACCAAAGTGGCTACCCTGAAGCAAGCGCTGTCCGAGGCCGAAAACAAAGCGGCCCAGGAGAGCACCGAGCAGGAAAAGCAAGAGGCACGGGTGGGCGAGGTGCAGCAAGAGCTCCAAGCTCTCGTGACGAAGCATGAGGCGTTCCAGGATGCGAGAGTCTGAGCTTGCCGTGGCCCTTGGGAGCGCAAAGAGTGCCAAGGCTGAAGCCCAAAAGGCCCTCCAGCAGATTGAGGCGATGAGGAAGATAGCGGCGGGTAAGGCATTCAATATGCAAAGCAAGCATGTGAAAGTAAATTACTTGTTACTTACCCGAGTTTGGAGCTCTCCAGGAGCATTCGCAGATTTGCCCCGCAGCGTGTCGGATGCCGCAAAGTTTTACCAGGCCGAGGAGGGAAGCTCGACGGAGAAGCCGTTCTGGTCTCAGTATACTGGGACTGAACACCCGATGCCTATGAGCGACCAGCTGAAGCAACTGGTCGAGCTGCACAAGGCCGCCGAACAGGCCATGAAGGGCTTTATAGTCTGGATGTGGCCTGGCGATGCCCTTCCCAACAGCTACTTCAGCCTGGTGAGGCGGCTTGTGGATGCCTGCCCACGGCTGGAAGTCATCAAGCGGTCCGTCTGCATCGAGGGTGCACGCCGGGCTTTCGCCCGTGCGAAGGTGCATTGGGCCAAGATGGACGCCGAGAAGCTGGTGAAGGAGGGGTCGCCGCAGGGCAAGGAGCATCGCCACCCCGAGATGTATTATGAGGGTGTCCTGAAGGGTGCCTGTCTTGTAGCGGACGACTGTCCGAAAGATGTAATATTTGAATGAACTTGCTTGTGTGATCCTGTGGTATGAAAACTTGTTCATATGCGCTATGCAACACTTGTTTGAATTTAAAATATTACCTTCTGTTCGGCTATTTATCAAATCTGAGAGATGGCTAGTCGTCGGCTCCTGCTCCCATGCCACGAGTGCTGGGGTCTTCGGGATAAACCTGAGCACTCTTGTTCCCATTTTTGGGTCCTTCGAGGGAGGTGCTCAGCGCAACGAACAAGGCAATCGGACTATAATGCTTTATCACTCTCACTTAGCCATAGAATTCTATAATTTTAAATTTTGGTGAAGCCCCTAGTATTCGGAAGGCCGAATTTGGGGTGCTATACACGCCTTAAGCCGGACAAAGCCGACTCCTCGCTCTAAGCGGCATAAGTCTTTAGGGACTCGAAACCTCTCGAACAGCGACCAGTCTCTCGCCTTATCATGACAGTCAGTTTTAGCTTTCTCTACTGAGGTGCTTAGCCCAGCTGAACCGGGGCACAATCGCAATAGTTCTCCCAGTGCTACCTTAGCCGATATAGCGGAACATAAGTTACCAAAACATGGGAGCCGGGCAAACCCAACTATTGACCCAAGACATGATTCGGAGCTAATGCATATAATGCTATAAGTTCGGGGTGCCGCACTGTCTAAAGTGTTAGGACTTCTCATGCCGTATTATGGGGTATGCTTAAGCCCCTAGCGTATTAGCCGTACCAGAGTGTACTGGTGCTGGATGTCATGAAATGAACATATATATAAAAATGGAAGAATAAAGAATGAGATGATAGTCTAGTGCTATGCATTGTTTATTCAAAAAGGTGCGTTAAAGCAAAATGATACAAGTAGTGCGATAAGAAAAAAGTAGGACTATTTGACATTTCCCCTCCAAGGGCAAGCTGAGGAATGGCATTAAAGCAAGTATTTCACTCGTTATCGTAATCCACCTGGGAGTTCCGTGGTGCGACATAGATTTATGCCTCCTTGATTGCTGCATCATGTGTTCGGCAATCATACTGCCGGATAGGGTTTCCAGAGATTAAAGTCCTGAAAGAGAGAAAAATAATAAAGCAGGAAGCCCCTAGTGCGGTTGAGCCGCGTCTTGGGGCGTGCCATAGTCGTGCCCCCTCCCCACCTATGCCCATGGTATTTTCAATGGGTAATTATGTAGGCGCGACACGGATTTCGCCATTTGGCTGGGACTGGGGTGGGGGGCGCATTGCTATGCGAGCTCAGAACGTGCCAGGCGGTCTTGTTGCCGATTACTCTGGGCGCGCTTGAAGGTGTTCGGGTCCTTAATCACCGAACTAGTGGATTGCCTTAAGAGGCTGCTTTGTGCTTCTGCTGCGAGGGCCGCAGTGTGCTCCTCTGTGCGGAGGAAGCGCTCTGTGTTTCCATAAACTGTGATGACCCCCCCCCCCCCCCCCGAGGTCCTGGCATCTTGAGCTTGAGGTATGCATAATGCGGTACTGCATTGAATCTCGCAAATGCGGTTCGCCCGAGCAGTGCATGATAGCCACTGTGGAACCGGACTTTATCGAAGATTAACTCCTCGCTTCGGAAGTTATCCGGGGATCCGAAGACCACTTCCAGTGTGACTGAGCCTGTGCAATGGGCCTCTACACCTGGATGACGCCTTTGAAGGACGTTTTTGTGGGTTTGATCCTTGAGGGGTTTATACCCATTTTGCGCA